>NC_042362.1:2564318-2884545 GCF_002563875.1 Besnoitia besnoiti | reverse complement strand
GGCAGCCGACGAGAGAGAGGCGAGCGAGGCGCAGAAACGCGAGGGCGCGGCGGCTCCTGAGGCCGCCCCGGCAGACGGAGGAGACGCTCCCTCGAAGCCGTCTGCAGCAGCCGCGGAAGAAGAGCCGAACGGAGCCCCCGGGGTTAGAGAGGCGTCCTCGCGCGAAGCAGAGAAGGCGAACGACGCGGCAGCGTCGACCGACGAGGACGCTGAACTCGCGGCGCCCACCGTTCCCGCTGCGGCAGAGAACGAGCGGAACGCTGAGGGCGCAGAGACTCGGAAGGAGGCACCCGAAGCAGCGCGTGATTCGCCAGCGAACAAGGTGGAGGGCGACACCAAAACCGAGGCAGAGCGAGCAGCCCAGGAGGCGGAGGAAGCTTTTGGCGACAGCGGGAAGTCGGCTGCTGCTGTCGCAGAAGGCGAAGCGAACGCCACGGAGGAAAGCGGTGAGCAGACGGAACCTCCTGCGCCCACCATAAACGCCGAGGCGGCTGTACGTACACCGGAGCAGGCTGAAGTAGCGCCGGAGGCTTTCTCCGCCGCCGCGCCTGGATTTGCGCCGGCGGAAGCCTCTGTGAACTTGGAGACGAAAGAAGAACGTGAGCCGTCCAAGCCGCCGCCCCCTGCCGCAGCGGCCGCAGAAGACGGCGGCTTGAGAGAGCCGCACAGCGGCAAAGCGAAAAAGGACGGCCTCGCTAAGAAGCGAAACGCGGCGCAGAGAAGCCCCCGACGCTTCGGCCGGCAGCAGCAGTACGCGGAGAGCACCGCGCCTTGGCAGGACAAGCCCGCGACGGCGGATGCAGCCGAAATCGCCCCTGCTGCAGGTGTACCTGCACCGGATGCAACCTACGCTGCTCAAGCAGAGACTGCGCAGGATGCCGCGTACGCTGCCGCGGAGCCTGCGACGGAGTACGGCGGGGACGCGCCGCCAGGCGGTTCTGTGGGGAGGGGCGAGGCCGCGAGCGACTCTGCGGAGAACTACTACGGCGGGTACGCGGCAGCGTCTTACGTCTCCGGCGAGGCGGTCCCGCCTGCTGCGAGCTACGCTGACCTGCCGGAGCAGGAGCCTGTCGCTGCGCCGGTCGCACCCCACGCGTACGCGTCGGACGCTGCGAAGGAGGCTTCTTACCCGAGTTGGGGCGAGGCGGATCCAACAGCTGAGCCGACTTACGCGGCAGACGATTTCTACAGTCCGCCACTGCCTGCGGCTTCTGAGGGGAGTGCGGGCACGGCCCCGCCCTCGGCGGCGTACGCGTCGTCGCCGTCCGCCGCCTACGCGTCGTCTGGGGAGGGCGAAGTGGGCGGGGAGCGTTTCGCGTCGTGTCGAGAGCCTCAGGTTCTGGAGTCGACTCTGGAGCAGCACTGCGACGCGTGGTGCACCACGGAGGCGTTGAAGCACTGGGAGGGCTCTCGGCCGGTATGGGCATCGCTGCATCTGAGCCCCGTGCCTTCGTTCCTCGCAGAGCTGCGCACCGGCCTCTTTGTCTTCTTCATCCGCCACCGCGACACCTTCCAGCGGCTCGCGGCGACTCTGGAGAAGGAAGGCCGCGAGCTCGGGGCCTTCCTCGCGGCGCAGAATCGCCATTTCCGGGACGCTTACCCGAACCTCTGGCAGGCGCTCGCCTGGCTCCTGGGCCTGCTGCTGCTCTCCCGCCTGCTCACGGGCGAGTTCCTCCCGCGCCCTACTGCCCTCCTTCTCTGCCTCGGCGGCCGCGATGGATTCTGCGAGCGGCGCCGGCGGCGGAAGGAGGAGCAAAGACAGCGCGAAGAAGTCGCGCGCGCCGTCGTGGAGAGTCTGGTGCAGAATCCGCAAATCAAGTGGCTGCTGACGCAGACCAAGAAGACCTCGTTCGTCTGCGAGAAGCTCAAGGGCTCACTCGTGGAGACGCAACGCGGCGAGAAGCCTCTTGCGGGCGGCAAGCCCTTCGCGGGCGACGACGAGGACGGCGCGCGTATGCATGCGCTCCTAGCCGCCATGCAGAGAGAGCAGGAGCAGCAGCGGAGGCTCTTGCAGGCGCTCCAGGAGGAACAGAAGGCCGAAAACCTCCGCAGACAGTCCCAGCTCGAGCTGATTCTCTCCGAAAGCAAAAAACAATTTGATGCCGCGACCATGCAACAGGCAGAGTACAGTCTCTTCTTCCTGCAAGCACTGGGGTAAGTTGCGGGTAGGGGGGGGGGGAGAGGAGATGGCCGTTGAGGAATCGAGACGCGAGGAGAGAGACTGCGATTCGAAAGAGAAGGGGAACTTTTAGGCAGGAGAGCAGCGCGCGGCTCGGGACTCGGAGCCACTAGAGCAAACAGGCAGCGAGACGACGCGGTAGATACAGGCAGACATGCGGATAAGCAATGTGAAAAAAACAGGGAGAGGAGGGTAGGGAGGTATTTTGGAAGGCAGTGTCTGATGAGGAACAGGAGCCCCACAGGCGCGATGCCACAATGGAGAGGGAACAGTGAGGCCTTCTCTGGCGGAGGAATGTGATGCTTTTTTTTCTGTTCTCTCTCTTTGCATCTCTCGTTGAGTTATGTTCTCTGTTTTCTTTTCAGGCGCGTGCTGTGCGCCGTTGACCCTACGTTCTCTCCTGAGGAAGTGAGTTGCAACCGAAGAGCGTTTTTCCTCTGCTTTTCCCTCTTCCGCAAATCGTGCGTTCGTGCTTCTGTCTTCCAGATCTGCTCGCAGGGTACCGCTGTGTCTCTCTTACCTCTCGCCTCTGTCCCAGTTCTCAATCCTTCCCTTCTGCCTATCCTTCGCCTACCCTAACCCCTTCGTTGAGTTGCGCGTTTTGAGAGTGTTTTTCTGTTTGCTCCGCCGGGGCCCCCGTGAGCTCCGCTGAGCCTCGTAGTCGCTCTCAACGCCTGGCGTGCGCTGTTTCTGCTGCGTTCTCCCCCCCCCCCCCGCCCGCCCTTCCCCTGCAGAAGGAGGAGCTGGAGGCGTGCGTGGCTCGAAGCGCGGCGGCGATGCATCAGTTCTTCTCGGGCGAAGAGGCGAGACCGGAAGACGCGGAGCCGCTCTCCGTGCGAGGCTTGGAGGGCTGCAGCGCGCTGCCCGCGCCCACGTCTCTGCCGGCGGACGAGTCGCTGAATCAGTTCCTCAAGGCTGGCATGACTCCGCGCGGCCTTCTCGCGCTCGCGGGTCACGCGGGTCCGACGCCGTTCGCGGCCGCGCGCGCGCCTGGACTCCAGAGAGAAGAGAGAGACGGCGTGACGTCCATGCCGCAGTCCGCGCAGAGCAACCACGAAGAGGAGCGGAAGGCCAGCGGCGTCTCTGAGAACGCCGAGACCTCCAGGCACAGCAGCAGCAGCACCGGGCACGTCAAGCAGGAGGGCCCGCGGGGCGTCGTTCCCCCAAGTAAGAGGCAGACGGCGCCGAATCAGTGAAGCCGCATATCCCCGCCACCTGGGGCGCTCCATCTACACCAGATATATATATATATATATATATATATATATATATGCGTATATGTATATATATGTGTATCTATGTTGGTTTTTGGTGGAGTCTGCTTGAGCGCTGTTCGTTTCGAGCCCTGCCTGGCGACTTGCAACTCATTCTGCGGCTGAAGGCACAGACTCGGCGTCCTCTTTGGTCTCTTCGTGTAGAAAGGCTCAATGGCGAAGGCCTCCTCTCGCATCGCGCTTTTCCGTGCCTCTGTGCCGCTGTCTTCTGCACTCGCCTCGATACCCACAACCCACCCTCGCTCCCTCTCTCTACATGTATATACGAAAAAATATATACGTATATGTATACATGTATGTGTATGTATGTATTGATTTGCGCTCACTCGCGTGGCGGGCCCTTTCTGTGTCGCGCAGATCTCTTTGGCGGCTCGCCGCCGTCGGCGCCGTCGCCATTCTCTGCCGCGGGGGTTCCGGCAGAGGTCGCGCCGCTTCCGTCGCAGACTCCGTCCTTTCCTTCGCTGTCGCGGCCGGGCTCTGCGGAGAGTCCGCAGGGGCTGCCGAGCGGCCTTTGCGCCTCTCACGGGCGCGCGCCTGCAGCGGCCCCCCAGGGCTTGAAAGATCCTTTTTCTTCGCAGCCTCCCTGCGATGACATCGAAGGGGGAGGCTCCGCAGGACTCCCGACGCGCCGCGTCAGCTCCTCGAGCGTCGTGAGCGCCGGCGGGGCCTCCACACCGACCGCCGCCTCGTCGCCCCTCCCGGGCGGCTTCGCATCCAACGGGCCCGCGACGAAGGGACACGCCTTCCCGCCGGCGCCTGCTCCGTCGCCCGCGCCGAACGCGCCCGAGAACGCCGGGCCTTCACCCACGTTCCCGCCCGCGCCCGCCCCCTTCGCGGGCCCCGACGGGCCAAGTGCCCCCCGGGGTCGCTCGTTCTCGGGTGACGGCGGGGCGAGAGACGAGACGCTGCCGCAAGCTGGCGGAGAGAGACGCGCAGCGGAGGATGAGAGAATGAACGCCATGAAGAGCTCCCTGCCGAATGGTGAGCAGAAATGGAAACGCGCGGCGGAGAAGGCGTGGATGATCATCCGTACACATACAGGTGTAGCTCGATAAGCAAACTTCTGACACGGATAGGTTGATAGATAGACACAGATATAGATAGATAGGCAGGTCGATTAGACAGATAGATAAAGAGGTAGATAGATATATTCTCACACAGCAGTGCACGGACGTGCATAGAGGTGTATATATTTATACAAATGAATGTATATGGGTATTCGCGTACGCAGAGCGACGTTATTTAGGCTGGTGGGTGGCGCGTCAGCTGGAGATTCAACTGCAGCGTGTTTCCCCATAATCCTTTTTCTGAAGCCCGCTCGCTAATGGCGGGCCCTCGCCTCGTCTGGCTCTATTCCTCCTGCGGCGACGCTTTCTCCGGCCTTTGAGCCCCGTCGCCAGCGTCTTCCCGGGTCTTGGATCTTTTTTTTCCTTTTCCCACTGCTTTTCTTGTTGTAGGGACAGGGCCGCTCGGGCCTCTTCCGCCGCTCGGCGTCGCGAAGCCGCCGCTGGACGGCGTGCCTCCGCCGCCAATGGGCGTGGGCGCCCGCCCGCAGGGTCGCATCGTGCGCGAGCGAAGGTAAGCACGACGGGAAAAACGAGACTCGAAATTCAAAATGAAACGTGAAAAATCAAATGTCTGCGTAGAATACACCAACACACAGGTTGACCTAAGAGAAGTCTCGGCGAAGAAGCGACCGGCGGCTGCAGTCCGCGGCGACGGCCTCATGCGAAGCGGCGGTAGAGACTGGGGCCACACGACTGGAGACGCGTGCAGAGAGGAACGTCTGTGGACCGAATTCGCATTTTTACTATTTTTATTTTCAGGGAGCCTCCGAAAGTCCAAGCGGCAACCAACCCGTTCGGCGTGCCTCCGCCGGCGGCCGGCACGTCTCATCATGCGTCGGGTATGGATATTTGAACGCGGAACATCGAAGGAAAAGACGCTCAATCGAAGCCCGCGGGCGCCTAGGCAAGAAATGAACACTGGAGACGAAGACGAGACAGCGACATTGCGACAGCTCGTTTTTAACTTATATATTCGGTGTCCTTGACACGAGAGCCGGCACCTGGCGGCAGAAAAGGAGGAAAAGCCCGCGCAGTGAACAAGTGGATCGATGAGTGGTTTTTTCTGCGCGTAGTGTCGCGTTTGCAGTTGTTACGTTAAGGCATCTGCTGTCTGTTGTTTCAGTTCTTCTGTGGCTCCCTCGTATCGTGGAGTGCGCGCGGCGAGCGTCCGCCACCTGGCTCAGGGAGTCAGTCTCCTGGCACGGTAGTCGGTCGCGCCCAGGACTAGTAGTTTCTGTTTTTTAAGTGTCGCTTGATTCCGCGCTGGCCTTCTCGGGTCGCGGGATTTGCTCTCTGTTTTCGAATCCCGTGGCGCGCAAACGACGAATACATGTAGTTCTCTGCGTATTTATATATCTATGTATCTATATAGATGTAATTATAAGCATGCATGTATATAATTGTGCATGTATTTCAGTGCCGGCAGAGCTATGGGTGTGTGGCGTGCTGTCTCGCCAGGTTGGTGAGATTTGGGCTTTTTCTCAGCGGAAGTGTCCCTGCTTTTTCTGTGCGAGAGGCGGAATGCGTAGCCGGCGCGCAGCAGACTCCTTTTCGCTCTCTTGTTGCTGTGTCAGTTCCCCTAAGCACCGTGCGCGTTTCCCTTCTGTATGCCGTCGCGCGCGAAATGACCGCATTTATTGCCTCGTCTCCGCTCGCGCGAAAGAAATTGTACTGGAAGCTCTACACGGGAAGCGCCGCGACGTTGTGGCTTTGTAGAACTCTTTGCATGCATGCGTCGCGCTCAGCTTGCGCTTCACTGCGTCGACTCGTGGGTTCGCACCTAGATTTTTTCACAATTTTGCCATGTTTGCTCTGCGTAGGCGTTGCGGCTGTGCCTCTGCCGAGTGTTTTTCGCTGTGTGGCCAGTGGTGTAGGCATTCACACGTAGGAAAACACGCTCGAATCTAAAGTAGCAAGTAGGCGTGTACGTGTATATTGTGCGTTCCCAGGTGCTCGACAGCCTCCGAAGTCAGCCTCAGTGGAGTGTAAAAGACACGCAGACGCATTTTCACTGGAGGGCGAGGCCTCAGCAACTGAGTGCCCGACTGGCGGAGATAGTTTTTTTCCAATTAGATCCCCAACGACGCAGCTACCTCCAGCGCAGACAGACGCAGACACAGTCTGCGGAGAGAGCGAACTGTTTTTCATCGATTTTAGTATCGCAGTTTAGAAGGGCAAGAAGGAGAGAAGCGGCTATCACGAGCGAGACAGCTGCCCTACGTGCAGCGGAAATGAAACTCTCTTGGGGTTAACAACCCGGTTTCTCAGCAAGAGGAGACTGAAGAAGATTTTTCCAGCGCGTGAGCGCGCTCGCTGAGTCAAACTCGCGAAACACCAAGCTTTCGTAGCTCGACTCTGAGACACGCACCCAAATGTGTGTCGCGGCGCATGGGTGTATGAACCGCGACTCTCGCGTCGTTGTCTTTCTACGTGTTCACTTTGTAGTCGGTAGCCTCGTTCTCTTCTGTTCTCCTGTCGCTTGCACACCGCGCTGCCTTGTCACTCGCTTCCACTTCGTTGAGTCTGTTTCGCGAAGTTCTCGTTTTCCCTGTCATTCGCGAGCTCGACGAAGCGAAGCGCGAGCTCAGATGAGAGAGCTCCTTAGCTCGGCTCGTTGCGAGGCGTTCAACAGACACTGAGAAACGCGAAAATCAGACACGAAACGCAAATCGAAAAAAGGAGCAAGCGCGGCGAAATGCAGACTAGCTACAGAATCGGAGACTCAAGAACAGGAACAGGAGAGAGAAAGAGATGCACTGCGCGATAACGAGAAAGAGGAAGCGACGCGAACACTCAGGAAATGACGAGAGGCGCAAATGCCAACAGATGCACGCATGCGCACGTGGATCTTCACATCTGCATGTTTGAGAATCCACACACAGGCTTCTGTGTAGAGATTTCAAGTGAGACAGGAGAGACAGGACGAAGTGGCAAAACGCCCTTTCGCGAGGCAGCGTGTCCCCTGCTGCGGCGTGGCTGCCAGATTCACATCATTCAAGTTTGGAACTCGTGTTTGGCGCATTTAGTGGCTCCTTAGAGTATTTGGAACGCATGCGGCAGGAAGCGAACCAGGCGTCAGAGCTAAAAATCGAGCAACTTGATCAAACTTCCTTTACCTCCTCGAACTTCTTGGCGGCGTCCATCTCCTCGTCCGAGAGCGGATGATTTCTGCAAACACCCAGGCGCGAGACAACGTTGAAAACGTTCTGTCGCCAGGCGCAGACACCGGGCCGCCCTCATTCTCATGTACAGACACGCGAATGAGATACGCGTGACGCGAATACATGTATGCATACATATATACATGACTGTTTGTTTGTCGAGAAATGACTATAAATACATATATATATATGTATGTATATGTACACATATACATATATATATATATATATATATGCTGCTGTCCTCGTGCGTTGCGGCACATGCAGGGGGGCGAACGGCCCAGGCCGAGCCACGAGCGAGCGACGCGCGCGCACTGCATCGGCGTCCACGAATCGTTCTGTAGATCGCTTCCCACACGCGACCGCTCTCTGAAGTGTCGCAGACTCGATTAGAAAGCGCCCTGGCTCCACGGCGCCGCCTGACAGCGCCGCGCGCGCGAGCGTGTCCCCCCCTTGTACCCCTGTAGGTCGGTTTTCGTGCGCAGAGAAAACGCAACTGCCTCTTCGGGGGTCGCGAGTTCTTTCGGGGTCGACGCGTGCGCCTTTTTGAAATTTCAAGCTCACCGAGGCGGAAGGAAGCGCTTGAAGTGCCGCTGCATGGCTCGGAGAGCCGCGAGAGTCGCGAGGCCCTCCCCGCGTGTGGCTCGCGACCGCGTCCCCCAGCCTGACAGAAATCCACAGAAAACCGGAAAACAAACCACCCTCGACACTTCCAAACGCTGCCTTCAGCTCCTTTCTCCTCTGCGCCGCCGCCGTGGGACTTTACAGTTCTCTGCGCTGTCGCGCCGCACAGCAGAGAGTGTCCTCGGCCTGCTTGGCAGGCCGTCCCCCCCTCAGCCTCGCCTGATATGGACGCTTTCTGCAAAAGATCCCGCGTCAAAAATAAATGCAGGTTTTTTGCCATCGTGCGCGGATCCCGCTGCGTCACGATCTGCACGTTTCTCTGCCGTCGCTTCCATCCGTTGTGTCAACTTTCGAGAAAAGATTTTTTCTCATACGTGACGGCTCTTCTGACCGCGGCGACGCTCCGCGAAGCCGCCCGCATCCTTCCTCTTCGCTTCGCGTCGGAGAAAGAGAGCGTGCGCGTGGCGGTCGCGGTCGCTGTGCGTCAGGGTCGCCCTCGCCTCTTCTCCTCTCTGCCTGAGTCTCTTTGTCGGCTCGCACGGGGCCTTCTGGCTCTCGGCGTCTGCACCCGCCGCGCTCGCGGCTTCCGCCCACCCTCGCGCTCGCCTCGCTGCGCGGCGGAGTGTCTCCACCTGCTTGAGATCTGGCGGCGGTGCGTGGATGGCGCGACGGCCAGGGAGACAGACTCGGAGGCGGACGCGGACACAGCCGCGAGGCGCCGCGCGCAGAGTGAGGCGACTCAGGGAGAGAGCCGAGAGACGGCGCGACTCCGCTGCCGAGGGTCCTTCCCTGCGCCTCGAAACCCCGGGCTGCCGAGAGAGCCAAGAGGAGAGACGACGCAGCGGGCGACGAGGGCTCAGGCTGCGCGCGCTGCGCCAGAACGAGGAGGAGGTCCCGCGCCTGCTCAAGGCGGAGCTTCCAGCGCGCCTGACCGTGCCCGAGGTCTGTCCAGAAGCGAGAAGAGTCCTAGCCGCCACGCAGAGACCAGCAGCGAACAAACCGGCAGTCCTCGGGCGCGCAACGAGGGTTGAGGCACAGAGATCCGCCCCGCGGGAAAGGCCTCGCCGGTATCCGGAAAAAAAAACGTGCCGTCGCGGCTTGCGGCGGAAACGAGATGCCTCACGCAGATCCAGTCACGCCTTCGCAGAGGAAGTCCGCCCTCTCACATAACAGAAACGCGAGACAAACAGCAGCAGATAGAGAGATACATACTAAGTTTGGATACATATATATATATATATATATATGCCTGCAGTAACAGATACATGTACACTTATACTTATGTATAAATAGATATATATATATACACTAGTGCATAGGATTGGAGGCCATTGACCCTCGATGGAGGTCCTCCGCATTTGTGCGCTTGTGTGTGCGCTGTAGCAGTCCCGCATGCGCTTCTTCCATTTTCTCCGCATGCACAGCCATTTCGAGCTTCGCGTGTATCCGATCCGTACGTTGGAGAGCTTTCCAAGTGCGGCGCCGTCATCGCGCCAGGTCTTCACCAGCCGATCGGATCCAACGGTGAGTAGCCAGGCTGTCTCGTCGAAGTCGCCCTCCGCTGAGGATGCCCCCCTTCCGGCTGCGGCCGAGGGCGACTGCGGCTCCGGAACCGCGCCGCAACCCACAGCGGCAGGCGCCGCGGCTGGCGGCGGAGAGACGCGAGCGCCTCCACAGAACGTCGCACCGTCGCCGCGCGTCTCGCCTTCCTCCGCAGATCGCGCAGAGGCGAGCCACGGCCCCCCGCGCAGACTCGCAGAGGCGTACACGCTCATGGAGAGGATCGCGTCGGCGTGCGCCTGGCGCTCCCACAGCAAGCCGACCTCTGTTGAGGAAAAGAGAATCGACAAATGACAAAACCGCCGCTTCTGAGCGCGCACCGGAGCTTCAGGGTCGACGCAGGCGAGTGCGACGAGCTCGTGATCGCCCAGGGCCGCACACGTCTGCCTTCAGGCGTAGACACGCGCATATGGCTTCTACGTTGACATTCTAAGTTAAAAGGAGAAGGGGCCTTTGATGGAAAGGGAATAAAAAACACACAGACTCCGGCACATAGCGGGTGGCTGCCCACGCCTGCGAGAGGCGCGAGGCCACGCAGACGTTTTTCGAGGCATCAAGCGACGAGTAGCGAAACAATCCAAGAGTAGAGAGCGATTAACGCGCTCCGAGGGCTGCCGCAGACGCGCGGCTGGAGCAAAGGGTTGCACCTGTCGCTCACCTGAAGATGCGGCCTTCTGCTTCCCGTCGTCCCCTGTTCCGCGCCACAGCCATGCACATCACTTCCATGCAAAAAAACAAAGATAAATATATATATGTATAGGCATTAGCGCATATATATATTTGCATGGTCTATGCACTCGACATGCAGCGCATACGAGGCCTCAGGTACATGAGCGTGTATTTTCGCCACGCAGGCTGCATCACGCGCACTGGACGTTGCGAAGCCTCGGCGTGGGCTGCGAGAGGTAGATCTTCATGTAGCAGAGTTTTGATACCAGACAAAAGTGAACAGAAAGCAAAGCTTCCGCACCCGCAGAGGGAGGCACCTTTGGCGCGCCAGCGGAAGCGATCGAGCGGAGCGAAAGTGAGCAGGGAGAGAGTCTCAGTGGTGGCAGGGGAAACCTCGCTTCCGGTGCCGCCCAAGGGCAAGAAGCACCTTCACAGCGAGCAGGAAACGAGCAGATCTGAGGGCCCGCAGGCGCAGCCGAAAACAAAATAATTTGTGCGGAGAGGGGGGGAGGGGGCGCGCCCGTCTGTCTCACTTGAGGGAAGTGCGCGAGGCTTTCTCCTGCCAGCGTGTCGGGCGTTTTCGCCGCATTCCTCCTTTCGGGAGCCGTCCTTCGCGGTGGCCGCGTCGCCGCCTTCTCGTTCAGAGCGGAGCAGCTTCCCTGCATGGGCGAGCTGCGTGATAAATGTTGGGTTCGTCTTTTCCCTCGCCACCGAGGCCTCGCGCGCGTCCTCACACGCCTTTGCTCTGCCTGCAGCGCTTTGGCCTCTCGGCGTCTTCGCCTCTTCGGCCGGCGACGCCTCGCGCGCGCCGTCGTTTCGCCGGCTGCAGCATTCGTCTTCCTCTTGCCGTGCCTCTCTCCCAGGGGGCTCGGCGTCATCTCCGTCTTCTGCGCCTCTCTCTCGCGGTCGCAGCACCTCGCTGTCGATCGTGCGCGCCGAGGAGGCCGCGCTGGAGGCAGGCGCACTCGAGACGGGAGTCGCGGCTTCGCGCAGCAGCAGCGCGTGTTTCCAGTTTTGAATCTGCAGGCCGACGACATCCGCCGCCTGCTTAAGCCCGCGCTGCCTCAGCCGTGCGCGGAAGGCGCCGCGCCGCGCGGCTTCGTCTGGCAGCGAGGGAGCGGAACGACGACTGAGCGCAGATGCCAGAAGTGGCGGCGACCAGCTGCGGGAGAACACCGCCGAGGCGCAGGGGAGTGCAAGCCGCGAGGTGCCGAGGAGAGGCAGCAGCGACCAGCAGCGCAAACAGCCCTGCGAAGGAAACCGAAAGGCGGCCCTGGCGTCGCAACTGGCGAAAACAGGTTAACCGCTATTTAAACACAACAGTTACCGTAGCTGTAGATGAATGCTAAATCTAGAGTATCTCTCCTAAGACACTGCATAACATATGAATGCTCCTTCCGCCATTCGTTGACTGTGTTTACCACGGGGAATTAGAACAGACCGAACGGAATCGTGAAGCAGCGAAATCCAAAAATCCGACTCGAAATACGCGGCATGCAAGCTGGGAAAAGGAACGAAGGCAAGCGACGCGAAGAACGCATTGACAACCAATGCGCGAACCCAGTCTGCGACAGTGCGTGCGAATTAGAGAGAAAGATAGCCAGAAATCAAAGATTTTAACGACAGGCGTAGTTGACACGTTCGTCGCGTTGCCTGAGCAGCGAGGCCAGAACTAATCGAAGAGCCAGACATGTCGTCACGCGGCTCCTTCGGCAACCGCATAGAGCCCAGCGTACCTTCTCGTCAGCTGTGAAGACCTGCAACTTGTGCGGCTCGACTGCGTTGAATTTTAGACAGTTCACTGCCGTCGGCGAGATGATGGCATCGGATTCATCCAACCTCAGCTTGCGTCTATACGTGAACGTCAGACTCTCAAGTCTGCCGTTGCTCTGGCGGGCGGCGCGCTGAGGCGCTTCGACGCAGGCACCTGCCGCGAGAGCCGCGCCCGTGACGTGTTGAGCTGCTCCCCCTCGCACGCTGTCACGGTATGCCGCGTCCTGCGCCGCTCGCGACCGACTCCGCATCTCCGCAGCGGAGGGAGATGCAATGGCCTCGCGTGCGTCGCACGGCCTCACTGAAGAGTTAAGAGAGCTCTGGGAGAGCGAGGAACTGCTCCTTGTCTGCAGGCGCGTCGCTGCGGATGCCCAGGCGCCGACGCTGCCGCTCAACCCCCGCCCCGCGGCCGCGTCAAAGGCCTGTTTCGTGTTCGCTGCCTCCGCAACCGACGCGTGGCGATCTTCGTCTCGCGCCGCGCAGCTCTCAGATTCGTGCCGCAGCCTATGGGCGCTCCAGGCGGCGCGCCAGTCTGCGGCGGAGAGTCCTGGCGCCAAGGCAATTTCTGCGAACTCCTTGCCAAGGGTGTCGAGCGCGCCAGGCGGCGAATGTGCATGACTCCGCCCGCGGGGCGGCTGGGCGGTCGGCGTGGAGGACGCGGACGGAGGAAGCAGCAGGCGATCGAACTGCGGCAGATTTTCCCAGCAGTAGACGCAGGACCAGTCCAGATACGGAGCCTGCCGCGTCCGGGGCTGCCACAGAGAAATCGCCCCCGCTGAAATCGAACAAAATCAAAAACAATCAACAAGAGCCCTCAAACGTTCGCCGCATATATATACGATATATGTGGATATTCACAGACGCACATATATATCCACATATATCAACATATATCGTATGGATATATATACGTACATACACATATGTACATATATTCATATATGGATACATGCATGGATGTATATATATATATATATATATATATATATATATATATATATATATATATATATGAACATACGTGGCAATCTGTGGATGGTTGTGGAGATATATGGATGTATAGATGGAGTCGTCAAGGAATGCTACTGGCATGAGACTCTCTCAATTTCAAACTATAAGATGCGCGTTGTCTTCTTTATCTCCGTAGGTATCGCGGAGAGATGATTCCGTAGCTGTTTGCAGAAATACAGAGACACATGCGCCAGCTCATGTACTCGCTGAGCCATAGTTCGCTGCGTGTGAGGATCTAGGCGAGACGCAAGGCATGCCTGAGGCATTGTTTCCGTTGCTTAGGAGAAGAGACTAAGCAGGAACCCTCACACTCGTCGCCCGCTGCGAGGAGGTTGAGCGGCTCGAAGAAGTCCAGCGCCCGCGCTGCTCCGCTGACAAGCACACAGAGACGACGCAACAGGTGGAACCAGGAAAAAAAAGACACAGTGGCTGCCGAGGCGCAATCAAACAAGCCTCGGTTTGTCGCATTGGGACTGCAAACGAACCACAGGATCACTATGTATATCTACAAATACATATCCACCCACCGATATATGTGTATATAAATAGGTGGATAGAGAGCTAGATATTTATTTATGTGGAGATATATGGATGTATTATTGAATATGTATACATACCCCTAATATGCATATATATATATATATATATATATAAGGCCACGACTACGAGTAGCAGCGGGGTCGGTCAAAGCGCCATGGAGAAGTATGCGCGCCACAAACTGCATCAAAAGGATGCGCGTTTGAGGCCCTGTTCTCTCTTGTTTCTAACACCGAGCCCCATCCAACACTCTGCATTTAGCAGGGTGTTTTTTTGAGCGAAATCCGCGAGGCACGCGCCTGCGCGGGGGCTGGCGGGCAGCTGCCGCGTGCGTCTTACGCCAGGCCCTTGAGCGACGTTTCTTTTCTCAAGGTTTTTAGGCAGAGAATTTGAATCTTCCAGCCCGCCGCGCAGGCGACGACCTCGAGGGCGCCCGCCACGGCGATCGCATGGACACCTTCAGAGCCCAAGTGCGCCCGATAGCGCACAAGAGAACTCCCGGCTGAGGACAGCGAAGACTCAGAGGCGCGCGGGTCGGCGACAGCAGAGCCGAGCGCGTCTGGCGAGGTCGCGTTCGCCCGCCTGCGGAGCCAGAAACGAAAAAACGCATGGAGCACGTTACTGGAAACCGGAAAAGAGGAGAAACCAGAAAGTGCGTGCTGCAGTGCCCAAGAGATGAGAAAAAAAGAGAGAACCGCGTTCCTGAATTCGCACAAGCCATGGCTCTCTGCCCGCTGTCCCTGCCTGCATGAGTAGAAATAGACTGCGAGCTGTCTGGCGCCTCGCGTTCAGCGTGTGTTTCGTGATGACGCTCCCTGTCTGTAGCCTGCAGCTCTCTGCGGATCTTTTGAGTTCATTGTGATTCCGAAAGCCAAATTTGAAAGCCGCATGCCCACAAGGGAAATGCGTACGTGGAGGCGCGCAGGCAGCCACGCGAGGAACTCCCCAACCAGCTCTCCAGCGAAAGGAAAACGTGTTTGAGAGCGCGGCGTGCCGTCTCCTCGCGCAGCTGCATCCACGCGTTAAGCGGCTGCGTTTGCCTGAGCGGTGAACAGCGCTTCAGAGCCGCGTTTCGCAGCTGATGCGCTTCGCACGT
The DNA here is from genome assembly GCF_002563875.1 of Besnoitia besnoiti. Classification (NCBI taxonomy): domain Eukaryota; phylum Apicomplexa; class Conoidasida; order Eucoccidiorida; family Sarcocystidae; genus Besnoitia; species Besnoitia besnoiti. The sequence goes on along the minus strand of NC_042362.1, from coordinate 2,869,594 downwards.
CTCCGTCTCCGCGTTGCCTCCGTGTGACTCCCATGTCCTGCGTTCTCTGCGCGTTTCGTCTCTTTTTCTGCTTACTCGCCGGCGCCGACTTGCTCCTGGAGCAGCACCAGGCCGTCTGAGGAGACTGAGAGGAAGTTTGTGGAGGTTCTCCAGACGCAGACGTGGCAGACGTCGCACGGGTGCTTCGCGAACGCCCGCAGGAAGGCGCCTGTCAGTGCGTTGAAGCTGCGCACGCAGCCTGACGAGTCGCCCACGTACAGACGCCGAGCGCCGACGTCTAGACTCACAGCTGTGATCTCGCGCTCAGAGGCGCACAGCACCTGAGAAACCGGCAATTAGACAAAATTGAAAAACACCTGAACCATTTCAAGCGCGCATGCACGCTACAGAGCCAACCGGCAGAGACGCGTGGTCCGGTATCCGCGCACAGACACGTGTGTAGGATTAACACAAGGCAGAAAACGATCAAGTCGATGGAGAGACAGAGAGGTAAAAAAGCGATGCGTGAGACAGATAGAGGACCAGGTAGATGCATTATTAAGCGGTAGAGAGACGTAGAGGTAGACGTGTAGATAGGGCGGAAAGAAGTATTCGGCGAGATCGATTGGCGAAGCGTAACAGTTCAACATATACATACATATTTCAATGTGCATACATATGGGTATATACACACATACACATAAGTAAATATATAAATATACATTTATCGGTTATGCAAGATATGGACTTGCGAGCGCTAGTGTATACATATATCGGTTATGCAAGATATGGACTTGCGGGCGCTAGTGAGCAGCCACGCAGGTGCGGCAAGGCGTCGTGCCGCTGTGGGGGGAGGCTACCGTTCCAGAGTCTCCAGTTTCGGCGCTCCACGCGTGAATTTTATCTTTCCCCGTGGTCAGAATGGAGTCGGTCTCTGCGCTGAAGAGCGCGTCCGCGCAGCCGCCGGTCTTCGCAGCCAGGCTTGTGCGGCGCTGCACTGGCTTCATCTCGTAGAAGTCAAGGTACGTGCTCCCCGTCGCGAGCCTAGGCACGCAAACGGCCAATAGAAAGAGACAAAGGGGCGACAATAACGGCAGAGAGGAAGGGAGAAAATGGAAGCGAGGAGGCGACAAGAATCGAACATAGAAAGCGAAAATAGGGAAGAGAAGAACGGGACGGGGGAACCACGACAACGAACGAAGGCGACAGAAAACTCGAGAGAAGAAGGCGAAACAGCTCCTAGACAGGTCTTGAAAGGTGCGCGCAGGCCGCCGACACGAGGCATGTTTTCAGACAAACTGCGAACCCGACAGATGAGCGCCAGAAAGAGTGCAATTAGTTAACGAAAGGCTAAGGCACATGAGACTGAGAAAAAGAAAGAAGGCGGGTGAGAGAGAAGAACAAAGGCGAGCGAGGACACACCTTCGATGACGAGGCATGACGCAAAACGAACTCATTTCTCCATAGCTGGACATGCCTGCGGTACAGCAGAAAGCGAAAGAAGCTAACTGAGAAAGAAAGATGGATGCTCCACTCAACTGTGAGTGCGGAGCGACAAGTGAGGGAAGCAGATATTCGACTGCGCAGGCATCTTGTAACATCTGCACGGACGAAATCCTACGATTGAATGCAAACGCATGCACATTCACATATATATATAGATATATAGATATATAGATGTATACGTGTGCGTGGCGAGACCATGTTACATGCCTGAGCGCATACTGGATGCTTGCTCTTCGGCCTTCCGCTGCTTGCCCAGCTCTCTGGGCGTGCGTCTGTTCTTAAATGAACCTCCACGTGCGTATAATTAAATATCCATATGCATAAATATATATACGACGTTCATGCGAGCCTGTTGCATGGGTACGCCTCGTCTCTCTCGAGTCTTTTGGCGGCAGCGTCCACGCTTTAGCCTCCATGCCGCGACTCAGTTCCGACGAGAGGAAGACCTTTGTCTCGTCTCGCGTCTCCGCATGTTGCGGTGTCTGGGGCTTCGCGTGTCTCTTTGAGGCCTTTTCGGCTTTGCACGCGGCTCACGACTTCCAAAGGTTTGCAGACAGCGAAAGTTCCGCACGTCCCACAGCCGCAGGGCGCCAGACGCGTCGGCGGTCAAGACCTGCGGCGAGTTGGGGATGACGGCTATTCCGCAGAGTGCGTAGGGGTGACCTTGGAGGCGCGAGATCGGCTTCGAAAAGTTGCATGGACTCCAGACAAATGCATCCTGCAGACAGAATGACGCTCAAAGAAACGTGCAGCGCCCGCGTGTGCAGGAGTCCAGGAACCTCCGCGTGGAGGCCTCTACATGCATGTACGGTAGCCACATGCGCATGGATTCGCGTGTCAAGGCGTTAACGCGTGAAGAGACTAGGCGCGGCGTCTAGGGCGCGGGGGGGGAGGGGGAGCCACTGGAAGGCGCGCCGTCAGGGATGGGATAGAGAGGACGCTAACGCCTTGGTTCAACGCGTGGAACAGGGGATAGCCCGATAACACGAGAAGCAAGGTGAAAAGATAGGAACTTTTGTGTGAACTCTGTCAACGAAAAAAAAGCAAGGAGGCCAGAGGAGAGATGCGAGGCTGCGTGTTCACACCTTGTCGAGTCCTGCGCTTAGCAGACAGGAGTAATCTGCGGAGAAGGCCAGCGACAAAACGCCTTTGTGGTGACCCTCCAGCGCCCGCACCGGGCGCAGCCGCTCGGCGTTCCACAGCAGAATCGACGCGTCAGACGACGCGGACGCGAAGAGCGAGTCTGCTTCTGAGGCACACAAAATGAAGCAGAATTTCGAACCCCGCAGCTTGAGAGCGGGCACGAAGCTGCCTCTGCAGACAGCTAGCTGTCCGCCTGCGTATAAGCTTGTTCTACACACGCAAAAAAAAAGTGTATGTGTAAAACGGGAAGGTCTCCTCCACGGGTGCGGGCCCTCTCCAGCCGGCAAGAGAGGAAGTCGTGAAGACGAGATTTTGAACAACAAGATGGATGCGCGCGTTGCAGAGCGATGACTCGCATCGATGTGCGCCCGTGTAGACGAAGAGATAGGCGCACGCAAGTGGAGAGATGCTCAGTGCACATTTTTCCACCCAGATTTTCCCCTGCCTCGGAAGCGCCTCAGCTTTCGGGAGGTAGCCCAGGCATGTGGGCAGCGCCTCGCAGACGATGCACTCCCTGCAGGGTGCCGCAGCTGTGGTCCAGAGGCGAATCGACCTATATTTGTATCTATATACATATATATTTGCCGTGTGCAAACATATATGTATATAGATAGATACAGATATACACATACATATATATATATGTATACATGTACGGACACATGTGGGGGGTCCTACGGGGCAGGGCGAGGACGGCGTTGACGAATCCGCTGTGCCTTTTCCTGCTTCCCTTCAGACTCATCGTCTGCAGGTCCCAGATGCTGACACCTCCGTCGCCGCTTCCGCTGCACGCAGAGAGGCAGCGATTGACTTTTTTCTGGCGCTTGCCCTGCGCTGGCCGCACGCAGCCCAGCGCAGAATCCATTTCGCAGCTAAACAGAGGCGGCCTGGGTTTTGTGTATATTTTCGTTCATTTTCTTTCGATTTTTCCTTGCCTCAGAAGTGCCTCAGCTTTCGGGAGGTAGCCCAGGCACGTGGGCTGCGCCTCGCAGACGACACGCTCCCTGCAGGGCGCCGCGGCTGTGGTCCAGAGGCGAATCGACCGATCGGCGCCTGGAAGAAAAAAATTCAAAAATCGAAAAAATAAAAGAAAAATGGCTCACACGCGGACAACGGCCCGCGAGGCGTGGGCGGCATAGAGGAGCACCCAACGAGCAACACGCAGACGCACGCTTGCTTGAGTCCTCGACGGAGAGATGCGATCTCTGCGGGAGGGCGGCGGCGCGGCAAGGACGCAGGTTTGGATGCCCCAGCGTACCTGCCGAGGCGAGATGTCCGAAGGACGGGATATAGCACAGGTCAGTGAGCGGACCTGGAGCGAAGAAACCTCAGACGCATGGCTCGGCACAGACGCGAAAGTCACAGAAGCAGCCTGTCGACAGTGCAGCTGAGCTGCGCGATGGAGCGCGGGCAGGGCGAGCCTCCTGTTTGGCTGCTAGGTACGAAGACGGCGATGGAAAAAGCGAGTGAAGCAGCGCGCACAGACGCAGGAGAGGACGCGGCAAGTCGAGCTCGCAGACTGAAAGAACTCGATCGTTCATCTCCCATCTCGACTGCAGTTCGCGCCTCACCTGAAGGGACTGCGACAGTTACGTCCAGCGAGCCCTGCGGGAGAGAAAGAAAAGATGAAGAAGAAGGAGAAGCAGAGAAAAACGCATGCGTTTCAAAATGCGCGCGACAACGTGCAGGCAGAAGCAGAGAGGAGACTGACCGCGAGAGAAGCAACGAAAGAAAGGAAAAACGCAAACACAGTAGAGGACGAAAGCCGCAACGCAGAAGAGGAAGAATGACGCGCGGCTTCATCTGAGACAACAAAGGTGCGTCGCCCAGTCAGGGGCCTCCGAGGATATGGAGGACAACGTGCAGAAGGACGCGCAGGCGTAGACGCAGGCGCGGACTCGAGGAGCAATTGAAGAATTAGATCTAAACTGTATGACCTATAGTCTCGCCTTAGACGCACAGATGGACGCAATTGATCCTTGGGAGGCTTATTATGCCTCCTTGAGTCCTCAGGCTCAGTCAAGGGTCCTTTGTTTGCCGCTCATACCGCTACTTTCAGGATGATTTCGTTAAATTCGATTATCATTTGTGTTCACTCAAATCGAAATCTACTCGGGTGAAGGGGCTTGACAGTAGTGCCGTAGGTTCACGGCGCGTGATACCTGCAGGGGCTCGACGACGGAGAATGTCTTCGCTTTGCAGTAGAGACAGAACAGCCGGTCAACTTCGTCGATGTAAACGAGTCTGCGGAGTCCGCGAGCAGACGCAGAGATCGAAGACGGCGAGTTTTTTCTGCGCGCGCTCACGTTTCGCAGCGCGATTCGGGGATATGCGAGGCAGACTCACTTTTCGATGCGATCGCGGCTGTCTGTGAGCGTCGTTGAGCCGACGAACTGATACTTCAGGCACAGCACGCGAGAATCGTCGCAACGCGGGATGTCGGAATCAATCCAACGCCGTGGACAACTGGAATAGACTGCACATGCAAGCGTGCGTAGAGCTCTCATGCCCCAGGCAGCGTAAGATCAGTTCAGATGGTCTGGTGCAACAATATTCTGAATGAATCCTATTATCCTGGCATGCAAACGCGTCGCTCAGGCGCGTCGTTCTCAGTGTGGCGTATCGGAAAAGGCAGTGCATCAAGCCTCGACAGAGACGTCGCCCGGCGAGACAGGAGAGAGACAACGCGCGAGCCCGCGAATGTAAAACGAAAATCCGGTTGAGAAGAGCGAAACCCCAGCGAGCCTCGGAGACATGCAGTCTCAAACATGAGCATCTACTACGCGGCGCGATCCCGAAAGATTCGTTCGCGAGTCATTCAGAACGTGTGTGAAAGAGGCAAGAGGCGGATGCCTTCTCCACGGGTCACCAGGCGAGCCCGCCAGGCCGGTCGCTCACGTCTCACCTGGTCAGCGTCCTCAGCCTTCTCGGCGCTGAGTCAGGTCAGGAGGGAGGACAGAAACAAGAGCGAGCCCAAGGAACAGAAGACGAAGGGAAGAGAAGAAGCAGATTCAGCTCACGGGCAGCAATCGCGACTGCATGTTTCCAGGGGCGCGCAGGCCAAATGAAAGAAAGAAACGACGGTCACGAAAGAAGCGGACGAAAGCCTTCCTTCCCCCCCCCCCCCCCCCCCCCCCCCCCCGCCTGCGATGCAAACGCAGACTGAGAGGCTCCCTGCGGCAGAACATGAGGCCGAAACGCGCCTCAGCAAAGTTTCAACAGGTGCCAAAGGCGGTCGAGCGAGATAACGCGGAGGGGCTCCTGCAGCCCCGCAGGAAGCGTCGAACGAAGACAGCCCGCAGCACAGAGCAGAGCGCTGAAAGCCGCGAGCACGCGCCCGCCACAGACCACCTCCTGCCAAGCCTCAGCATCCCAAATCAGGCTTCTCTCCGCTGGCTTTCATTTTTCGTTCCATTTTCTTTTCTGGCGTCGTTTTTATCATCCCCGAGGCTGCGGTTTTGGGGCGGGCAATGGAGCGACCCGCGAACGCCCCCGCACCTTGTTGGAACGCGAGAGAGCCTCTCGGAGACAAAAGGACGCACTCGCAACGGCCTTTGCAGGATGCTTGGTGCGACAGAAGGCTGCAAAAAGCAGCAAAACAGAACGCTCTGTGTCGAATTCTTACCTGCCGTCCTGCAGCGCCCCACGGTCCACCAGCGCGTTCGCGAACGCCTGACAAAAAGAGAAAAGGGGGAGGGATCAAGAAAGCCAAACGCATCAGACTCGCCCAGGGCACGCGGAGAAGAGAGGCCTTCACGATGCGGTTGCGTCTCTCGCCTCGACTGACCACGAGAGGAAATAGAAGGTTCGGGGTCTCTTTTTTCGCTTGGGAAGAAACTCGAGTGGAAGATTCTTCGAGAGAGATGTCCATCCAAAGACCGCCAGCCAGTCCAGGAGGGAGAGAGAGAGTTCAATGCGGGTGCGAAGGAGAAGGAAGCGCAATAACGTGCGGACATTCCGAAGAGAAGAGGTATCCGCCGGCGACGCTGCGACGTGTCGCAGAGGCGCGCAGCACATCGAAGAACCGCGAACGCAGGAACTAGTCCAACGTTCTCGCGCGCCCTCGCAGGTCTTCTCTCGGCTATATAGCCTTGCTAGATAGGATGTTTTTCTCTCTACGGTTGCCTCGGGTTGCTAGAGCGGGCTGCAACCGAATTCAGCAACGACGACGTGTCGAGGGCGTCCCGCTCCCGATTGTCTGTGTGGGGCGGCCGTGTAGGTTTTCCCGGTTTTTTTCGATTTTTTTCTGTTTCTCCGAGAGCCACGCACCTCCCACGTGAGCACGCCCGCGCCCTCCGTGTCGATCGCGGCGAACGCGTCGATGAGCAGCGCTGTCATTTCTTCATGTCCTTCACAAGAGAGACGCACGCAGGCCGTAGAGGGCAGTCGGTCTCTGCGCCCGTTCACTCGATCGCCCAGAAGTGCCTATCTTCACAAAGACTTCAGGCGAATCCGTCACCCGCCCTCCCCCTTCCCTCCCCCCTGGCTCGGCGTGAAGCCGGTCGTCGAGTGAGAACAAAGAGAGAGGCCTCTGGGCAGCTGAAGAGCTCGCTGGGAGCTGCGTTCGTTGACCGATACTCAACTGCGGAAACCTTTCTACGTGCACAGAAAAGAGCTGAACCGAAGTGGATGGGACGCCTTGTTTTCTTTTTTCGTGGGCGGGACCTCAGAGCCGCGAAGGCGAGATCCGTCGCTCACGCAAGTCAGGCTTGAGAAGCCAAGGAAGCTCGTCTTTGCTTCGGTCTCGCGCGCCTTCCGCGAAAGGTCTGTCCTCCAGCTCGTCGTCGCGCAAGGCGTCCTCTAGGTCACTGAGCAGTGACCTTTCTTGGCGCTTCGCTTCAGAGGAGAACTCTCGGCTCGGCCGTTTCACAGCCGCGTCCACCCGCGGCGATTCCTGCGCGACAAGGGTTACGGAGGTCGGCGGTTCAATCCCGGGTATGAGTAAACATTGAATGGAAATAAAACAAATAGAATGGTGCGTGTTGTGAGCACATGATTGTTCACTTTCGAAACCTTGTAACAAAAAACAGGTGTCAAATGTTTAACAGTTCCTTTTCTTAAGAAGTTATTTAACTCTGCAGCTCGACTAACGAACCCTCAAGATAGGAGGTCTACTGTGCGCGCGCGGATGCGCATTCACCGCAAGAAGCATATGTGCCGCGCACACACGCCTGCCACCACGTACCGATGGTCAAAACCATTAACATATGTGATATAAGTCAAAACGTCTGGCTCCCACGCACAAGCGTGTTTAAGCATCATTTGCATATGTTTCCAGCGACAGACAGACTCACACATCTGCAAATAGATCAGCAGACAGACTGGTATCTAGAGCCCGCCTCTGATGGCCGTAGAACAGACGGGCTTACGGCGTGCGGAGGCCTCTGCGGCGCTGCAGCCCCGGACACACAGAGAGAAAGTCGATTGCCGAAAAAAACTACGTGACGAAGGGAGGCGCGTGCGCGCAGGGACGCGCGAACCCCAGCGCCCAGGAGGTTGCAGCCCCCTGCAACTGTTTCAAAAACCACGCCCTTCTCGATTTCTGCGTTCGTCCTCATGACGCTGCCACCGCGGCCCATCGAGGGCTCCACCTGCGAGTCGTAGCCGAGGCAGAGTCGCACGGCCTCACGCGCGGAGCTCCTTTGCATCTTTCTCACCTTGCGTGCACTCGAGCCCAGCACGTCACTGTCCTCTGTGGTGCCTCCGCGCCGCGCAGATCGCGCAGCAGCAAAGGTCGTCGCCTCCGCCCTCGCTGGCAACTGCGGCCGCGAGGCTGCGAACTCGCTCGCCTCCGAGCTCCTCGCGCGCAGATCCGCAGCTTCGCGCGTCGAGAGCGACTTCATGCGGCGAAGCATCAGAAGAACGAACTGCAGAGAGAGGGAGCCAAAGCAGAAGAGCTGGAGGGGCGTGCGTCGCGCGGAAATCTCGGATGACGCGCACGCCGCCCCCCAGCGTTTCGCCGGCAAGTCTATGCTTCGCAAGCGCAAGACACAAGCGAAAGTCGCAACTCGACAACGCGCCCCTTGAGGCGGCTGTCTGACACGCGTGAGGCGTCCTGCTGCCGCGGCTGAGTGCGTCGCCGCGCCTGCGAAGGCCCTTCCCCCCTTCAAGTCTGTCTCAAGTGCCCTGCGCACCGCAGCGATGATGTAAGATGCTGTCTGTAGCTCTCTAAAGGTGCTGGCTTTGAGGTCCCCTGGCTGAGTGATCTGCGCTTGGCGCTTGCAGTCTTCCCGACAGATGCTTTCGTGATATGTGCGCCTCTCTACGCGCCAGCGAAGTGCCCCCGACGCCTCCTCCCGTCCCCCCCCAAGCGCAGCGCGCGCCTAAACCCTAAACCCATGCGCCTCCGCCGGCAGCGAGAGAAGCGACCGACTGCCAGTTATCAGCGAGAGACACGAACCAATGGCAGACGCAGGGGAGAGGCGATGGGCACTTTTGCTGCAGTGCGCACTCACCTCGTCGATCGCGACTCGATTCTCTAGCACGTAGAAGTCGCGCCGGAGCTCGCTGAGCTGCGAGGCGTCAATCTGTCTCAGAATTCTCTCGGCGACCCTCCGCCGGTCCAAGCCGCCGAGGCGCTGCTTCACGGCCGCGTACGCCTCCATCTCCTCCGGCGACAGATTCTGCAGAAACACGCGAAGCCCAAGGCGCGCCGCATCCGACTGCGATGCTGCTGATCAATTTAGCGGCTCGGTTTGTTTAGTTTTCTCTTGCTGGCAAGGTGCGCGAGGACAGGAATCCTTGTGTGTGGAACAGAATTCGGGTGGACTAATCTTAACCAAAACCAAACACATAGAGCAGCACCTCGCGCTTCGCCCCTGCGGGCCCACAAGGCCTTCTCCGTGGCCGAGGACGACGGTGAGCTCACGGATGGAAGCGGCAAGAATGCGACGTGTTTGCCCGTAATTTCCTTCAGAAGACGAACGAAATGCAAGTTGACACAAGGTCTACACGTAGATGCCTGTCTCTGGGTGTCTCTGTATTTGAGTTTTCTGCGGTACGAATATTAACCTTGCTGCTGTGTCTTTTTGTGGCTGTAGGAAAAACGTTTTACCAAATTCCACTGTACTAGTAGAATTTAATCGCAAACAAGGCAAGCTGTAAAATTCGAAATGATTTCTCGTATTCACTAATTCATAAACAAGACGATTTTGTACAAAACTGTGTTTGGAGCGTTCCTGTCCTATCCACGTGCGCATATTGGGGTTGACAGCGACTATCCGCCTCAAGAGAGGGAAACGCGCGTGAGTGCGAGTTGGTGTTCGGGTCGGTTCTATCGGCTTTCGGATCGCCTCTCAAGGCCCTACCTCCCTCGGCCGCCTCAGGCTCGCGAGCACTTCGGCGGCGCTCTCCGAGGCGCGCGCGTCTTCCAGGGGCTGCATCGCCACCTCTCGCGGACACCGCGCATCAGCGAGGGACTCCATTTGAAAAACAAGGCCGCATAGCAAAAGAAAGGCTCAACTCTCTTCGTTGCGTGCGAATGGAGCTGTTGGCATGCCGTTTATTGCTTATATGGGTTTGCAGTCACACACACACATATAGTTCTGTCTCCGCTTGCGTCCTCAAACATGCAAGCGTAAAGCAGACGGAGCGTACCACCATCGAGGCGTCTAGAAGCCAGAGAAGAGGCACAAGAGAAGTAGTCGCGCGAGGAATGTGAAAGACGGACACTCGGCTGTGGCGGATACCGCAGGCTGAGGCGGAGCTGCCCATAGCATCATATGAAGCCTCCTCCAACACAGGTGCGTAGATGTATACATGTAGGAAGAGCGGCTGTTGTGAGTCCTGCAGGTGGCGTGCAAGGGTGAAGGGAGAAGTGACAGCACCCTACCGCATTCAGAGAGAGAAGTTTCAGGTGAGGCGAGAAACTGCGAGATGCAGAAGAGGGCGGCTCGCGCACCATCTTGATATCCGACCTGGGACGAACGCCTGCAGGCTTGTGTGTTTCGTTCCTCTTCTCACTCTGCCTCTCGCTGCTTTTCTTGGACCCTCTCTGCGCGTGTATCCTCCCTATCCTTGTTTCGCTGAAATCGGAGAGAAGGCGACGGAAAAGGAACCGGAAAACAACTGAAAACGGGGCTATGAAGCGAAGAGAGAAAAAAGAGGCGAAGAGCCGGTGCAGAAGGGAAACTAGGACGCGCGCGAGAACGCCGACTCGAGCGATGAAGAGGACGGCACAGCGCTGAGGTCGCCCTCTTCTTCACGCAGAAATTCCATCGAAGTTTCGCAGAAAGAAAACCCTTGAAGAGCAGCCAGGAGAGGACAGTAGGGCCGCGCGCTAGCTGACACGCGAGCGACTTTGTCTTGTGAGGAGACGCTTGAAGCGCGACCGCGCCGACTTTGCGACACGAGGCGAAGGCGATGAGGCGGGCGGAAAACAAAAACGCGCTGAATTGTCGATCTCACGACAAGAACGAGCGGGGGAAAACGAGAGGAAACGACGCTGCGTTTCCGAGAATCGCTGCTCAGGCTCGGCAGTGTCTTCCCGGCGAAGAACCGGGACGACGAAGGACGACCTTCTGCGTCGGTTGTGTGCGTGAAGAAAGGTATGAAAACGACGAGAAGAGGGTAGCGGGAAGACGCCGAAAGGAGGAGCGCACATGAAAACACAACTCATGCCCGCAATCGTGTCTTGCAACGCCGACCAGGCGCGCGCCTGGGCGCAACGACTCAAATGACGAATCGTGTGGAGAGATGTGAGCGCCGAGGTGTACGTACACCTCAGGCTGCGAATCGTCCTCTCTTCAAGCGCCGATCTTTGCGCCTGAGAAAGAAGAAAGTTTTGTTTTCCTGTAGAAGTTCTCTCTTCTTTCGTAGCCTCCAGTTTCTCCGTCGCGACCTGCACTGACGGGTGTGCAGTTCAAGAAAAGACGCGCTGCATGCGAGCTCGAAACAGCAAGTCAGCGTTCTTACTCATTCATCTCGGGAGGAACACGGGAGTTTTATCTTCAAGAACGCAGTAGTTTCCGCAAATCACGCGGTGTTGTTCTTCGTTTTTTCCGTTTTTCAGGCTTGTCTGTTGGAAACCCGGCGCGTGGCTCTGCACTGGCGGTCGCGGCGAAGGCATTGTCATTCATGCCCGCGACATTCTTTGTCTCATGCTCTCTCCGAAACAAACACCTTCGCTACTTCTTTTCCTGTTTCTTTCTTCTTCTTCGCCTCTCCTCCCTTCAATCACCTTTGTTTGTCTCGTTGAAGCTCCCCGTTCGCCGCGGCTCCGCGGCCTCTCTGCTCGCCACGTTGCCCGCGCATCTCGGTTGACCTCTGCCTTCGACTCCGTTTCTTCTTCTCCTCCTTTCCCCCACTTTATATTAACTCAGCCATCTACCCTCCTCGCCTGCTAAGCCCCTCTCACGCCGGTTCCCTCGGCGCACTGGCTTCCGCTCCCATTTTCCCTCTTCGTCGTTTTCCGCCTTGTCTAACGAAGGATACATCGATTTTCTTGCGCATTCGGTGCCGCTCCTCGTTCAGCTGCTCCCCAGGCGCCGGCCTCCGCGTGGGCGTCTCTATCTCTTTCTCACGTGGCCTATATGGCAGCCTTGCTCCTGCGAGTCCTGCGGTCTCTCGAGAAATGGGATCTGCTGCAGGACCAATCCGGCGAGGCTGTCAATGAAGCTCTCAACCTCCTCGTTGAACTCCAGTGAGCCACGGCGGGCGCGCTGTCACCAAAATTCTCTAATAACCCCTTCTCACAGGGCCTGAAGATCCGCGTGCAGCGCGCTGCCAGCTATGCAGTTTCTGTGTTGGCTTGAGTTGAGATAGACTTTGAGGTGCTCATCCTTCGCGGTGAACTGCCGTAGAAGCTTTTATGATGCAGAATCCTTCTCAGGCCTGCGCGTGTAGAGCTTCATTGTGCGAGGCGCGCTCTTAGGCAGGCGCTGCTTTTCAGTCTACGAGTGTGAAGTAGCGCTATGCTTTCTCGGCGAGTCACTTTAATGCAGCGTCGTCAGCAGACTCTGTGACGTACGGTCACCCTCTCTACAGTTCTGGCGTCTGTGATGTATGTCTCTCTGTATGGCTGTATTACATCTGCAAGGAGCCATACTTCCGCACACGCGTCGATAGGGCATCCTTGCATGTGGTAGACGTGCAGCGTCTTTTACACAGCGGCCGCAGCGTTCGCAAGACGTGTGTTCCAGCATTCACTCTGGTCTATCGATGACCTGCGCTTCAGCAACTTCCTGCCGATGGCGCGTGCAAAACATGCGTTTGAGTCTGTTTTTTTGGATCTGCGTGCGCCCAGATTTCTGCAAGGTGATCATCTAGTCAGCCTCCAGACACATCCTGCCGTAAGCGCATCGCGTGCAAGCGTTTTTGCTTTGTGAGATCCCCGCGTGAGGCCGCAGCTGCAGGCGGCGCCCGCATTCTTTCACTTTTTAGAGTTTACGATTACGTCGGGAGGCGCAGCGGAATCTCGCGCTGTCTGCTGAAGAGGCGCTGAAGGCCTCGAGAGGCTGCGAAGGGCGCGAAAGTCCGCATTTGCTTCAAAACGGGCGCACGATGCTTCGAATTCTTCTCAGGCTCGACAAAAATGCCTGGAGGGACATCGCAGACGCATGGACGAGGCGCACAAAGCCGTGGTGGCGTGTCAGCGAGGCCTGGTAAGAAAGACGAAAGAAAAAACCGAAAATGCATTGGAAAACGGGCATTGTGGGCGTCGCTCCGAGGGCGATGCCACCCAGCAATCCTGCAAAAAACTGAGAGAGCGAGGCAGAAGAGGAAGCCAAGGAACAAGGTGTTCCGCTAGAGTGTCGCTCACGCTTGTGTGTTTCCAGATCTCGACACATGCAGACTTGCTTGAGTGCGCCCGCGAGCTCGGCGCAGTTGCGGAGGGTGCCGCGAAGAAGCGGAGCGCCGCCGCTCAGGTTCCCGTCGGTTCGGCTCTGCAGAAAACGCAGAAACCGAAGTTGCCCGTTGCCTCGAGCTCCACTCTGTCCGCCGGCGGCGGAAACGTGGCGCTGTTTCAAGAAGAAATTGGTGAGTACGCCTCCGCGTGTCTTCGCATTTCGAGTCGCAAGCACTCGCGAGCTGAGGCTGAACCGTGGCGGGGGGGGGGGAGGGGTCGGTCGGCCCAAGTGCTGGAAAAGGCGTTCGGTTTGAGGAGACGCAGCGCCGCGGTCTCCTCTCTGCAGCTAAGATCGTCTTGTTCGTTCGCGCGTCTGCAGAACGCGAAGACACCTGTGTCGCTTTCTTCTCTCGCTTCAGCTCCGTTCATCGCCGAAGTCGTGGACGCCTATGGCGACCAGCTGACCCTACAAAACAGTCTCATCACGCTCTACGTAAGTGCATGCGCCAGGCGAACGCGTCTTAACTCGCGAGGCGCATGTCGAGAAGATCCCGGGTGCCTGGTCTCGCGGGTCACACACACCCTGGGCGTCCGTCCCTCTTCTTTGTGGCGCGGTCTCCTCTCCGCGTGATCCTTTTGCGGGCGTTTCCTCAGCCGTTAGAATGCTTTTGCTTTCTTTTTTTTCGGTTGTGCCTCTCGTGTTTTCCCCGCGTCGCCTAGCCTGCAGAGGATTGCATGCATACGCCCATACATACACCTATATATATATATATATATGTCTATGCGTGTATATATCTATTTATGTATATGTATGTGTATGTTTAGATAGGATCGTCTATCTACACTACGTGCACATATATCGATTTTTCCGCGCGTCTGCTTCGTTTGCTTTGCTCTCCTTTTCAGCGAGAGCGTCTGTCCCCTGCCGACCGCAAGGAAATGAATCGAATCCTCGCGGTCTGGATGGATCGGCCGTGCGAGTGGGCGGTGGCGCGCTTCGGTAGGCGAAAAAAAAAATCCACGTGCACAGTGGCGGGTGTGCTGCAAGTCCCTTCAAGGCGGTATTTGGGTTCTATTCACTTTCTCGCACTCGCCCTGTACGCGTTCTCTTCATGCTTTAGGGCTTACGGAAACACGCCGCATGCACAGAGACGCCTCTCGAGGCGCCTTGGACTTCGTGGACGCCGCGGATTCAGCGCCGCCCCCGCCGCCTGGCCCCTCCACGGGTGCCTTTAGGTTCGTTTTTCTCTTCGGTGTGTTTGTTTCTATGTTGCATCGTCGCTTTCGATTCTTCCTGCGTCTCGCGGGTGTGCGCTTCCAGGCCGGCGGCGCGCAGTCGTGCGAGAGCTGAAGAAGTTCCTCCGGTTGCCCGCGTGACGCCCCCAGAGTCTCGAGTCGCTTTCGGCTTCCCTCCGGCGTGGCATTTCCCTTTCTGCCGCGACTCCACGCGCGCCAAAGCGTGTCGGGGCGCGCGGATACGTGCACAAGCGCAAAGACCTACAGGGAAGCGTCTAGCGCGTGCGTCTGGCGCGTGCGTCTGCTTCGCAAACGGCGACGCGTGGCTCCTTCCGCTCGAGGACGAGAGCGTCGCGGCTGGCAGCTGGCGACGGAGGCAGCGGCGAAGGCAAGTCAAAGTGCGGCTGGGGGCAGGGAAGGAGGCGCAGAGAGACGCGGAGACATGCGGGACTTTGCGACAAGAGGAGTTCTTTGCGCTCTTGGGGGATTTCAGATTCGTCGGAGTCGAGCGCCGGGCCCTGGGGTGCAGGGCTAAGCGGACGCAAGTCGAGGCGTTCAGTTTTGTGATTGAATTTTGTTTGAATTTGGAAGAAACCAGTCGCCTCAAACGTGACTATGCGTACATATATATATTTGTTTTTTGCTGTTGATTCCAAGGATGTTGGGTGGAGGCGAGTCCGCCTGATGTGGAGTTATTGAGGCACGTCTGTGGCGTTGTTTGTCAAGCTGAAAATTTGTTCTTCAGTTTTTGATTCGCACTGTAGATTCGCGGCGAACCTTTCCATCCGCGTGCCTGCGAGTGTGCGCCAAGAGTTGCTTCTGGGAAGCGGCGCTGGCGCTCGCCGTCGCAAGTCTTCCTCTGGCTGAAAATGCACACTTTGACAGCGCGAGGCACTCTCTTTCTTGCGGTTGCTGAAGTTAGGAGGCGAGGCGAATGCGCACGGAGGGCGCGCAACTGTCTTTTGTCTGACTCTCGTGTGGGGAGAGAAAAAGCAGAACAGCGCATGCCGCTGTTGACGCGGGGATTGGACCGCACTCGCGGTTGTTTTCGCCTATTGCAGTTGAGATGTGCGCGTCTGCGTGGCTCCTTGGCGTGTTGCCATGCGCCCACGTATCGTTCTCTCTCCCTCTTTCTCACTCTTTTTCTCTCTCTCTCACTTAGTCTCCCTCTTCCGGCTCCCTTGGGAGGTCACGTCAGAGAGGTACGAAACGCAGATTCAGATGAACACAAAAATGTAGAAAAACAGACTGTTTGCCTCTCAGGGCATTGGATAGGTGACGAGAGGGCGCTCCGGGGGGCACAGCCAAGAGGCGATGGAGAGATGCGCGACTCGTTGACAGCTGTCGGCTGTCTCTTCTGTCGACGCTGCCTCTAGACTGCATGCGTCAAGCCGTCAGACGGCCAGGAAGTGCGTACCTTTAGTTTCACGTGATCCTGTTGAACTTTTGGCTCGTAAGTAATAAACGAATTGCAGACAGTTCAAGGGAAAGAATGTTACGCATGCGCGCACACTTACACGCAGTGGATCGGGTCTCTGCTTTGGAAGATACAGCACATATAGTAGCGAGTACTGCAACAACAGAGAGTACGGAACGGAAGGATATAGTACGTATCGTGCGGCCTCAGACGCTGTCGCTGCTTTCTGCGAATCTACCCTGCTCTACGGGGACAAAAGCCAGGAAAAGGGGACGCGGAATTGTGTCAGCGAACGGCTGTGCGTCGCGTCCTTGTCGTGCCGAGGCGGCTGGCTCGCCGCGCCTTCTCCCCGTGCTCGCTAGAGCTTCTACGGGGTGAGAGGGGTGTGCGGGCAACGAGAGGATTCTTCTGTCGCGTCGTAGGTTGGACGCTCTAGCCCGTCGCGCCGTCTTCAATCTGCTGGCTCGATGAGGAGCGTCGCTTTGCGTGAGGCAGCACGGCATGGCACAGAAAAGAGGCCTTTGAAACCCTGTATTACGAAGTCCAGTACACAGGGCAAGCTGCAAACTAAAGAATCATCAACCGTTACTGAGGATTCGAGTACAATCAAACCCTACAGGGATCCGAGCCCACGCAGTAACTTTTCCGCCGCTCTGGGAGTGTCTTCACTCCATCGCCTCCTTTTGACATGCGCCGCCGCTTCGCAGTCGCGCCGAAGGCGCTCGCCTGTATGCCATCGAAGAAGGGCTCCTTCCCCCGTTGAGCTCTTTTTTGCTTTGTTTTGGCGTGTATTCGCTGGCTGCCGCCCGTCCTCTTGTTCTCCAGTGCGCTGCGGCATCAGAGCATGCCCTTCTGAATCGCGAAATGTGATGAAATGTGTCTCGCTGGCACTCTCTGGCTCCCGATAGTGTATACGACTCACGGAACTCGTCACAGCAACACATATATTGATGCATCCGTCCTCGCGCCTCGTCGCGCCTGTTTTTTTGGCCTCGCGTGCACTGGAGCGCCTCTGCACAAACCGAGAGTGCGCGGAACGTAGCGGCATTTTGCTGCTAGTGTGCCCGATTGGTGTACTTTTCAGTCGAAAAGTCCATGTTAAAGCCCGGCGGAGCCCCGGCGTGGTCGCTGTTTCTTGTCGTTGACACCTTCATTTGCCAAGCGTAATCTAGTGTAGCTGGAGTCCGTATCGCACGCTTTCTCTGTCACACGCGCGCCTTTTCGGATTGGCGTGCACTCTCTTTTGGCTCGAATTCGTCGCACAAAGACAGCATTTTCCCTTAAGCTCCATTTCTTTGTCTCCCAAGCCTCTCAGCGACGCAAAGCCTCTCTGATGCTTCTCAGCCTATAAGCGCCCTGCCCTCGCAATACTCAAAGTTTCGCGACATTTAGTCGCCTTCCCCCGCTTGAGAACATCGAGCCTTCGCCTGCATGTGCGCCCGCTAGGGGGTCTGACGTGGAGAGGCCACCGAGCTACATGATGAGGATTCGTGTATGAACAGCCAGGCGCGCTTACTCCGTCGCCTCTCAGCCGGAATCTTCCCAGATACGCACGCGCTTCTGTGGCTGTCGACTCCTATCCCACCCTCCGGCGAGCGTCACGGGCTTCAGACGTGCGAGAGACTTCCTAGAGTATAAGACGACAGTTTCGTTCTCTTTTACCCAGTCGCGCAGGCGTCATATGCCCTCCAAGCGACCAGAGGCAGCTCCAGTCCCCCTAAAAGGCGCCTCAAATGCTCTCCGTCTATGCATGTGGCTTGACGCGTCTGCGATAGAAAAACAGGTGCGGCACCAGGCTTTTGACGATTGGTTCTGCGTACGAATTCTGCTACATGCATTCGTCTGAGTACTTGACCCACTCGCTGCGAGTGGAGAGCTAACTTTCCCTGGCTATGCAGGGGACAACGCACTCTGTACGCCTCCTTCGGTGAAGCAAATGGGGCGCCATTCGTATCTGCAAACGCGTGAATGAGCGACCTCCATGCTGGAAGAGAAAAAGGCTGTCTCACGTTCGTGAGGGGTGGTATTGCGCGCCGTCGGGGTGGAGATGTAGCCGAAGCTGAGGGGTCAAGTTCGTATACATCGTCTTAGAGATGTGTTATGCCCCTCTGCTCATATCAGTTGAGACTATCGGCTATAGATTGTAGACGCTGTCTTCCCGCCCTCTCCATTGCGCCTGAACGGTTGCAGAGCTTTTCTCCCTCAAAAAGTGAACTGCGAAAAGCCTCAAAAAACACCACGATAATAGCAGAGTGCAACCCGACCTGTGCTGCCTCCGCGGCCCGCACGCGACAACGCGCGCGGCGAAGTCCCCTCCCCCCTTGCAGGAGGCTGAAGTCGACTTCGCGACGGCGAATTTTGTCGCCGCATTGAACCCGTTCCGTTTTTTCCCGCCAGGCAGACCCCCGCTTTAAAGCATTCTCGCCGTCTCGGCGCGCAAACGATGCCGAGATAGATAGGCATGAAGGCAGCGGCACCGCCCGCGTGCGCGGCGGCTGTCGAGGGGGGTCAGCGCGCTGTCACTCCGGTTTCTCAGCGCTGGAAATCGATTCATGCGTCACCACGCAAAACGGCGGCTGTCTTTTGTTTTCCTACCAGGCGGGAACGCATAGCAGGTCTTCGGCCCTCTGGACCAGCAGACCGACGCTGTCTCTGTATTTCTACAGTCACAACACCTCGAAGGTAAGCTGCCTCGCTGGTCTTCTGGGCTGTACGTACACCGGCCGCCGTTGGTTCTGGGCCCGGCGCGTCTTCGGATTTTTGAGGACGTTTCCCCGGTTTCTTCGCAGCGTTCCGCACTCGTGTTTACCTCCTTCGTTCAGCTCTGTTGTGCCGTCCTCCATGTCCATCGGCGTCGTCCGCCTTGTTTGCCAGCGTCCTGCTTTCTTCCCCGTGAACAGCCAGCGCCGCGATGTCCCAGAAGACTCCGCGGGCGCTTCTGGCTAGGTTCTGCGCTGCGCGCCAGCTGTTGCGGCGCAGTCCTTGCGTCTTCTGTAATTCTGTGGGCAAACATTGGAGTTGGCAGAGGCGTAGGTTAGGCGGAAAGGGCTGGCCGCAAGCCCTTAATATGCCGCGATTTTTTGCAGACAAGGAGGCCGCAGGAGCGCCTTCCTGCCTGCGCCGCCCGTAAGAGGAGGAACCTCGGGATTGGATGTCACTATACGCGAGTCTACATGCTACGACAGGAGCGGGGTCACATGCGCTGTGTGCTGCGTGCGCTCGGAGAGTCCTTCCTGATGCCTCTTGGGCCGTCTACAGCTGCCAATTTTCCCTAGTTTGCTCAAAAAGTCTACGGATTGCATGAGCACGAGATGGCGCTCTCCCGTCTCTTGGGAGGTTGCCCGGAAACTTGTTTTTTTCGAACGATTGCACCTTTCGAGATCGAAAAAAAAGCATTTTTCTCCTTTCGCTGGCCTTCAGGCCCCCATATTTATTCACAAATAAACGCTGGTGGATTTTTTCGCCCGAACACGTGCGTTTTTCGTCTACATCGCGGCAGTTGCGGTGGAGGAGGTCGCGCGGACCGGCTTCGCTAGATAGTGCGTTTCCATCCTTTTTCTGCATTAAATCGGCTCTTTCTCTCCCCGCTCGGGCCTTCTGTGTTTAGTACTTCCCCTTTTCCGACCCCTCTCTTGCGACTGCGCAGTCTGCGCCCTTTTGACGCCTTGTAACGGGCAGTTTTTGTCGTTCTGCGCTGCGACCGCTTAGCCGGCGAGCGTGTGGTTTTGCCTCTCTGACCGGCAACTTCGGGCGGTTTCCAGGCAACATTTCCACCACTGTTTCCCGTCGATTTTCTGTCCATTTGCGGCTGTCGTAATCGTTTTCTCTTCCGTGTCCTTTCATTGCTCAACCGGAGACGAGGAGTCGCTCTTTTTCGCGTGGTGCCTGGATCCGGGTCCCTCTCTTGCGGTGTACGTACAGCGCGTCGCTTTTAGGACAACGCTTCCCTTGTGGCCCTTTCATTTTGCTCTCGGCTACTTTCTTGTCTCTGTTCTTCAGGGTTTCCACGGGGCGCTCCCCTGTTTTCCAAGTGCAGAGACCCGAAGCAGAGCTCGAGTGTTCGATCGTGGCCTGCAGCGTCGCAAATTCGTGCTTCCTTTTTTTTCTCGCTTATCATTCTGATTCTTCTGTTGGCTGGTCTTGTCGAAATTGCCACGTGCCTGTGTACCTGTGGTTTGTCACAAATACGTCAAGTCGCCCAGAGATAGCTGTCCCTGTGCCGT
Source organism: Besnoitia besnoiti (assembly GCF_002563875.1). NCBI lineage: Eukaryota > Apicomplexa > Conoidasida > Eucoccidiorida > Sarcocystidae > Besnoitia > Besnoitia besnoiti. The sequence continues at coordinate 2,849,304 of NC_042362.1, read as the reverse complement.
TTGGCGTCCACACGTTCGCTCGCATACTTGTGTGAGAGCAGCATCTGAGAGTTTTCCCAAGCGAAGACCTCTCCAGGTTCACCGTGCGCATGTTTTTCGAGTTTCGCGTTCGAACTCGTGCAGGGGGAATTTTCGCCTTTTTAGGTTGTTTTCAGCGCTTGAGTTGTCACTGCTGGTCGACCTGCTGTCGGTTTCTTCTGTCGTGCGGCCTCGTGTTTTTGTTAAAATTCCCCCTCTTCTCACTGACTACTTTGCCTGCATTTTCATCGTGGACGCGCACTCTACTTGTCCGCGACAGGCGCGGTGTGTGAGTTAGCAAAGATCTGCCGTTCGCCTCTCGCAGAATCCGCTGGAAGGCGCTCTTTTGCTGTGCCGTCCCGAGTCCTTTTGCTTCAAGTCGGAAAAATGAGTTCTGAGCAAAACGAACGACCTGTAAGTTGCGCAGCGCCTTCTGGCCTCGGACTGTACCAACACACTTCCGTCCGTTTGAAAACGAGATAATCACGTAACGCTATACGCATGTTATCAGCCTCTGTCGATTCAGCGAGACTGCTGCGGCGTATGCACTCACTCCGTACGGGTGCTGCTGAGTTCACGAGAATCGACGGCTCCCGCCCCCAGCTGTGTCAGCTACGTTGTATATATATATATATATGTTGGGTATATTATGTATGTGTTTTTGTTTTTTGTGGCATATATATACGTCTCTGTGTACATATATATCTATTTGTGTATATTTCTGTTCATACGCACGTGTGTAATCCATAGTGGAGGGTCTTATGAGTGTGTGTGTTGTTGAGATTCGTGAGGTGTTTGTGCGCGTCGGTTCAACATGGATTTCCACGTGTTCTTTCGGGCTTGATTGTGCAGCGATAGACCTTCGTAGGTGTGCTGAGCATACGACCGCGGCTCGGCGAGCGTCTTCGGTTTGTCGCGTGGGATTTCACGCAGCTTCGCAGGACAGTTTTCCGCCCTTCTGTACTTCTGTGTCTGTTCAGTCTGCCGCGCCTCTGTGCGCGAACAACTGCGGGTTTTATGGCAACCCCGCGAACCGGAACTTGTGCTCCAAATGCTACGTCGAGTTCCTGAAGACAGAAGCCGCGTCGGCTGCCCCCACTGCGCCGCCGCAGGCCCCCTCGCAGGCTCCTCTCCCTTCATCGGAGTGCGCGCCGCCGTCGTCTGTGGAGTCCGCGTCGCCACCCGGTGAAGCACCCGTCGCCAGCTCCTCAACGCCGCCCTCAGCGACTTCACCTCTCGACAGCAGTTCACCGGGTGTAAGTACACTGGTCGCCGGCGACGCCGGCGGACACACAGCTGAAGAGGCCAAGTTGGCGTCGTCGACCGCGTCCTCCGCAGAGGCCCAAGTGAAAAACAGTTCGGCAGATGCGAAGACAGAGGCGGCGGAGCCTACGAAAGACGGCGCAGCTGCGCCGGCCGATGAGAAACCCAAGCAGGTACGGAAATAAAGGAATACTAGCGGGACGGTGAGACGGTTGGGGGTACCCCGAAGTTCTGTGAACCGCTTCCAACAGCAGCTCCAGGACCCAGAAACATGAGCGCGTAGCTGTGTCGGTTGCCGCGTGTCGCTAGGCAAGCGTATCTTCCAAGCGCGCAGCTCGCTGGATGCGCTGTCACACGAGTTGTATAAGCATATATCTATGAGGAGATAGCGCTGTTCAGCGATGGGAGCTTTAGCGTTTTTTGCTTGCCGTCGATGGTTGGTGAGTTTTCGTTTATTTAAAAGGCGCTGTGTGTGGCGGGTTTTCAGGTCAAGACGAATCGGTGCTGGCTGTGCAACAGAAAAGTCGGTTTGCTCGGATTTCAGTGTCGCTGCGGCTACTACTACTGCGGGGAGCATCGGTACGAGGACCGGCACAACTGTCAGTTTGACTACAAGACTTTTGAGCGCGAACAGCTGCGGAAACACAACAATCGCGTAGTCGCCGACAAAGTGCAAAAGATCTAGCGCGGCGGGCGCGGCCAGTGCGCCAAGGGGGGGCGGGACGGGCTCTTGGAACGCAGGAGGCCTTTCTTTTGCAGCCTTCTGGAGCCCCTCGGTTGAGTTCTTGATCCATCTGCGAGGGGCGGGTCGTCAAGGTGAATTCACTGCCAACAGGTCGGAGAGGGCACGAAGGCAGAAATGGCAAGGCGAGATGCCCACAGAGCTACGCGGGAGAGGCCGAGGGAAATTGTTTTAGGTTGGAGTTTGGCGACGATTAGCGAGAGAGCGAATCACCGCAGAAGGAAATTTCGGGAGAAGGTCGGTTTTGTCTCCGCCGGAAATGAAGAACAAGGGTGATGATGGAAGCGAAGAAATCATCAGTCGCGATGCAGAAGGTGCTCCGGCTCTCCCGCTGAGGCGCTGACGATCCCTGGGTCTTCAATTTTTTTGGGAGTCAGCCGTTCAGCAGCCACACGAGAGGGAAAGAGCGCCTGCCTTCACGCGTGCACGTCGAATCATCTGTCATCCCGAAACGTGCTTTTGAGGATGCGGGTGCGAGGGCTTGGGACTCATGTGCTCATATATGTATGTGTATTTACATTATATATATTTATGTAGTGTGTGAGAGTGCAGCGGAGGAGGTGGCGATTTTTCGAAGGATTTGAGTGTAAGCATGCAGGTGTGTGTCTGGCGTCGCCGATTCCAAGCTGTGTTTTTCGAAGCAAACCGCGTAGCGAGTCTGTGGATGGAAGAAGGAGGAGAGTAGTGCGGCGGAGAGGCGTCCGCGCCGCGTGTCTACAGCCGTTGTCATATCTCCGCTGTTTTTCGGCGCTAGGAGGAAGAGAGCGAAAGCGAAAGGAGCAAAAAGGGCGACCCTGGAGCCTCTCGGCGTTTGGCGAAGCAGCGGAAGCAGGAGACGTGTCTGCAGCGTACGATGCTCAGGTGTCGCTACCCTGCTGGAATTTATGGATATTTTTACTCTTCGTCTTTTTCGTCTCGCAGGTCCTAGGCTCGTTTCTAGGCACGCACATGATGGAGCATAGGCATGCGCGGGCGCACGTGTGCATGCGAGAGACAGTGTATGGATTCGCACGGTTGTCTTTCCTTCGCGTTTGAGTCGCGCACGCAGTTTTTGTGTCTGCGCACGGGAAGAGAGAGAGGAAAGGCACGTCGCGGCTCGAGGCGATTTTTTTTTTTTTGGTCCTCTTGCCTTTCACAGTGGCGCTCTCGGAGCTCACCCGGTCGCGCGCATGCAGGGGAAGGTCTCTCGTTTCTTTGACTGGCATTCTTGTTTTCTACGGAAATCCAGCATCAAATTCAGGATTTCTTCGTGCTTTCCGCGACACCCACACAGGGGCAGGCGCACATGATCTGCCGATTTCGCGCGAAGAAGAGGAAAAAAGAGGAAAAGGGTAGCAGGGCTAACAGGCTGCATTTCTCTCGAGAGAAAAGGAGTCGCGACGTGCTAGTACACAAACTCGTCTTCTCACGCATGTACGGAATGCTTGCTTACACTCCCGTCAGCTGGCGAACGCTCAAGTAGTCCGAATCGTCACAGACGTACGCATATATATATATATATATATATATATATATATATATATATAGGATAGAGGCGCGTGTGTCCATAAGCGAGGAGAGCGGCGATATCTCATGTTGCATCGTCCGCTGCTTTCTTGTTAACTGGGGGGCGAGCCTACCGTACGCCTACCTCGCAGGTGGATGCGTCCTCACAATTTGAAGTGTGTATAAATAAGCAATTATACAGAAATAAGTATGTACAATAATATACTAAATATGAAATGGGTGTGACCGGGGCTTGTGGTTGCGCACAGAGTTCATGTGTGACGCAGTTCTTGATGGCGTTTAGCGAACTGAACGCGCAGCGGAGCTCTCGCCTGCTGTGCGCATTCGAACGAGAGAATGGACCAAAGCACCCGATGCAATGTCGGAATGTCATCCTTAGAGGAAACCTTAAGAAAGCGGTTCCGCTGACAAACACAGCTTTAAAGCTGAAAAAAGTCGTTCGCGTTTCGATGTTCACAGAGACCACCACACGAACAGAACGCTGATACCGCCCTTCCTCGGTAGCCTCAAACGCCTCCACGAGTTAGACAGCGGAGTAGAAACCTGAAAAACAAACAAGGGAGAGGCCGTGCGCCTCCGATATCGCCCATTCAGCACGCCGACGACTTCAAAAATCGATGGCATTCCCTGAACGAAAACAGCAGCCTCGACAGCCTCCCGGAGACGCTCCGCCGCTACACGCTGCGCATGCAAAGCATGTAGACACGCTCACTCACATACAATGTACCTACACACATGCGTGCTTATATATATATATATATATATATACAGATAGACTTATGCACGCCGACGTAGTTGCAACACAAGTACATATATACATACATATATAAAAACATGTATACCAGCTGAAATATATACAACTACATATACAAGATATATGAATATATGGAGTGTAAGGCGACGAAAAGGGGTCTCTCGCGGCTTTAGTTCGTCGTCTTTTGCGCCAGGAAGAGGAAGTTTGAGAAGCAGCCTTGCTCCTTCTCGATGTCGACGTGGAAGAAGTTCCAGCTGTACGCCTCGGAGCTCAGCCAGGCTTCGGGGGCCTTCTGCGGCGTCGGGAAAGACTCGACCCGCTGCGCGAGCCACGCGCTGGGCGAGGGCTCGCAAGGCGAGAGGTGCGCGTCGCCGCTCAGGTTCATCGAAAAATCCTTCAGCAAGTAGCGCCTGCAAAGAAAGCGGGCACGTGAGCGCCTCGCCGCTCAATGACGCATTCGCACCCGCGCAGCGCAAAGCGGAAAGCAGACGCGCACGCGCACAAAATACATGCAAGATTTATCTACACACTGACGTCTGGGTATGTATACACATATACGTGTTCACGTATATGTGTATAGATAGATGTAGACAGATATAGATAAATACAGAGAGATACAGATCGATAGAGATAGACCGATAGACAGATAGACAGATAGACAGATAGACAGATAGACAGATAGACAGATAGATAGATAGATAGATAGATAGATAGATAGATAGATAGATAGATAGATAGATAGATAGATAGATAGATAGATAGATAGATAGATAGATAGATAGATAGATAGATAGATAGGTGTATGATATGCATAGGCGTGTATCTGGGAAGCGCAGGATCTGCGAAAAAGGCGGCAGGATCTCGTTGCATTTGCACTGGCTCTTGCATGCTGGCGCGGTCGATGACAGAACGTCTCTCCGGGGCGTCAACTGAGGCAGCTGGCGGCGATTATCGGCGCGCAGGTGTAATGATTTGCCCGGTCTTGTCTCAATTTTCGTCGCCTGTTCCTTTGCGGGTCTCGCGTGCTTCGCGCGTAGGCTGCCCTTCGTCTCTCACCGTCGAAAGTGCGGCTGCTGAAACGTGATTTGAATGAAAAGGCCGCCAGGCTTGAGACAGCGCGAGACGCCCGCCAGGTATCTGTCCGCTGCGGCTCGCACCTCCGCGCGAGGATCCCAGACGCTTCCTTCTTCCGTCATCAGCGCTGCACGCGCGCGCATCGCACCGGAGAGAACGGGAAACTGTACCACCCAGGCCGAGCGAGAGGTCGTTTGTAAGAACAGCTCATACCCCCTCGTCCGACGGATAATCCAGCTCACCACAACCGCGACGCGACTCCTCAGAGGGGCGCGGCACGAGCAGGAGGCTGGCAGACGCCAGAGGAAGTCTCTTTCGCGAGCCTGAAAAAGGCGGTGCCTCTCGCAGGCGCCGTGACGCAGAGACGCATCGGCGCTTCGCCGCCGCCCTGCGTTGCCGTATGCAGGCCTGCAGGAGACTCGCAAGCCTCCGCCATCCGCGTAGGGAGATAACTGTGAGGAGAAGCGAAGCGCAGAGCGCTTCTGGACGGCGTGCGCTGGCGTATTCTCGCTCGCGCGTCCTTCTCGCCCTTCGGCGTTGCGACGCGCTTACCATCCATAGCGGCTTTATCGATCTGAGAAGAAAGAGAGGGCGCAGGCAGCGCACAAAAAAAGCGTCTAGAGAAGGAGATGCGAGGTGCGCCTCCTGCCACAGAGAGGCAGAACCCGACGGCCGCGGAAACCCTCACAGATGAAACCCAGCTGCGGGACCTGAACACGAAGGTGTCTCTGCCTCGTGCGGAGTGTCGCGTGGTGTGTCGCGCTTCTCTTTTCAAAGTCCCTCATCTGCTGCGCGCTGCCTCTTCTCCATCTCGCGCCCCTCCGCGTGGCTCGCTGCTGGCGCCGGCACAGCGCGGCGCTCCCTTCGTGACGCAGAAAACACCAGGAAGCGAAGCGAAAAAGGATCGAGGAGAGAAAAAAGGAACGCAGCCATACACATATACACGTACATTTACATATATATTTACATATATATATGTACCACACATATATATACACACACAGAGCAAAGAGAGGAGGAGACAAGCAGAAAAGCAATTCCGAAAAGGGAAATGGAGGGATTTTTAGAGGAAAAGCAAACCCCTGAGCCGCCGGCGCGCGTCTGCCGTGGGGTGCTGCGCAGCGCCGCTCACCACGACGTCGTAAGTCTCAGGCCGAAGGAAGTCGAGACGCGTCATATCCGCGCAGAGGTACTCCATGACAGGCGCGCGGGCCTGAGCGGGTGAGGCCGCGGGCGCCAACGAAGTCCGGTACTTGCGAATCGCCTCGCGTTCGTGGCGCCGCTTCGCGTGTAGAACCGTCGGGCTGAAATCGAGATTGAACACGAACTGTACGCCGCGAGCAACCAGCGCGTCGCTCAGTTCGCTGCTGCCGCAGCCCACGAACAACACGCGCGACGCGGCGCCAAGCAGAGGAAGCAGCAGCGGAAGCAGCGCCTCGGGAGACTCGAGCCACTCGTAGTGCTCTTCTGTCGCAAACCTGCATATTCACAAAAGTGCAACACATCCGACTCCGTCGTGGACCTCCACCAGAGGGACATGCGCGCATACACATAAGTACATACATCTATATGTATATATGTAGATAGATGTGTGTGATGTATATACGTATGTATGTATATGTACGCGTACATATGTATATACGTGCATTGGCTGGAGTGTATAGGGTGTATAGTGGCGCCTTCAAGTTGCCGTCGGTCGCCTGCCTCGCGGCTTAAATGCGTGTTAAGGCTGAGAAAAGCAGACGATAGATCACTTCAAAATAGATCGAGGCGCGCGGCAAACGCGGTTCGCCTTCAAATGGCGTGACAGGCGTATAGCGCATGAATGAATGTATCGGCGAGAAGCGAGAAAGACCCTGCACCGCTTCTTTCGTGCTTAGGGCTACGTGTTGAAGAAATGGAGAATGAAGAAAGCGTGAACTGACCTCTCTTCCCAGTACTCGGGGCTCGCGTAGGCTGAGTTCTTCTCAGGCAAGTTGTGCGTCTTTCTTCTCTCGTCGGTCGCCATTGTGGCTGCAGAGAAGGCGCCAGGCGGAAAGGAGAAGAAAGGTCAGTCGCGGCCAGAGAGGCTCCAGAGAGAGCCGAAGAAAAAAAAAAGAGAAGAGGCGGACTCAGATCGCGAGACCGCCAGATCGCGAGAGCGACGCTGACAAGGCAGGCCGAGAGACCGACGACAAGAGTTAGGGAGATGAAACGGCAGGCAACAGAGCAGCAGAGTCGGGTGCCAAAAAGCCGCGCGACGAGAAGGGAGACGTAGGAAAGTAAACGGAGAGAAACGAAGGGGATGGAGATCCGCGGCACAGGCACGCGAGAAACGAGGGTTTAGACGAGACAGTCATGCAGAAGGCGGAAAAACGCTGCGCGGAAGACGGAGGAGAGAGAGGCAAAGAGAGGTGGACGGAGAGACGAAAGCGCGGCCGCAACGCTGCAGAAGAAACGCAAGGAAGATGTGGCAGAGAGGTCAGCTTCCGTTGCATCGACGTCGCTGAGAAAATCAGCTGTCCCCCCAAGTCGAGTCGGCGCACGAGACCGCGCAAAGATTTTCCGCAGCAACCTGCATTTCTTCTTTTTTACTCAAGAGACGCCCTCTCGGGGAACAGACCAACTGCGTTTCGTCGTGGCTCGCGGCGAGGTGATTTTCTAATTTTCTTCTCAATTTTTGCGGTCTCTACGCGAGGCGCGCACACACCGTGTCTCCGGTCCCTTGGTGTCTTCTCGCGCGCCCGAGAGACTGCCCGAGGAGACAGCAGAGCGCCTCTTTTCGCTTGAGGAACAAAGAAAAAATCAAGTAGAAAACAAATGCGAGGAAGTGCGACCTGTCATGTGCACACCGGTAGAGGGAAAACCAAGTTATTTCGAGTGTTGTCAACGTCCAACTAGCTTCTCTTCGCGCTCTCTTGCCCGTAAAACCAGACCAAGACATGTCCCCTCGAGGCAGGGCAAACACAGGCAAGAGCGACTCTTGTTCTACCTTCCCTTTGTTCACTCCAGATTCCTTCGCTTTGGCTCTGGTTATGCCTCTCTGCCTATCTGTCGCCGCTCTTCGCGTTCCCTGTCTCGCCCTGACCCTTCGCCGCCTCTCTCTTCGGGCTTTCACCGCAGCGCAGTCTCCCGAGGATGGCGCACAGTCGACGGTTTCTTGCTCTTTTTCTCTTCTTCTCTTTGCTGCAACTGTCTCCGCGCCTCCCTGCGGCGCCCTTTCTTCGCTGGCTCTCTCATCTCCTCGGCTTTCGCTTCGCCCAGTCTGCGCTGGCGCTCCATCTGGCTCACGGCGGCCCGTCTCAGCACCTTCTCTCGTCGCCGTCCTTGCCCTCTTCTTTCCCTTCTTCCTTCTCTTCTACTTTTGCTTCGGTCCCTCTCGCTGTGCGCTCCGTAAGCGAGCCGACAGGGCACAGTGAGGCCGCGCGAGGGAGGCACGAGGTGGCGTGGGGCGCGGCGCGCGAGCGAGGCTGCGTACGGAGCGACGGGCGGCGTACGCCTTCAAGTCGCAGGGCGGAGGCCTGCGGCTCAACTCTGACGTATGCATCGCCTGAGTCAGAAGACGCCACACTGAGGACATCCAGGGGGGACGCGAGCGAAACCTGGCGACGGCGAGAGAGAGAGAGGGCAAAAGACAGGCTCCACACGTCACCCAACGCCGCTGTCGGGTTTCTCTCTGCGGCCGCAGGCCCTCATACGCTGCAACCGTTCTTTCTGTCTGCCTCGTCGTCTCGCATCTTCTCTTCATCCTGCCTCCGCGCCGCACACGCCGTCTCGGCAGCGGCGCGTGTGGCACCCTCTGCGGCGCCTTGTGGGACTCTGCGCACGCTCGCGGCGTCTCGCGTCTCCTCGTCTTTTCCAGTTTCTTCTTGCGGACTTTCGGTCTCTTCGCGATTCAGCGTCCTGCCCGCTTCGCCCGCGGCGGCTCGCTCGCCTCTCGCGGCCGCGGGCTCTGCAGCTGGAGCGAAGAGCCCGGTGGAGCCGCTCCCGCAGTCGCTCGCGTCATCCGCGAGTGTGGGACTGAACTCCACTATGGTCGAACAAGTTTTGGAGAGCGTGAGGCCATACCTGCGGAGCCACGGCGGCGACGTGAAGCTCGTCGCCCTCGATTCAGAGAACAAAGTCGCGCACCTGGCCTTCAAGGTATCGCCTAAAGGCCGTCACGCGCTCTCCTCTGCCGCGAGACAGGCGCAGAACATTTCGACGGAGTCGCACGCCGTCCCAGGGGCCTCCGGCGCGGCAGGGTGTGGCAGTCTACGGGCCTGCCTCGAGCCGCACATGTGCAGATAGCCGTGGAGGAGTGCATGCATTCAGTATAGTGGATCTCCAGCGTATATTTGAAGAACTAATGTTTGCCTACTAGCTGTGGGATGGGAGGCTGCATACTCGCCCCTGCATCGACCGACGAGTGCAGACGGCGTCCTGCGTCATCGGCGGCGGTTTGCTTCCGGCTTCGCCACGAGGACGCCGTGGAGGCCCAAGGCTCACTTCTTTGCGTGCGTCGGCGTGAGCGAGCGCGTCTCTGCAGGCTCCTAAAAGCGTAGCTGGAGCGCTGAGCGGAACCAGCTCTGCGTGCGCGTGTCTCCGCGCAGGTCTTACTGTCGCACTGAAGCCCTAAACCGTAAACGCTCTTCTTTCCGCAGCTCTGTGCAGTTCATTTGCGCCGCCTTTTGACGTCTCGTGGAGCCTTCATAGACAGCTGTGGTCTGTGTTTTCTTAATTTTGCAGGGGGCGTGTTCAGGCTGCCCATCGTCGCAGCAGACACTGTACGAGGGGCTTCAGGGCGCCCTGCGAGAGGTCTGGCCTGACTTGACTGTCGAGGAGGCGCCTGTGGATGAGGCATGGGGCGACGAGGCCGAGCCCCTGACGGTCGCGAGCGTGGAAGACGCTCTCAAAGGCATCCGCCCAGCCATCGAAAAGCTGCGCGCGACTCTCGAAGTCCTCGACGTTTCGCCAAGTGAGCGACGGCGGATCCAGTAGACGCATGCCCTTCTCGTTTACATACATCTGTTAATGCATATGGGTAACTGTATCAAGTTACCTCACTGCGTGCGTAGGAGCTCCCGCCCTGACTGCAGGCCATGGCCTCTAGCCGAGAGAGAGGCGCGCAGGCGTCACATGGGTAGTCCTTCGTATCTGAGGTCGTCGGAGATAAACGTGGAGTGAACGGGATATCTCAGCTGTAGGTTTAGGGTGTAGAGTCTCTGTGTGGCCTTCGTGAGCGAGGGAAGATGCATTCAGGCAGGCGACGGGCCTGCTCGCCGCTTTACCTCCGAGGGTGGATGCCTGTCATTTCCGTGTTCTCTTTTCGCGAGTTGAAAGTGTCCACTTTATCGCGAAATGTGTCCAGTGTCTTCGGATGGGTGCCATGCAGGCGGAGATATTTCGCTCCGATACCAGGGCCCGAACGTGCAGACCATCCGCCTGGGAGTCGAGGTGAGCGCACCCGCATGCAGCTGCTTTTTGAAAGCCTTGACCTGATCCCGAGGCTTGCCTCACACACTCAGTCCGCACTGACAGCGGCGCTGGCCCCCAGTGCGTGTGCGGCTGCCGTAAGTAGCGTAGCGCCCTGCGCGGCTGCGTCGATTTTGCCTACATGCTCAAGAGCTGCCGAGAATGCGCGAGGGGCTCAGGCTTAGTGTGGAGAGCGCGTGTATCCTCCGTGCGGCTTCAGACTCGATATGAACTGCCTTTCGGCGCAAACACAGGGTTCTCAGAGGATTCGTCTCGCCGTTGCCGCGTTGGCTGTGTAGCACTGCGAGTCAGGCGGAGTGACATATAGACTTGTCAAGGTTCGGTGGCGGGTTTCCAGGGGGTGTAGACAGGCGCGCGCTCGCCTCACGGGCGACAGGTGTGTCATCTGCCCTGCGTTCAGATGGAGCTCCGCGACAAGCTGCCGCCAGATCTTCTCGGCTCCATCGACTTCGCGGCCGAGGACAAGCCCAGTCAGGCCCTGACGGCTGCGTCAGACAAGACAGCGACCGCCACAGCGGAGGCGGAGTCTGCAGCCCGAGGAGAGCAAACACCGCCGCCTCCCGCAGGTGCACAGGCAGGCGAGGTCCAGGCGCGTCCCCCGCAGTTTGAAGGAGGCCTGACAGACGACGACGAAGAATATGAAGGTTTAGAGCCGGAGCCTGCGTAGAACGAAGCCCCGCCGGGGCGCTTGGTCTCGAAGTGCCAATCACGAGACAGTTCCGCCCAGCAGAGCCCCAGGGACGCCCTCCGGCGCTGATCTAGAAATGTAGACATTTTTAGCACGACGTGAGGCTCGAATCGTGAGGCGCCGTTGCAAAACAGAATGCACGCGAGGCGCATAAGTCAGAAGTTGCACAGCTTTCTCCTCAGGAGTGTTGTAGGCGGGACGTGCGGCAAAACCACACTCCTGATCTAATGCGTAACGTGCGCGACACGTGCCGTAGTGCATGCATCCTAGTGCTTCAAAAAGCAATTTTGTGTCCTTTCTGGCGGCTATGCTTACCACCGAAGAGTTCTCGGGAGGATCGGGCGAACAGAAGCGTGCGCATGATCGAGTGCGTCGGCCGCAGACCCGTAAACAGGGAAGGACTCAATTTCCATGTTTTCTGTAGACTCTACTTGTTGACTGAACCAAGCTGCGTGCTAAATACTTATTGCCGGGTTCCTTCGAGAACGTGGACGTTCCGCAGGCGATTTGTGGCGGCGCTGAACCGCACGACCAAGTGTATACACAGAACTCCGCCTCGAAGGGCTCCTCTTGCTGCTGGTAGGTGCCCATTTAGAATAAACAGGGAACGAGCTGCCGCACGCCTAGGTTTTGGCTTCCATTCCTATCAATACATACATTCCCGCACACAAGACAGCTGCTCTGCCGGGGGTGTGAAGGACATCGCCGACAAGATGGTTCACGAGGACTATGACACTGCCCTGCCTCGCAGTAGGTAGTGTATGCGTGATACACATGTCGAGTAGACTTGAAATCAGCAACCGAGCTCCAAAAACGTCCAAGTGAAACGCACAGACCGCTGGTACGTTTCCTCTGAAGCCGCTGGTCGGGGGCTTCACCGTGCAAACACGCTCCCAAAGCGCCGCCTACACTACCTTCAGAGGGACATGACCAGTTCTGCTCGGTTCAGAGCCGAAGCCGATTGTTTTTGTGAAGCCCAAGTGGGTGGCCATTAGCCACGGAGAGTCTAGGCGTCGCTGGCGTCAATCGAAAAGGTGTCAGGTTGTGTCTGTGAAACTCTACTGGCTGCTCGCGGAGACCGATACTGGCGTTTCCTAAACCCAGTTCGCCGCTAGCACGCGTAGCTGAACTCACCAGGATAACGGGAAGCTTCTGTGTCGATCATAAAACTGCCGCGAATGTCTCGGCATGAAAGAGGCGCGTCGTCGTCGTCCGCACCGTGTCAAACGCGACCCTCTTGGAGAGAATCGCTCGCGGAGAGTCGCGGAGAGGTGTTTTGCGCGGGCACGCTGGCGCGCGAATATGTTTTTTTGGGTGAATGTGCGGGTTTCCACCGGGAAAAAGCCTCCGTTGCTCTCCGCCTGAGGGGTGTTCACTACGAAACTGAGATGCCGTGGAAAGGCGGACGAAGCGGGTGACTCTACATCGGCGAAAAGGGCACGCGCGAGTCATTCTTGCGCTTCTGATTCGGGCACGCGTTACGGATACACGGTAAAGATGCACACGCTTGCGATTTCCACGCACCGTAAGGCGTGGTGTTAATTTCTCTCGAAATGCCAGAAACAATGTTTTCCGGGATCCAGGAGTGTGGTCTACGTAAGCGGCGGCCTTTCGTTTCGAAACGCGGTGGATTTCCGAAGAAAAGTGTGTCCTATGAGCTGACTCGGCGCAAAACAGTTGAGCGGTGAACGCGCCTCGAGTTCCAAGGCACCTGTACGCCGTCCAGCGGCTTTTGGGAGTGCATCAGCGTTTGTGAGGCTACTTTAGTCGTCGTCAAGCCTCTCGCCTGTCATATTCGGTCGCTGCTGTATCCACCTACTGCTACTGCCACATGACAGGCAACCGCCTACAGTTGTGGCCTTGGAACCCCGTGGGCCGACTTCATGTAAAAAATGGACGTATGTCGTCTCCTTCTCTTCGTCTTTCTCGTTTTGCTGAACAACTGGCCCCTATATTTTGTGGAGGCGGCTCGGGAGAAAGATGTGCAGCGCGAGACAGGACAGACGCACCAGCGACATAGCCAGCTCCGCGTACAGAGAAACGGGGTAGTCCCGCCCACAAACGAGGGGAACACGGGACGAAGTGCGTCGTTGGAATCGCTGTTCAACTCTTCGGAGGAAACTGAAGCGTGTTCGGGTCACGCGCCTGCCCGTAGACACCGCAGATCGGGGAAAAAGCGAGATGGGCGAGCGCGCCCTCGCGATTTTCATCCTCCGCTGAGCAAGAGACTTCCCTCTCGCAAGGATAGCCTTCTGCCAGTACTTGGCGTGGCTGCCGCGATTCTGCTCTTCAGTGCGCTTGAAAGACGCAGGGGGGCAGGGGCTGAAAAGACCAGCTTGCGTCACCCTGAACTCTTTGTTCCGCTGGAGATTCTGCCTGACATTCCGCTTCCGTTCATGGCGCAGGAAGACAATACTCTTCAGATTGTCACGGGAGCAACGGTGGTAAAGCGTGTCTCTCCCGGCGAGCCGCAGCAGCCGCTGCTAAAATGGGAATGGACATCGGTCAATCTGGTGATCCCTGGCCTTCCCGTGCGGCCTCTCCGCACGGCTGAACGCGGCGCGATCGACGGGCGCGTGTTTCGCGACCCTTCCATTCCCAGAGCGTTTCACATTGCTCCAAAAGCCGATCTCGAGCGCCAAACTGTCACATTCTACCATCCAGACGTTCAGGACGGACGTGTTTCGTACCGGATTGAAACCAAGCCCCTGGATACTGCGTACAGAGCGCTAGAGCAGCAGCGAAGCCAAGCTGTCCAGCGCGGCGCAGAATTCATTTCCAATATGAACGTAAAGGGATTCTGGTTCCCTCCTCCACCCGAAGGGCATACGCCCTCGCCTATTGTGCATCTGCGCAACGAAAAAGTAACAGTTTTCGAGGTTAACCCTGAAGCGCCCGGCAGGCTGACGCAGCGTACCGAGCGCCTACAACTCTCCACCACCGCTGCGGCCATGTCACAAATGACTGCGTGGAGTGTAGGACGCTGGCTGATTGCGAAAACTGAGTGATCCGAACCCCGTGCTATGCCACAACTATAGCTGGATGGATGGAGCTGGCAAATGATTCGTCTGCGACTTTCAAACCGGACGACAGCCTCGGAGTCGGTCGTAAAGCGGCGCCTAAGACCTTCCGTGTGGGGCTGCTGCAGAATGCATTACGGAAGAATGCATTCTCACAGGGTCTGTTGTTTGCCCTCTGAACGCCAGCACTCAGCAAGCTGAAAACGACACTCGCACAAGAGCCACAGACAGCCATTGTGCACTAGACGTGCGGAAGTTCTGAGCGCACGGGTGTATCAGAAAACGCCTTTTTTTTTACTGCGGAGGCAATTGCTGGCACACGGGAAAACCTGGTGTCCGCACCTTTGCGAATTCCGGAGACGTCTCGCGCTCGCGTTCATGTCCGTTTGACTCTCATATCTGAAGCACGTTCTTCTTTCATGGACGGCCGGCGAACGTTGCAGCTGACCGCCCCTGCAGAACAAGAGAGTCGCGGTGCGTGGCCGTTACACAAGCGCTTCCGCGGGTGATCACGCGCTGTAGTTCTGTGTCCCATATTGAAGGGAATTTGCATCGGTGAAGTGTTGAGCACCTCCTGTCACCACGGTGATGCCGATTCCGAGTCGCTCGAAAAAATTTGAGTCACTTCGAAGTATGTGAAACATCTAACGTGGCGTGTGGTTTGACTGTGTACGAATGCTGGGTGTCTGACTCATTCAAATGGATTTTTCGAGGTTACATGTTCCGGCATCTGAATTCAGCTCTCTGCGGCATCAGCAGTTGATTCACGGTTTGCTTTCCGAGCCACAGCCGCCTCTCGTAGCACGCAGTGCACACCGCGACTGAGTCATCACGTAGAACTGGGAGTCAGCAGAGCTTGCAACAGGTTGCGTCTTGATTGCTCGGTCAATCCAGAATGTTCTGGGCCGCACGCCACTCAGTTGAAAACTTGATTCCGCCGCACAACTGGTAAACCGCAAACGAAGCCGGACTGTACGGTGGCACTAACTGGAATGACTTCCCTTTGAAAGCAGTTCTTGGTTGATGATTCCTGACTTCAAGCGTGCCCACGCGCTCGACGAGGCTGAATCTTCGCGTGCCTACTCTCAAACCGATCTCTCTACCGACTGTGACTGGATCTTCGCTACGCTCATCCCGCAGGTATCCACGCTGCAGCGGATTTGCGGATGCCGTCGTTCACTCGCCACTCCAGAGTCTCTTCGTGCCGGCTAGTCTGGAAAGGCGAATCAAGCTGCCTCCGCATGTCACTGTGCGCTATCCAACAGAATCGCCCGGCGGGAAGTCCCTGTCGTCCTCGCTGTCACAAAAAGCGCTTGAGAAGAGAAACGAGACACTGAAGTTCTGTTGGAGGCTGCGTGCGCGCCGTGGACGTGCCTGGACGCACACCGCGTGGCGCTCGCCTCCCCTAAACCAACGCGCAACCTGTGTAAGCCCGCACTTCAGCGGAGAACCAAACGACTACGCCGCATGAGTTTCCCTCGCCCGCTTCAATCGCCACCTCCCCATGCCGGCGCTGCATTTAGACTGGTGCAGCGAGGCGAGCCGCCTCGCATCTGCAGCCGCCCTCGGGGTCGCGCACTGTGAGGGGGTGTGGGGAGGGGGTTCGCGTCCCGCCTGCCGGGGTCCACTGACTCCCGGCCTGCGGCTGTCTGGCTCTTCGTGGCTCTCGCCGTGGAGAGGCACGTGCCTGAAAAGTCGCTCGCGCGTCTAAAAGTGACTTCCCACACGACTCAGTGAAGCAACGTACTGCGGCGGCACGCCAGGCGGAGCCCCTCTCGCCGCGGACGGTAAAAACGGCGCACCGGCTGTCAGGCTCTGTGCAGCGCCCACGTGTGCAGCGAGGTGGCTTCCGGGGGGCATCGGAGCCACGTGGTCCGCCCCGTTGGAGAGAATGTTGGCGGCAGTCTCCGCGCCCGCTGTATGAACCGCGTACGGATAGGGCGCGGCGGGCGACGGCGGCGACGGCGGCGACGTCACCGAAGGAGGCCACCCCAGCAGGTAGGAGCCCAGCAGCCGCGACACGTAGAGCGAGACGAGAGGATGCGCCGCGCGAACTGTAATGCGCGCCAGTAAGCGGCTGAGGACACACATACAGAGACGCCCAGCGCACACTCAGAGGGAAGCCACGCCGAAAAAGAGAGGCGAGACGCAACACAAGCAGGACAGCGACGCGATACCGACCCCCCCTACCCCCCCCTTCCCCTCCAAGCCCTTTCTGGCTTACTCGGCGTTGGGATTCTCCAGCTCTATCATGCACATGCAGGACGCGCACACAAAGCGCGTCTCCGCGCCGCTCGCCTCGCCCGCCGCAGGGGTGCCGGTGTGGAAAGTTCCGCTTCCGCACAAGTTCTTCCCCACCTGCAGAGGAAACGGGGACAGCCGCATACGCAGCGCGAAAAAGCACTTTCCAGCGAATCTCTCGCAGTAAGAAAACCGAGGCCTCGAAGAAAAGACGTTTCGTTCAGGCGCCGAACGAGGCGCGACAGGCTCCACGGAGGCAGCACACGCCGAGAAAGCGCACAGAGACAAACAGAGCGGCACAGCGCCGACGCGAGGAAGGGCGACCTCAACAGAGAGAAGGGCGGCGAGAGAGACAGCAGAAAGGGAGGCGTATGAGGGTTTGGCGCAGAAATGCAGAGAGAGAAAACACAGGAGAGCAACGCAGACATCTTCTCCGTCGTCGCCTCTTGGGGTCTCGTCTTTTTTTTTGCGTCCCTTCGCCATTCTTCCAGCGCGCCTACTTTTATCACATGGAAGTTGAAGCCTGCGCCCATGAACACCACCACGTGCTGCGGCGGGAGCGCGAGAGGCCCTGTGAGGACGTTCTCCTTGTTCTCTCCGTCTTCGCGGCCCTCCTCCCGCTCGCGAGATGTCTGGAGCTGCTTCCAGTAGCGAAGAAAAACCGAGCCTTCTCTCACGCCGGTCGCGGGGAGGACGAAATTCGTCATGACCACAGGCAGCGTGAGAGGCAGTTGGACCTGCTGCTCGGGCTGAACAGATCGGCACAAAAGGCAACACCCCATCTGATTGCTTGTACGATAAATTCATCACTGCGGTACCAACTAAGGGGCATGTAGTGCCTCATATGCTCCTTAACATCTCAGCATCCACCAATAAGAGTAAGAGAGTGAAGACGAACAAAAGAGCAGTGAAGATGATAGCCCGCATGCAAAGAACCGCGGCTCGTCCGATTCCCAGACTCTCTCCCTCGTTCTTTTCATTCTTTTCATCTTCCCCATTTCGCAGATCTCACCACTCCTTCCTTCTTTGCTCAGCCTCGGCTTCCTCTCTTCCCCCCCTTCCCTCCGCCCCCTGCTTTCTCTGGAGATCTTCGCCCGCGTCTCCTCCACCTCTCTCCGCTGGCCTCTCCGTGGTCCTCTCCCTCAGGACGGGCTTTCTGTCTCGCTTTTGTTCTCTTCCTTGTCCACGAAGTCCCTTCCCTCTGCGTACCTGGTGTCCTCCGCCCGCTGCGAAGACGAGGAGACGATAGGGCGAGACTGGCGCCTGTGCGAAGGGTCGCATGCACCTGAGGCGGACTCTCTGCACCACCTTCTGCATCGGCGGAATCGCCACAAAGCCTCCGCCGGTGTCGTCCTCCGCGCCGCCTCCATCGCCCTGCCGAAAACCCTCGTCCTTCAGCAGCAAGCCCGCGACGTTCTGCGTGCCTCCTCTGGTAAAGCAGACCGAAACACGCTTGCCCAGCTCCACTCGCACTCTCGCAAGATACACGCCGCGTGGCAGCCGCATACGCTGACATGGGTACGCCCGTAATCATATAATATGGCATATAAGTATGTATAGATATGTGGCCTGAATGCCTCCTGTGCTCCGGCTGATGCGCACGTGGATGCAAGTACCTGCAAGGCGATCTGCGGATGAGGAGCGACACAACGGGGGGAGAGGAAAAGCAAAGAGAAACCGACGTGCCCTGCCACGGTCTGGGGGTCTGAACCCGCGTGGAAACCGGGCCGAAAAAAGAAAACTGCGGCGCAGACACATGCACGCCGGCAGTCGACCTGGGATCGCGATGAGTCGGTGCGGGCCTTCAACTCTTCTTTTCACCGCAGCAGACGCTGGCTATCCGTCCGAACTTACCTCTGCAGCCTCAGCACCTTGTCGGGGCTCAGGTTCCTCCACTCGAGCAGCAGTGCGCCGTCTTTTTTATCGAATTTGCGGTGTACAAACACCTCGAGAAAACGGGGCAGGAGAAAGAGAGTCCCCTGCGAGGTGAGACACGCCCGCCTCCACAGTTCGCGATTATGTTCGGCGCCTGGGTTTGCCGTCTGCGCGGCCGGGAACGGCTGGCTTCGAAGAAGCTCGAGCAGCTGCTGCTGTCGCTTCCTCGCCATCTCTTCTTCTCTTCTTCCTCCCTCGTCGTCCCCATCCGTCTCGTCGTCTTCCTCGCTGCTCCCTCCACTCTCCGCGTCGTTCTCTGCCTGAGAAGACGAGTCGGCCGAGGTCTGCGAAGACGCCTGCGAGTCGCTTGAAGCCTCGCGAGAGCTTCGAGTCCTCCACGCGCGCACGCCGCGCCGCGGGCCCCTGTCGCTGCTTCTGGCGCTCTCTGCTCCGCCGTCGTCGTCGTCGCTGTCTGCGGCACTGCTTCGCCCTCGTCTCGCCCCGCTGGTGCCGCTGGACGAGCTCGCCTCGCTGTGACTCGCAGAGATACTGCTGCCCTCCTCTTCTTCCTCGAACGCTTCGCGCTTGCCTGCGGCGAACACCCGCCGTCGTCGCTCCGCTCGAGGCGCGCTCGCCTCCCCCCCCGAGTGCGGCGGAAAAGACCCGAGAGAAGCGGAAAAGGTCTCCCTCGTCGCGAGTGGCGAAGACTTGAGATGCGCAGCGAGCCGCTCCTCCGCTGCGCGATTCGCCCCAATCCGCGTGCGCCGGCCTCCGCCAGGGCCTGCCAACGCGCCTGGCGGCAGCGGACGTGACAGCAGCTGTCCCCGGCGGAACGGCGGAAGAAGCGACAGTGTCTGGCTCACGAACTGGCGATCTGACAGCTGGAAAAGGCTGAAAAGAAAGAAGCCAAACACGTCCACGCCGCCGTGTCCACCTAAAGAGACCGGAGCCAACGCTTCGCCAGAGTCCGCAACACGCCTCGGAAGTGAAGACAGAAAATGCAACATGCGCAGAAAGACGGGCGCGTCAATCCGAGACTGAACGCGCGCTCCCCGAAGGACTTCCAGCAGCCTCGCCCACTCTCGTGTCCCAGCCTCCACTTCGAAGAGCGCGCCGCAACGCGAGTCTCGCGTACAGGATGACTTCCAAGGAACAGTGGCCTGCAGGGCTTCTCCCCACGGCGAGTTTTAAAAATCTTGTTTTGCTGTGGGCTGTGGCGACACGCGTTTCTTCGCGACGGCTCCCCCGCGGCTCGAGGCCAGTGCTGACTCCGAACCCTACTTCCCCCCAACGCCCGCGCTGTTCGTCTTTCTGCGGTACCACTGCGTCCGCTGGCTCCTGCGCACGCGAAGGCGCTGCCTCCGCCTTTGGCGCGTCTCAGGTACTTACGCAGCGAGTTCGACGGCGCGCGTCTGCAACTCGAGGTCTCTGCTGTCTTGGAGTTCCTGCAGCAGCTTGAGGACGGGCGCGGCTTCAGCCGGATACGCATGCGCGACTTTGGCGAGCGCAAAGAGAAGCAGAGGCAGCAGCGGGCAGGCTGAGGCAGCCGGCGGGTCGTCGCTGAGTGGAACGAACGTGAAGGGAGGGAAGTGACCTGGAGCCAGGAACGCGGACGAAGACGAAAAGCGCCGAAAGTGGAAAAGCAGCGCCTCGACCTGCCGGCGCCCGGGGACGCGGCCTTTGATCAAATGGCCGAATTCCCCCAGCAAATACGCGCACAGCCTGCGAAAAAGAGAAAAAGAAGAAAAAGAAGAAGAAACGCAAACTTTTTTTCGCAGATACGCAGATAGGTAGATCCGCCGGTGCAGAGAAACGAACGGTGCCCCTCCCCCCCCCCCTCCCGCTTCCCCTGCACAGAAATTTCGACGGGAGGCTTGCCTGAACTCAGCAGAGCGCACGGGTCGATGCACACGCAGAACTACACACCTACATATACATACATATATATGTCTATATATGTCTATATACGTCTATATATGTCTATATATGTGTATATATATGTAGATATGTGGACATATATGGGGTGATCTGCAGGGGCTACACGGTCCGCGCGGGGTGCTGGGGTACCTCAGGAGGGTTTCGTTGAGGAAGGCGTCTTCAAGAAACTCTGCGGCTCGGCCGGCTGCGTAGCGCTGCGAGAGGAAACGCGAACAAGACACGGAGAACACGAGATATGAAGGCGCGCGCGCGAAAGCTCCTCTTTGCAGCTCTCATCGCTTCTGCGTCTTCCTCGCCAGATGTCTGTAGTGCCGACCCCCCCTTTCTGCCCCTTTCCCCTCTGTCTTTGGATTCCCTCCTTCCGCTCGACTCTCTTCTCCCGAACACGTCGCGTCACTCTTCTTCCTCGCACTTTTTTTCCGTAACTTTCCTCTCTGGGCTGCGGACCTGGAGCGCAGGGTCAGGCCGGTTAACTGTCGCAGTTGTCTCGATTTTCCTTCCTTTTTTTTCCTCCGCCTCGGCGTCCGCCGGCGAGCTCCCCGCGACGACTTGAATCACGCGCACCCAGGTTTCGTCGCGGACGTGCTGCGGCGCGTACTGAAGCATTTTGAACGTCAGATCTACGAGCCTGCGGAAAAAACGAAGCACCGCAGACTTGACGATCCTGAGAAAACATGAAAAACCAGAAGACGCCGATAACGCGGCGACGCCCAGCCAAACCCCAGCGGCCTCTGCGCACCTGCACGACCGTGAACACCTGCATACCTACATATCTGAATAGCTATACATGCACATATATATGGATATAAATATGGACATAAATGTACATAGACATAGATGTATAGATATATATCCACATAAATGAGAATATATATATGCACATTTTTATGATTCGGTGGAACAGCGTGCGTCCACGTCCGTTGTACCAGGTTGGATCGGGTGCGTAGGTTTCGACGAGGACGGCGACTTGCACGGTGACCTCGTCTTGCAGGCTGCCCGCGTCGCGCTCGAGGCTTTCCATCAGCGCAAAGACGATTTCGCTCCAGTTTTCGGGACCGCTGAGGGCGAACAAGAGACTCACGGCCTGCGGAGAAGAGGCAGGAGCACGCAAAAGCCGCCGCAGACCTTTTCCGCACGCGTGAACCCGCGCCGCCGCGAAAAGAAGGCCACGAAATGCTGAGGGGATGCGCGCAAACTTGAGGCAGAAAACGAACGCGGCAGCAGAGCCTCAAATCCCAACGCGACCTCTGGCGCCGCGCCGCGCGGTACACGTACACGGCGAGCCGCCCCATCAGTATGGAGGGCGACGGCGCGGCTGAGAGAAGAGAACAAACAACAAATCGAGAAGCACGCACCTGTCTCCGCAGCGAAACGTCGTCTTCTTTGAGCAGGCGGAGAATCGAAGGGATCGAGTTGCGCAGCTCGGGCTGCACATCAGGGTCGGCGGCCATCGCCGCCATCAGAGAGAGACTCTTGTATCGGTAATTCGGGTTCTGCAAAGCGAAAAAAAGCGTGAAAACCCACGCAAACCAGTTCTCGGATCCAAATTCTATTGTGCTTTTCACGACGTTCATATTAGGTGCGTAAGCTTCGCTCCTACGGTACTTCGGAAGTCAACATTGAAACATATCCAGCCAAAAGTTTGAACGTAAACAACCGCGAGAGACGCATCGAGACCTTCACAAACAAACACGAGAGAAGAAAGCCGAAAGACAGCTCGCGTGCCCCCGAGAAAGATCGCTTCTGCGCTGCAGCCTTCCAGCCGCTACGTAAGAGTCTCTCTCTCCTCTCCCCTCCCTCTGTCTGCGTCTCTTCGCGCGCGAAGTGCTCCGCTCTGTCGCTGCGGCCTCCCAGGCCCTTCAATACACCGCAGAGGCGCGCCACCAGCTGCAGGCATCGAAAAAGATTCCGGCCTTTCCGCTTCGCTGCGGTCTGCGCCCTTGCGCGTGACTTACGCCTTCCTCGATGAAGGAGCAAAGCAGCGCCGCCGCGGAGTGGCGCAGCTCCCGGTCGCCCTCCGCCTGCAAGTGGATAGTTAGGTTGACGGCCTCGTATAGCACCGCGTGCTGTATGGCTGATGGAGGCTCGAACGCGGGCGCGGCACCTTCGCCACTCTTGGAAGCCCCAGAGCTCTTCCGCCGCGCGCCGTCTGCCGCGCCTGGCTGCTTCGCGAAGCGCGAGAGCGAGCTGAGACGCGCAGCGAGCGAGGCGCGGAAGGCGGAGAAGGACTGCGTCTTGCGCATGCGAAGCGCCGAAGACGAACCCGCGCGAAGCACCTGACTCGCGCACCGCACGCACATGCACACGTGAGCGCGAACAATCTGTAAAAGCTGCGCCGCCGTCTACGCACACGTCAAGTCAGCTTGCAAATACAATTAGGTATATTTTCTTCTAAACTTTTCTCTAAAGTAAAGAACAAGAAAACTTTAGACGCACACGTCGAGCAAGCTGACTTGACACACGCACCGTCGCGCCTCCCGCGCATGATAAACCGTCCAACGAGTTATATACACGCGCCGCTCAGCATATATATATATATATATATATATATATATATACGTACATATATATACATATATACGTATAGAAGGATATACTTATGTGCCTGAGGCGGATATATAGCTACCCGCCTGCGGCAGACGCGAGCGTCCGCCGTTGAGAGTCACAGCGCATGTGCCTGTCTGCGCCGACGGCGGCCTCCAGAGGGAGATGCATGCACTCGCGTCTGAAGAAGAAGGAGACGTTCTGGCGCGCCTGCAGTCAACAAAAACCCGGTGCGATTCGAGTTGCGGAGAGCTTGCTTACTTCCTCTTCGACGGGACCGAAGGTCTGCGCGAAGACGTTTTTCACGATTTCGTTGAGGGCGAGCACGACGGCCTCGCGCTGCTGTTCAATGACGGTGTCTTCGTCGGGAGCCGCGGCGCGGTCGCCATCTCCGCGCGCGTCTTCTCTAGCGACTTGGAAAAGCTGGAGGAGCTGAAGCAGCCGCACCGCGAGCCACGGCGCGGGCGCCCCGTGGTAGACGAAGGCGTGCGGGACGTCTCTGGAGATGATGCGCGCGAGCGTGTTGATCACGGAGAGCTGCAGCTGCTGCTGCCAGCGATGGAGGCTCTGGGTCCGGGAGACTGCGAAGACAATCAAGTTCGTCAGCGCCAGCAGCACCGCGACGTCCTGCTCAAAAAGCAGCGCCTGCCCCAGCCGCGGCGCCCAGACTCCGCAGGGCATCAGCGAAGGCTCCAGGCGGAAAAACAACAACATGCAGCTGTAGGCCTTCTGCCGCAGCAGCGGCGGAGCCGACGAGGAAGGATTCGCGAGCGCTTGCATCTGCAGACGCACACACGAGAGAACTCGGGGCGCTTGAAAGACCGAACACACGCCGCTCTCCGCGCAGCAAGACGACGCAAACGTCAACACGCAGACACGAAGACGCACACATACATACGTGCATACATATATATATATATACATAAGTCGACGCATACATACATGCATAGATGCATACATACATGCATACATACATGCATACATACATACAACATGCATGTATCCGTATGTGGGCATGCATGCGCTTATGCATACTTATATATATATATATTTATATATATATAAAGTACGTAAATATCTAGGTAGATGACTACTTGGGGGCATATATAAACGTATGAACATTCATGTTTATGCATATGCGCAGGACAGCGTCGCCTGCGTGTCTGGCGACAGACAGACAGCAGGCAGCCTCGCGGCGAGACCGAAAACTCCACGCGAAAAAAAAGACGCAGCGAGCCTGTCCGGCTGTGCTGGAGAGCGCACTCGCAGCCCAACCCAGACGCAGCAGCTGCGGCGAGTCTTCCGCCTCGTAAGAGTCCAGCGACGAACCCGTGAGTAGGAAAAGAGGATTTGAGAAAAGAGATGACGCGGGTTCTCCCTCGGCCTTCTCGGCGTTGCGTGCTTTTTACCTGCGGAAAGAGATCTGCGGCGGCCTTTCGGTCTGTCGCGTGGCTGGCGCAGTCGAGCGCGAGGGCAGCAAAGTCTTCATTTTGCGAGGAGATGTCTTTTTTGATGGATGTCCAGCAGAGGCGCCGCAGCTCGGCGAGGGCGAGCCCGGCGGTCTCAGAGTCCACGAGAAGCAGCGAGCAGAAGAGGTATGCTGCGGCGCGCTCGGAGTAGTGCGGCGAGCTGAGGAGAGACAGTGCCTCGGCGTGCCCAAAATCAACTGGGTAGCCGAGCAGGTGCACGTAGAGCAGCTTGGTGAGGCATTTTTTCTTCTCGTAGCCGGTCAGCGGCTTCTTGGGGTGCATGAAGCGCTGCCGCACCTTGGCGAGCTCCTGCAGCACGCGTGCTCGCTCGTGGGTCGAGGACGGGCAACTGCGCACGTCTGCGAGAAAGAGAGATACCCCGCGAATCGTCGGAGGCGTCATCGCGGAGAGCGTCTGCCCTCTCTCGCCGCGGGGGGGGGGGGGGGGGGGGCGGGGGGGGGAGGGAGACCGGCGGAGAGAGACGCAGAGGGCAAACCGCGAGAGGCGCGCCGACACAAAGAGTAACCGAAAAAAAAAAAAAAAACGAAACGCACCCAAAGCCGGAGGCGGGCGCGGACATCCGGGAGGAAACCGAAGGCAGCGCAGGCACACAAACGGACGAAAAGAAGAAGGCCTCACACAACAGACAGAGGGAGAGCGAGAGAGACAAGAGAAGACGAGAGGCGGAAAGAGACAGAGGCGAGGAGACGAGGCCGTCGACAGTGAAGCGTAGGGTAGGAGGAGCTGCGCGGCCTGCACTAGGCGGGAGCTAAGGCAGAAAATCTAGAAAAATGAGGGAAAAAAACGGGGAAATTCAGAAAAAAAAACAGTGCCCAGGCTGAAGACGAGCGCACCCGGATCTCGAGCGGAGACACGCCGCAGTCCAGCACGAAGCGGATGCGTACAACAGGAGGTGCAGGAATCTGCCAGCCTGCGACACTCCACACAGAAATGGAGCGCGTACAAAATGACCCGAAAGACTGGTCTGAAAAAAAAAGAGAGCGGAGGGGACCCAGAGAGGTGCCGGAGACCGGGAGAGCGACACGCTGGGAAGCAAGGCAGCCTTGCAGGTTAAGAGAACGCTCTTCTGGCGAATTCCCTCGATGAGAGAAGAAGACAAGGAGTACAAGCCGACGGGTAAAAGGCACCAGAACTCACAACCTGCACTCCAAAAGCGACAGCCAAAAGCGATCGGCGCGAGGCAAGGAGACCTGAAGAAGGGAAAAGGAAGCCTGGCAGCCGCGAAGAAGACGAAAGGAAAGAGATAATGCAGAAAATGAAGAGAAGAAGAAGGAGAATAGCAAGAGGGGGCTTCCTCAGAAGGCTGAATCGAGGATTCTCGCCGCTAAGAGAGACACGGCGCTTGCGGTAGAGACACGATGGAGTCTGAGGCTGAAAGAAGACTACGAAAGGGGCTTGTCTGTCTTTCAGATGAAGACTCGAAACAAAACGCCGAAAGATTGAGCCGGCGCGGAAGAGGCTTGTTAAAAGAAGAATCTAGTTGCGAGGAAACAGAAGGCGGGTACGGTCCGCAGACTGCATCTGGGATGCAGAGAGGGCATGCAAGAAAAATCCGGCGAGCCTCAATGAGGAAAGACAAGGTAGACTCTCTAACAACAGAGAGGCTCTTGCCAGATTTAATCGACTGTGTCCTCTCCTTACGGCGTTCGTTGTCTTGGCTCCAAGCAAATCTCTCTGTCTTGCCTCGTGGCCTTCTTTGCTTGCGCCCGTAACCCGTAGAAAAAAAAACTAAGCAAGTCTCGCGTGACAGCCGAAGGTATGTCGACAGAAAACGCCTCTACGTGCACACATCACCGGCGTTCCAGCGGGTGGCATCTCTTCATTTTTGTCTGTTCACCTATTTCCGGCTGTGTGTGCTCCTCGCCTCTTCTTCGCGAGCGCCTTCTCTCCTCACTCGCTTTTAAGCCAATGCACCCATGTGAGGTCTATTCGTTCTCTGGACTCGCGACTGCACATTGAATCCGAGGCGTTCGAAACACGTCGTAGGCACTGAGTTTTCTGTCCTCTCTCACTCTTTCTCTCTACGCCGCAGTCGAACTTCGTATGCGTGACTCACAGCAGGCATCTGCGCAGTCTCTGCGTGAGGTCTTCGACTGGAGAACGTGAAAAATCCCCGCAAGGAGGCTTTTTGATTCCGAGCTAGAACGAGGCTTTGCCTACGAGACACACAAGAGGACTTTTCGCAGAGGAATGAAGAGAGTCTCCGCGAGCGGCGACAGCGCCGGACAGGCGCCTCCACTTCGCGCCGCATCGTCTCCTCGCGAAAATCGGACACAGCGAAAGACTTTCGTTTTAAAAACAATTCTAGTCACCACACCTGCCTCTGGTCACCGCGCAGAGATCTGACAGTCTAGCTGTCAGTTGCTGCAGCGCGCTTAACTCTGCGGCGTATTCTTCGTTTGTCGTTCTCTCCATTCTGAACTCGCATGACAATCCTGCAAGCGAAGATAGACTGGAAACTTTATCCCTTATCTTGATAAGAAGTGCTCGCTGCACAGCTCTCTCCACTATGCAGAAAGGCATCTACTCTACACTCTGTAATTATCTCTCTCTCTCTCTCTATATATATATATGCATATAGGTTAGACTATGGATTTGGTTTCTCATATATATATATATATATATATATATATATATATATGTGAAGGATGCACGCATATACACTTGTGCGTACACAATATTAGGGTTTATCTCTTTATATGCATATATATACGTATATATATATATATATATTCAAACGATATATCTGCATATGTTTATTTTATTTATGAAAATGGTATAGTAGTGCTGCAGAGCGGCAGCACACTGCCTTCCGTTGAAAAAAGGGAGTCTTGGGCGGTCTAGCGTAGGCCTGTCTCGGTTACTAAACATGCCTACAACGCAAAAGTCTGTCAGGTGCACGTTCGCGCATGCGCTCTGAACTTCCAACCGACACAGACTTGCAGCAGCGATGCAGCGCGCAGGGGCACGCGACCGCGTCTGGGGTAGGAATGCGGCTGCCGCGTTTCTATTATTCCAGCGCTCTCGCTGAGACGCCCTCCGCGTACACATTTCTGTGTGAGCGGCAAGCGGCGGAAGAAAGCTCGAGAAGGAGCGGAGGAAGCAAGAAGAGAGGCGATAGGAGCGGGTAAAGACGGAGAGAGGGGCGCGCGAAGACTATGCGCCTTTCCTCTCTTGATGTTTCTTGTGACAATCGATCTTCAATAGTAGTCTCTCAAGAACAGGATTTTTCCGTGTTTTTCAGCGCTCATTTTTCGCTGTGGACGCCGACACCGCGAGAAAGCCTCTTCGCTTTCAGACGTCGAAAAATAGAAGCAGAATGCTCTCAAAAGAATCTCCTTTCACCGCGAACCTGCTGAGAAAGGCCCGACGCCCTCGCGGCGCGCCGCCCGGCGCTTTAGAGATCTCAACTCCGCGCGCCTCGCGACCGCGAAGACGCCGAAAAACAAAAGAAATGCACCACGCACAAAGCAGGAAGTTGAGAGCAGCAGCGCGACGACGCGCCGATGGCGACGGAGAGGAGAGCGACATCCAGAGGAGAAAAAATGGCACAAGAAGAGAAGGGAAAAGAAGCGAGCAACGCAGAGAAACAGACGAGAGGACAGGGTAGAGAGGAGTGGCTGGCTTCAGAGGAGGCCCTGTCGTCGCAGATCCTCGTAGGCGCGGAGACTCATCACGTTACCCTGCGAGTCCTCGCACTCCAGCTCTTGCTCGTCCTTGAAGGTCTGCAAAACCAAGCACAGACAGGCCTCAACAATCTCTGAATTCTTGCCAAGATAAACACAGTAAAACGTGAAATATGGAGAATGCTTGTTCAACGCCAAAGACGCGCACAAGAGTGAAGAGGAACGCCAAAGAAAAAGGGGACAGTCAGCGACCCGAGAGCTGGACATCCGAAAAAAAAAGAAAAACAGAAAAATGAAGGGCGAGCTGCAAAACACACACGCGCGGACGCATTAAAGGACATCACGCAAGGCAAACCCCTTTGAAAATCGCGCAAGAGAGGTGGGTGTAGGCTGAAGAGACGCCGGCGCAGGAAGCAGCAGTGAACAAGGACCGCACAAGGACGCGCCGAGAGACTCAAAGCTAAGCGCCACCATGCACTGCAAAAAAAAGCGCGGCACGTTCTTCTCAAGATGCGTACCTGGCCTTCGGCGTCCTTCTTCAGTTTCTCATACAACTTGATGGCGTCCTCGATCTTGGTGATTTCCTGAAAAACAGCGAAACCGCAAAGCGGAACTACACGTCAACGCATGCAGCAGCTCGCTGAATCCGCCCCTAGAGGGAGTCTGTGAGTGGGCGTCGCTGACGCCGCCAGAGTCTCGACTTCACTATTACATCATTCGGTCAGCTTTTTCTCTCTCGCGGGCGGAACAAGCCGCTCCGCGTGTCGCATTTCGAGTGTCCTCCGCCCGCAAAAGGCATTCGCTTGCTCCTCGCCTGGGCGCAGCGCTCACCTTGAAGTGCGTCGTGTTTGGAATGCGGAGGCAGCGCATGCCGAAGGCGTGGCGCCATTCCATGAAGTGTCGCTCGAAGGCGCGCCTCCCCCAGTAGGAGAAGTTGCCGCAGATTTCGCATTTGAACTCCTGACCCAGGCCGTGCAGCTTATACAGCCAGAAGGGAATCGGCCGGCCGTCAAAGCCTGGAAAAAAAAAAGAGACCCACATCGAGAGCTCATCAAAACAAAATACTCGGGAGGTGTTGAGAAAATATTTAGAAAAAAATTGATTGGATTAAAATTTATGTCTTTTCCTCTATGTATTAAAAGTAAAAAATTCAGAGAGCGTACCTAGAGGGAGGTTGAGCGGGTTGTAGACAGGTTGGTCGTCCTCCTCGTCTTCGCTGTCTCTTTCTGCGTCGCCGACAGCCTTGGCGGCGTCCTCTTCGGCGTCCGTCTTTTGATTTTCTTCCTCGAGCTCCTCCGCCGTCCTCGACTGCTTCTTGTGGTGATACGCCACGGTGCGCTGGAAAGACAAACACACTCGCGCGAACGCTTCTGCAAGGTCCCCAGACGTCTGCCCGCGCATCGATGCGGAGCGAATGGCGACAGGACGACGCATCCAATTCTCCACACATGCATACACAGCAACATGCATATATATACAGATAAATATATAAAAATATATATGCATATATTCACATATATATCCATATATACACACATATACGAATACCTATGCACGTACATGCATAAATGTATGTATATACACGCACAGCCATGCCGTTGCAGATCTGAGCGCAGCGCGGGACGGCCTTATCTGCATGTCGCATTCTTCTGCGAGCGTCTTCACTCCCACCTGTCTCTCAGCACGCAGAGACACCGCAACTTGAGTATACAGACACGGCAATACTTGAGACTGAAGAGCGCGCGTCTGCGCAAAAAACTGAAAGTCTGACTACCTCAACGACGTCTTCGAGGATTTCCTTGTAGGCGTTGACGAGGAACTCGGACTCGGCGATCTCTTTGTCGTGCGCCTGCGAGTCCTCCTCGTGCTTCTCCTGCTCTTCTCTCGACAGCTTGGAGAACTCCACGAGTGCCTTCTTGTATTTCTTTCCCTGAGAACAAGGAGAAAAAAACTCGCGTTGGAAACCTAGGCTCCTTCGCATTTAGACAGACGCCAGCGCGCGCGGAAGGGCGGTCTACGGATACCGGAATCGCATGCCCACGCCGTTTCTGCGACTCTGACGTGAAGCTCTCTCTCTCCCTCGCTCTCTCGCAGCCTCCGTCGCTTCGTCAAGGTCTCTGCCTACTTGCATGTGCGATTGCTTGGTGCCTTCGGTGAGGAAGACGCGATCAGTCGGCCTGCAGTATAGAGGCAGCGAGGTGGTGGCGGTCTGCCAGCCTGGGACCTCCTTCGCAGCCCACTGCTCCTGGAACTGCTCGGCGAACTTCTTCTGGACCTGCAAAATTTTTTAACAATTAAGAAAAATAGGTGAAGCGGGCGGTCGACTTGACACGGACGCGGTGCTGGGAGCGAGTAGCAAACCCTAGACCCAGCAAAAAAGACTCTCCCGCCTCTCACTGCGACTGCAGCGCTCGCTGGAGCTACCCGAGGGAGAAAGAGGAAATCAGAGACCTCCCACGAAGACGAACACCTAAACGCCCTCCGTTCTCCCCCCTTCTCCCCCGAGCAAACAGGAAGGGTGTCAGATAGATGCTCTCCCCTGATGCGCTGCCCATTCGGCGAAGTCGACGTCCGCGGTCTTCTGCATCGTTCGCGAGGAAGGCCTCTGTGAGGGGGGCCTCGAACTACGCAGCCGAATGGAGAGCCTCGAGACAAGCAAGTCGTTCCCTTGTTCTTTTCTCACCTGCTCATGGTCAGCGAGAGGATTCCGTCGCTGAAAGAAGTCGCGCAGATAGGCGGCAACGGCTTTGAGGTACGCGAGGTATTCGGGCGAGCGGTACTTGAGGGCGCGCGGAATCGTGGAGAAGAGATGAAATGACTTCAAATAGGAGATGTAGTCGATCAAATCCTCTTCGAAGCGGCTGTCCTTCAGGCGCTCGGCAACCTCCTCCTCCGTCAGGCCGCGCTTCAGCAGACGCGCCGTCTGCCCATCGCGCCACGCAGCACACGCAACGAGTGAAGATTCACGCGCGAACGCGAATCGCCGAGGAGGACGGAGAGGACTCAGAGAGACAATGCGAAATGCGAAACACGAGAGACAGCGAGAGCCAAGACAAAAGAGAAGAAGAAAGAAGAAAGGCCTAAACGCCAGAGCAGAGATCGCGAGCACTCCCTTTCGAAGCTTCAGACCAGCAACAGACAGAGAAGGAGACATCGCGGTTCCTCTGAAGGACACAGCACTCGAGACAGCGGGAAAAACATAAGATGCGGATCCCCCAGAAGAGAGAGAAGACGCTCATGAAAGGCTCACCTCTGCTTTCTTCGCCTCGTTGACCTTGTAGGATCGCATCGGCTTCCAGTTGATGAAAGTCGAGAAGAACTCGTGGAGGTTTAACATCTCTCCGTACTGCTCAGCCTCGTCGAAGACGCCATCCAGGTACGGAGTCTGACGATGAAAAAGAAGAGAAACAGACAAGCAAAGAGAGACTGCGCGAATTCGAGCTGCAAGGAGCAGAACTCTGCACAGAGGGCGCCCCTTAAGTCGAGCAATGGACATGAGATATCAAAAACGGCTAAAGATGCACAGCTCGCAGCGTGTGCCCTCCTGAAACCATGCAAACACCTTTTTTGATATCTCTTCAGAAAAGGCCCAAATCGAGAATGGACGCGGAGACGCGTCGAGAGGCACCACGATCTCTTTTCGCCCAGCACCTTCAAAGCCATGCATTCATAAACAGATGTATACATGTATTTAAATGTATAAACATATATACATATTCATACATATATATGCATACACAACGATAACTCATATATATATATATATATACGTATATGTGTGTTTCTTCTGTTTAAGTTTGTGGCTGGCTACCTGCCGCGTTTGCACTCGACGATTTTTTCACCTGGTTAGCTTCTTCCACAATCGCCTGCAAGTCTTTGACCTCGAAGAGGGCGTTGACGTCGGTTCCCTGGGCGGCGGCGACCATGGCGCGTTTGCGGTGGAATTCGCGGATTTGTCTGATTTTCTCGTAAAAGTTGATCCAGACGTCGTTGCCGACGCTGCCCTCGCGCTGACCAGCGAGGAAGGAGATCTCGTCCTTCCGCAGGCTGTCGCCGTCTTCGTAGATGCGCAGGCACTTTTGGGCGCTCTCCCGCATGCGTTCCAGCAAGTCCGACGCAGCCCAGTCGAGCCGCAGCCGCTCGCGCTTCCGCTTTTCGCCTTTGAGCAGCCCCGCGGCGGAGGACGCCGCGCCCGCCGTGCCGCACTTCTGGTCCTGCAGAAGAAAAATCTGCGACGTCGCGCGCTCCAGGCGCTCCACCTCCTCGTGCGCCGCGCGCAGCTGCTCCAGCAGCGAAGCCGACATCTTGCCGCCAAGAGAAGAAAAGCGAGGGGGAAGAAAAAGGAGTCGGCGGAAAAAAGTTAAAGCGAGCCTCGCAGGCAGACGAGAAGAAGAGCCAGCCACATAGAGACAAAGTCGGCGAACAGCCGATGAAAAACCGCTGCGGAGAAGAGGCGGAGAAAGCAGAGAGGAAGAAGAAAAGAGGAGAGCGGTAGCAGACGAAAGGACGTGAAAGCCAGCAGAGACCGTGTACAGGTCTGCCTCTTGCCTTCCTCGCGAGATGTGAACTCAGCTCTCCCGCGGGGCCTTCGTTTCCTCCCCCGAATTGAGAGTTTGCTCCTTTTTCGAAGTGTGAGGTCTCACCTCCTGTCTCGTTATCAGCGTCACGGGCTGCCTGAGGAACGACGCGCACGAGGAAAGGAGAGTGCGCACACGTGGAAAGAAGAAATCAGAAAAAAAAGGGGGAGAAAACGACAGAAATACACTTGTCGCTGAGAGAAGGAAATAGGAGCCGGAGGATTGACAGAGATAGGGGATCGGCGGAAGAGGAACATGCGCACGAGAAGACGGGCAAATGTGCCGCGGAGTCCCCCAGATTTGATGCGAGAGAACGAGGGGTACAGAAGAAAACGAAAAAGCGGAAACGCGAGGGAGAAAAATACCGGAGAAAGAAACGAAATGACCACGACATCGAGGGAGAACAACAAGGGGAGAACGGCGCGTATCCGGACGAAAGCGCTTCAAGAAGAGAAAGAAGACAGGGGAGAGAGAGAGAAAAGGAGAAACCGGCGAGTGTGAATCAACACGACAACGCCTACTGAGGGAGATTCCATAAGGAAAAGAATACTCGAAGAGGGCGAGGCGATAAGAAAGAATTTCCACGCATGCAAGGACGCGCAAAGAAACTAAACTGCGGAGGAGCGACGACATGCGCAGCGTGCTGATTGTCACTCCTTGTGTTTTTCAAAATTGAAGAGACCGTCAAAGAATCTTTCCAGAGCAAAGAGACCGCAAGCCGTTGCCAAAGAGGCGTTTGTTCAAGCAGCGTAGGGCGCTCTTCTGTTCGCGGATCTATTCTTCCTCTAAACTGCCGTCTCTTCGGTCTCGTCGTCTTGTCGCCAGTCTCTCCCTGCGGCCCTTCTGGGCTGACCGCGCGCGGTGTGTCTTTTTCGCGCGGAGCTGGGCTTCTCTGAAGGAAATAAATCTGCAAATTCGAGACAAAAATCGGCAGGCCCTGGAGCCGAAGCCGGTGCAGGCACTCAGACGACCGCCGGCGCGTTGACTGCGTCGTGGGTCGTCCCCCGGCGCCTCGCTCTCTCTTAAAGAGGCCTCACGCAGGAACCTGTGAGATGCTTCCTGCCAGCCCTCTAGCGAATCTTCAGACGCGAATCGCAAGCGAACGTCCCCGGCGAGAGGTGTGCAGGCGAACGCTATGCGGATAAGTAGACGCGAAGCGCGAGACACGCAGCGGGCTGCTTACGTCGTGAAACGGGCAGTCTTGCAGTCAGGTATCAGACACTCGGAAGAGTCTCCTCTCTCCCAAATGCACGCGCGAGTGAGATACAGACAGAAGCGCTCGGCGCATTAGTGAAGCTGGATATGTAGGGCCGTAGCGACGTCAGCGCGACCTGTGGCGCCAGGCCTTCGCAGCCAGCCACAGGCGACGGGACTTATAAGTTTTGCTGCATTCCGTGAGCTGAAAAGCGACTGAGTCTGAGGAAGAGGGTTTTTCGAGACCTCTTTGCGCTACGGCTACTCTCGGCTCCCGCGATTGATGACTCGCCGTGCCAACAGGAGATCCGGTAATGCATGCGCCGCTGCATACATATCCCCACATATAGAGAGAGAGAGACATGTAGATATACATGTGTAAATATACAAGCATATGTATGTACAAGCGCGTGTATAGGTAAATAGTAGTACCTATGGATTATCGCTAAAGAGACTCATAGTAAACGAAAATGGGCTCTCACGGCTACTCCCGACTTCCCGCGAATCAGACTCCCCTTGCCAACAGGAGTTCTCAGCATACGTGCGCCCGTACATACATATTTATATATATATATATATGCAGATACATTGGCACATATATATAAATGAGTGCGAGGATAGGGAGATTTAAGTACCGATGGATGATGACTCATAGGCATCGGGATCAAAGTTAAACGGCGCAGGCCATGTGCGTGTTGCTGAGCGGGGATCTACTCCTCTGTTCGTCGCCGCGCTGCGAGGAACCGAAGGGGATGGATTATCCGCGATTTTCGGTGGGCGGAAGAAAGCGTCTTCTGCGCATGCAAACACACGAAACACACCTCTCCAGAGTGAGTATTCGTGACACCTCGCTGACTTATTGGAGGCGCGGGCTCGCGGGGCGGCCGAGTCCAGTCTCACACACCACTTGAGGCAGAATATCTGAGGAAATCGTCGCCTACGCATCTCGACGCAGGTAGAGATACGCGTTTCTTGCGTCCGTGTCCAGCGAGCGAGCCTCGACGAAAGCTGGCAAAATGATGCCGCCCTAAACGTCGCGAGGGGCAGTTAGAAAAGCTCACAGACAGCAGACACCGCCTCCGCAACAGCTCTCTGCTCGGTGGAGGACACGGGTCTGTCGTGTGCATGCCCGCTCGACGTCCTCTCCAGGTCCCTAGCCTCCTGTCTCATCGAGGGTAGCATCGGGTGTCTGCTTTGGGACCATGAGCTCCTCACGCGATCCACGGCGCATTCAAAGAAAAAGAGCTCCAAGCGACCCAGACTCCACATAAACGATGTTCTACATTTATACATGTTTTAGGGCCATTTTTGTGTATATATATATTTTGCGTGCATGTGCAACTTTATTTGTGTGTGGATGTGAAAAGACATGCCTTTGTGGCGGTGCCGTGGATTCGCTTGAGTCAAGCAAGAGGGAGCTCTTTCTGCTTTAGTCAGCGGCCAAAGAAAATCTGTAGACACACGCAAAGCGGCTGTCTCTCTCTCTCGCTCTGTCGAGCCCTGACTCAGCGTAAAAGTACTTGAGAAGTTCTAGTAGAAAAAGAGTCCCACCGAATACAGGAAGCAAGAAAGAAGACAGCGAGCAAGTGAAAAAAACAGGCAGGTCACGCAGAGAGCGCACGCCAGGTCGTAAAAGCGAGAGAGGACACCCGCAGGGAGAAGAAAGAGGCAATAGAAAAAGAAACAAATGAAACTGCAAGCGAGCGACAAGAGGCACAGGAAAACACGCGGAGAGAGACACCCGTCACGTCCAGAAGCGAGACGCTGAATAGAAGAAAAAAATGTCATATAGTACAGACGGCCAGGCGCACGACACACGGCGTTCTGAGGTGTAGAGACTCCTGGGAAACCCGCTTCGAGCAGCGACAAAAGAGAAACATCACTTCCAAAGACACCTCCACAATCAGGCACACCAGCGTCCTCATATCTTCGTCGCGCTCTTCTTCCTTCTCTAGTTTCCGATACTTCATTCGCGGCCTCCTGTCGTCCCGTTTCGCTGCGATCTGCGTGTTCGACTTCCGCCGCTGAACTGCCGGGTGTCTTCTCTTTCCTGCGTTCTCTCTTTTCTTTCGTATCGCACCGCGATCATCCCTAGGCCTTCGCCCTCCGCGCATTTATTTTCTCTGTTTGTTTCCCTGTTTGGTTCCGACGCGCTTCCGCGCGGCAATTGCCTCGGCCTTCTTCTTGGAGGCGAGGAGGTTGACTTTGACGGGGATCTTCGAGGTCTCTGCCTTGCGACGCTTCTCCATCATCGCGCGCATGTCGTCGGTGAGCATCATGCTGCTTGGGACGCCAAAGGCGCCTGAGAAGGCCGGTGCGTCCTCTCCGTTCTCGCCGTCCATCGCCTCATCGTGCGAGGGCGAATCCGCCTCGTCGTTCATGCCGCCCTCCTGGCGCTCTTCAAACACCTGCTTCCGCAGTGAGTGCGTGCGTGGGTCGTTTGTCTTGCCTGGGAGATTGTCGTAGGCCCGCATAAAATCCTCTTCTTCCTCCTGAGTGTATTTGCGCCGATTGTGCGTGCTCGCCAGACCTGAAAAACAAAAAAAGCGATTCAGCAGAGCAAGATTCCCGCGCCGAATCTTCACCTCTACACATCGTGGATACGCACAGGGAACCACATAACTATCGCAAATATATATGCACATCTGGATATGCGTGTGTGGAGGTAGGTTCATCTGCCAGCGGATATCTCCTAGTCCCAGGCGAGGGACGGCAGACATGAGAGGCGAAAAAAGAGGGTCAAATGGAAAGCGAACAGGGGCTGAAACCCTAAACCGCAGCGCAGCCGCGATGAGACACGCTCTTAAAAGCGCTTGCTCTCTTCTGCCACGAAGTCACGCCTCCGCGCTGGAGAGCGGGTTGCATGCCAGAAGACGCGTAAAAACGGTTTCTTATTCTTTCTTCGTCTTTTGATCCGCGATATCATCCTTTGTTCCGCTAAAGGTTGCCCTGGTTTCTTCCCCACATCCCCCCTCCACTGTCTCTTCTGCTTCCGCTGTCTCTCCTGCTTGTTCGCTGTTCTCCTCACCAGCCAAGAGTCCGACTTTTTCGCAGCGGAAGTCGAGCGGAGGGGGCCCGGGGAGTTTTTGCGGGAAAACAGCGCCCTCTGTGTCTGAAACCACACACCATTTCGCACCGCATGCAGACGAGGGAACAAAGACAGTTGCTGCACCACAGTTGCAACGAACGCGCCATGACGAATGACCGGAGGCGCAGAGCAGCTAGCAAAGAAAATGCCAACTGGCAGGCGAATGACGAAGGCTGAAGACGGAACCGAGAGAAAAAACCGGATGCGCGAAGCAAGGATGTCGCCCGGCGCCCCGAAAATCAGCGCAGGCGACGCGTTTTATATCTTCCCCGATTCGTTATCTCTGCGGCGTAGCGGCTCCTTTTCCTGCCCAGTGTCTCATGAGATCCCCTGCCCTCCTTGAGGTGCCCACATCCGCCGAGGTCTACGCGGCAGAGTTCTCACTTGTTCGCGTTCCACTTCCCCTTTCGTTTCGTTCTCTGCCCCAAACGCGGGAGTTCAGACCTCCTGTCTTCTTTATCTTGCCTTTTCTGTCCCAGGCAGCCGTTCATCCTTGCTGACGCGGGCAGGAGGCATTCATCCCTCCTCGGCCCTGCAAGCTGGGTTTCTATCCGCCTCTTCGCTTCCAACAGCGCGCCGAAAGCCACGTACCTGGGTGAAGGAAAGCATTCGGCGGACGGATATCTAGATCAACCAGGTCGTTTCCCTCCTGCAGGAGCTGCAGGCGTGCGCTGACGCAGTCAAGCCTGTCTCTCTCGACGGTCTGTGCAACGCATTGCCGCTTCACCGCGCGGTATCTGCGCTTGCTCTTGCTGCGGAGCCCCTTCGCCATGGTGTCGAGACGAAATACAAAACAGGAAAAGAGGCAGACGGGGTCCCGAAGGAGACTGGTGCTCGTTCGGTCGATTGCAGAAGTGCGTGGGAAGGAGAGAAGAGAGGAGGCAAGCGCCTCTAGTGATGGAGCAGCGAGACTGCGGAGGAGGAAGCCGCAAATACGCTTCGCGCAGAGAGAAGCCAGCGGTCGACGAGGGGGCAGAAAACTGACACGAGACGAGGAAGAACGGGACGGCTGGGTGCCCAGGAAGACGAGAAGGCGGTGAGAGGGAGGGGAGGAGAGCAAGCAAAAAAAACAGGAGACAAGGACAAAGATAAACAATATCTACAAAGGATCCATCTGTGTTCTGTTAAAGATCTGAACACGAGTCTTCTTGTTGACTCGAGGTATTGAATCTACATATACCGTATCGAATGCGGTGTATGGACAGCTGAGTCGCCCTCCTGTGGGACTTTCGCGTTGAGTCCCGTTTTGGTCAGCCGGGAAGCGAAATTCCTTCACAGAGGAAGAGCTTCTCTTCCCTTTCTCTTCCTGGAAAGCGAAAAAACAGAAAAATCTGAAAATCGAGCGAAAAACATGCGGACGACAGAGCCGTCGCTCGCATGCACAGGTGAGGGGCGGAGTCGAGTCTATGTCCAGCCCAAAGCCACGGTAGGGACGATGTTAGAAAAAAGGAGCGACAGGAAAAACGACGGGTACACAAATCATTTCCCAGAGAGTTTTAGTTACTCTCGACAAAACGAAACGGCAAGTTCCGTCGTCACGAGGTTTCTTTCGTTGCATCTTTTGTCGCGAGAGAGAATCGCGGGGGAACATCACCTCGTTCAGTACTCTGTGCGCGAGAAAAAAAACCACGTCGCAGTATAGGCGCATGCATGCAAACAAGATGCGATCTTTCCACAAATATCTGATCTTTGTATCTCCGCTATCTGAGGCAGTGGACGGCTTACTGTCGAATTCGATTCTTTCCTCCGGTTTGGAAGGCTTTTGTGAAATTGAGGGGGAGGTGAACTGTGCAGAGGCGTGGACCGCGTTGCCGGCGGAGTCTTCTACAGAGTGTGTTTCATCATCAAGAACACATAGTCAGCTGCGTGCTTCGATGGACTTTTTAGACTTTTGCCTCCATAGTCTTTGACACATCCCCTTCGTTCGCTCTACGTCTTACGAGGCTGGAGGCTGTCTTCTACTCAATTGCTCTTCTTTCCGCTGTCTCCTCTCTCGTCTCCTATCATCGTCTCTTGCGTTCTGTCTTTCTGCGTGTGTCTTTCCTTCATTCGTCTCCCGTCCTGCTTTCCAGGTCTTCTTTCCGATCCTTTAGCACAGTCTTTCTCATCTTCCCAGTCTCTGTTGATTTGTTCCTCGCATTCCGGTACGCGCATGAGAGGCGTCGTCGCCTAGCCGTCCTGTGTGTCGCCGGCAGGCCTCAGCCGAGAGGAATTTAGGCGAGGCGCGCCGCAGGAGGGCGTTTTCTCTATCCCCTCTCAGTCCCTCGCCACGAGCTGTTGATGCGCGATAGGTCTCTCCCTTGTAGACGCTTCCTGCTCACGGTTCGTGTTTGGATTTGGCGTTCCGCCTCGCTCGCGCGGTTGTGGCTCATCCGCGCCTCTTTCGAGGGGACTCTGGGGCGTAGAGTGCGCTGGCAGCCGTGCCTCAGCGTACCACGAGGAGGAAGGCATGCGTCGATCTCTGCAGTTTGGGTCTGGCGCCCTTTCTTCCTCTCTTCTTCGCCGTCGAGGCCATTTCTTTTGTTTTCTCGTCACCATGACGGAGCGCTGGGTGTCGCAGAAGAAGCACTACTGCGAGGTGTGCAGAACGTGGCTCAGCGGCCACACGATGGTGAGGAGAAGCTTCCGAATCTGCTGCCTGCTGCACACTCTCATGCAGATAGGCCGAGTAAAAACAGATGTATAGAAAAGTAGATCGATAAACGGGAGAAAGTCGATACATGGAGATATAGATGCGAACGCCGAGGTGGCTCTATATGGCCGTATGTTAGTGCCCCTGTGCCGCTCTGTGTCGCGGGTGAACAGCCATTTCCGCCTTCGATGCGGAGATGAGCACGCACACTGGGGGCTGCAGATGCCTCCCTCCGTGTCAGCGGGGCCTGTCTCTTCTCTTTCGTGGGCGTTGAGGCGTGCGCGATACCGGTCTTGCTCGCGCTTTCCCTCCCTGGCCGCAGACGCCGCTCGCGTCCCCTGTTGTTTCCCCGCTCCGCGCGTGCCTTCTCTGTCGCCGCGTTCCTCTCGCCGGCCTCCGCCGCTCAACTTTGTTCGGTTTCTCGGTGGATTCTCGCTAGCGACCCGCTGTCGCGGCGCGGCGCCCACGCTTTGCTCACTTCGCTCTGTGGTGGTGTGTGTGTCTGTGTGTTGGCTTCGCTTGCTCAGAACGTGAAGCGCCACGAGCTCTCGGAGCGTCATCTACAGAATATGCAAGAGATGATCAAGGGCATGAAGCACCGGGAGAAGGAGCGGATGGCTAACGAACGCCTGGAGCACGAAGAAATCGCGCGGGTCGAGGCCGCCGCGGCTGCAGCGATGCGGCGCGATGAGCAGGCGCATGCGAGTGCCGGCGGCTGCCACCCGCACTCGCATGCGCCGGCGTCGGCTCCGCGGCCACAAGGCGAAGCCTCGTCGGCGCCCGCTGCCGCGCCGCCCGTCGCCGCTCACTGGGGCGTCTGGTCGATGCTTGTCGACGCGGCCTCGGGCCTGCCCTATTTCTTCAACTCGCAGACACAGCAGTCGACCTGGACGCCCCCGCCAGGCTTTCCGCTCCCGCCGCTGCCTGGCGCGCCGCTGCTGCGGGCAGGCGCCCCAACGGCGCCGGGGGCGGCGGACATACCCCGGCGCAGACGCAGGGCAGAGACGGCGGCGTCGCGGCGCCCAGGCCCAAGTTGAAGATCGTGGCGATCAAGAAGGCGCGCCAGGCGCAAGGCGCGGGTGCCGCGAGCGAAAAGACTGAGGCGGAGACTGGCGCGAGGCCGCCGAAAGCCGAGCGAGCGTCGTCCGCGGAGTCGCAACAATCTCTGCTCGCCGCGCCCATCAAGACTGAGGCACCCGAGGCGGCGCCTTCGGCCTCCTCTTCTTTTCCGGTCAACGGTCCCGGAGGCGTGGGGAGCGGAACCTCCGCTGACGCGCCGCACGTTAAAAGCGTGAAAGGCGAGGCGCATCCCGCCGGCCCGCCTTCGAGCGGATCTCCTTCTCCTGCTCTCGCGCGCTCCGCGTGCGACGCCGCGGCCTCCTCGTCTGCGCCTGCCTCTTCCTCTGCCCCTGCCTCGCCGGCTGAGTGGGCGAGCGCGGCGGAGGCGTCCTTCCAGCCCTCAGCGCAGTTCGAGGGCATGCGCGCCGGGTACGTCTTCAGGAACGGTCCGCGAGGGTTGGGCTACTACGCGGATGCAGCGTTTGCCGAAGGCCTCACGGGCGCCGCCGCGTGCAGCGAACTGCTGGGCGCGCGACGCCGCGCCGAGCCTCCGGCGCTGCCTGACGTGTGGGCGAGCAGCCCCGGCGCCCAGGGGCCTCCGCGGGGAGGGGGTGGCGGGGGCGGCGGAGACAGGAAGCGCAGCGGACGCGCGACGAGCGAAGCCTGGCGCCGGAAGTTCATGAAGATCGACGGCGCCGCTTCCGCGGAGACCGAGGCCGACGCCCCAGCGGAGACACCGGCTGCCGTTGGGGGGACAGAGCCCGCGCCCAGAGAACCCGCGGAGCGCGAGGGCGAGGCCGCGGCGCGGGCGGCGGCCGAGAAGGCGGCAATAGGGCCGCAGATCGGCGAGTGGGAAGAAGTGAAGGCAGGCGAGTACAGCGGCTTCGGAAGCTGCGCCCGGCTCGAGGAAGAGGAGGAAGAAGACAGCCAACCCGTCACAGAAGGTGAGCAAAGGCGCAACCTCGTCCAGCGCCCAGAACGAGGCGGAAAGCGGGGAAGGCACGGAGAGCGGAGCACGCAGATTCTACACAGCAAACGACAAAAGAGGGCCGTCGTAGCGGCCAAACACAATGTACGCTTGTATAGACAGGCTTGAATACCTACGCACTTGCATCTATCTATCTGTATATCTGTATACTCATGTGTGTATATGTATATAGGTAGACATATAAATGCAGACAAGCTATATAGACAAGCTATATGCACATATGTTCATAGCTTGTCTGCATTTCTGTGCGTGCGCCCGCGATCCATGTTGAGTGCGCGCCCGGGGCGCTGTGGACATGTCTGTCATCGCTCTTTTTTTTCTGCAGCGGAGTATTTGAAGGACTTACGCTGGGATATTGCCAGTCACGGGAATCTGCACCGCGACGACTTGGAGCCGCTCCAGAAACCGACCTACCGGCCTATGGTCAGTTCACGTTCCAGAAATAAAACCTCCGGGTCTTTTCGGGCCTCAGCGCTCCCGACCCCTAGGTCTGGTCTCGCTATAACGTTGCACACGTGGCGCTGCGCAGACAGCCGGAGACGAATGCGCGCGATCTGCAGTTAACCGTGTATCTGCATCATCAAGAAATCTGAGAGCATCTCTTTTGCTGTGAGGGGTGCAATATGCAGGCGGCGGAGGAGACCGG
This sequence comes from Besnoitia besnoiti, assembly GCF_002563875.1. Classification (NCBI taxonomy): domain Eukaryota; phylum Apicomplexa; class Conoidasida; order Eucoccidiorida; family Sarcocystidae; genus Besnoitia; species Besnoitia besnoiti. The sequence goes on along the minus strand of NC_042362.1, from coordinate 2,806,887 downwards.
CGACGGCAGCGCGGCGCCCGTGGCGTTCAGGAGAGCAAAGAAAATCAAAGTATCAGGTCTCCGAAAGCTCACTGCAGACTAGGCGCAGGGTTTCTGGTGTCTGTGCTGGAGCTGCATGGGGCAACGGCGACGTTCGCCGCTGCGGCTGGCGCCTCGAGTCTGGGTTCGCGGCAGGATTCCGGAACTGAATCCCGGATCTCTCATTTCGTCAATTCTTTCAGCTTTTGAATTCTTCTTATCTCCCGATGCCTGCCTCACCCCTGAGGGCGGCCGCGACGCAAAGTCAGTATGTGCGTCGCCCGCGTTCTGTAACGGGCCTCCAGCGTTCCTGCGTTTCCATATGCGGTTTGACGGTTTCTCACTACTAAGAGCCCTGTGTAGCAGCCTGCGGGTCGTCTTCTCTACAGAATCCTCACGCTCACGACCCACGACTCACCCTAGCGGCTCTACAGGCATTTTTCTGTCATCAGGCTAGCTGCGTGGCGAGAGACGCGGAAGCGTTTCTTTGTGTGTGGTCGTGGAGCGCCGGTTCGGCCGCACGTTTTCCGCTTTTTCAAGCGCCAAACTATGGTGCCGATGCCGCCCACGCGCGGGTGGGAGCCGCTGGAGCATGCAGGCGGTTTTGTTTCAGTTTTGAACGCCAAAACCTTCGTAGTGCGGGGGCGTGTTTCACAAACGAGGGAGTCTTACGGAAAGAGGTGTTTAGTGCCAGCGGTTCAGGACCCGCACGGTAACGACTTGCGAGTGCGTTCCTTCGCCTTCCCTGTCGCCGCCCCCAGCCACGCTCTGCCCTGCCAGGTGCATCTGGGTTCCACAGGCACGAAAACCACTTTTTTAAACTTCGTTTCGAAAACCGTGGCGACGACACACAGGGCGCAGGCCCGCAAATGGACGCACGCAGGGTGTCAGTTGCCGGAGAATGTACTCGCACTGAACAGAAACTACCTTCTAAAAAACGCATTTTCCCTGTAGTACATTCGACTGCACTGGGTGAGAATAATGCCACAGTGTCCGCGGCGGATCGCACACGAGAAAATGCCGCGGTAACCTTGCGTCGGCTCCCGGGTGCGACCAGAAAATAAGAAAGTAAGACGGCTGGTAAGTCCAGCAGGCCTCGAAGCCTCTCGGGAGCTCCGCAGGACAGCCCCTTCACTCTTCAAACCCACGCAAACGCCGCCCGCTAGCGTCGCCGTGCTCCGGCACGCGTTCCCGCTAGAAAATGGCACGCAAAACACATTAATGGCGCTCGAGTTCACAGCCACGAGGCGCGACCAGACGGCGTCGCGCGTCTTCGGAGCGATTCTCAGTCCCTCCGCGTCCGTCCTCTTGCATACGCTCGCCGTCCATGCCTGTCGCCGTCGTGCAAATGTGTGTACGCACACGAACAGAATGTTCAAAAACCGACTGGCTCGAGCGCGAGTCCACCATCTACCAGCGCGTTTGCGGACTCGGAGCTCGTCGCACGCCCGTAGGGCAGCGAGGCACAGCCGCGACGCCGAAGAAAGTTGCGTAAAAAGTGACCCGTGGCACCACGCCAACACTCGAGGCCTTCATCGCGTCAGGTGGGATCGCGTCTACCAGCAGAGGCGAGCCATATTCTGGAGGATAATCTTGCATCTGTCTCCAAAGTGTTTGCAGGAGTGGGTAAGCCTGTTGCGTCTGAGGAACTCAGAGGCCGCGATGATGTCGACTTCGTCTTCATCCTCAACGACGATGAGTCTTGGGCGTCGCCTGCCCTGGAATTCGCATTCCTCTTCTTTATCCTCCATCATGCTGAACGACGTGCGCGGCGTCTTCTCTTCTGGAAAGGACAGCGTGCGAGAGAAATTGCCGTCCGGTGAAGCCGCGGCCGCCGCTCGAGCGGCTTCAATAGCGAGGAATGCAAAGGACTTCTTCACCGGGGTTGCAGGAGCTTTCGCTGGCGCTTCCGACCCGTTGTCGTCGGGCGCCATCAGCAAGCTCTTGAGCGTCGCGCCAGAGAGGAAAGTTTGCGAATTGAAGTTTTTCTTCGCGTCGCGTTGCAGCTTCAGCAGATCTTGTGCCGTCAGCGTAGGCGGAATCCCCTCCTAAAAACGCCGGTTTTGAACACAAATACACACACATGAGCGGCGAAAGCGAAAACTCGACGGGTACAATGCTGCTGCTGTTCGATGTGCATCAACAGGACCCATGTAAAAAATTCGCACTGCCTACAGCCACACGCGTCCCTCTCTACACCATTCCAACGTGACAAGTTTCGTCATTCACTTACCTTGAGCATTTTCTGCCTTTGTTCGTCGGCGGGCAGGAGAGCGGGAACAGAGGCGAATCTAGACAGCACTCGCACTGGCGTTGAGTTTGTGGGCGCGGGCGATTTCGGGGGCTTGGGTGCCTCTTTGGGAGTATGGGGATGCGGCGGCGCGTCCACGGATTCCTCATTTTCGGCAAGCGACATGGCTACCGCGGCAGCGTCCTCCATAAACATGCTCATCCCGCTGGTCATTCGGCTGCTGTCGCCTGTGACTTGCCGCACGACGCCGAGTCGGAGGAAGGCCGCGGGCGAGTGCAAATCCATGCCGGAGTCGCTAGGTTGGCGACTTGCCAGGGGCAACTGGCTGCTGGTGCTGTCTCGCCTTGTCAGCCGATGACTGGAGAAGCACTGGACGCTTGCGCTTCTTCTGCCAAGCGTTTTGCCGAGCGGCGTGACTGAAAGCGCAACCGTGGAGGCGGATGCCTCGCTGCTGCCGCTGAAGCTGCTCGAGGAGCGTGTAGTTCCGCTGACCTGTCTGTCGGCCTGCTCGTTGGCTCCGAAGTTGCAAACCGACGCGCGGCGCCCAAGGCTCTTTCCCGACGATGCCACAGCGGATGCTGTGTTTTGCTGCACCTTTGCGTTTTGCGGTTGGAAGCCCGAGCGCAGCGTCGGCAGCATCGCCGATGTGGTGCGGCTAAGCGGTTTCCTGCCGTCCTGTTTCCCGAGAATGGCGGAGATACTCTTTTCCCGTTGGAAAATCGCCACTTCGCCGCCAGACCTCTCCTGACTCGTGAGCGCAATCACACACGAAGTTTCGCGGCTCTGCGCCACCGACTTCGTCTCCGGTCTGTCACCGAGGGAGCTGCGCGCCGTTTCCGCGCCAGAGAGGCTGACGGCGCGGGAGGAGTTCGCGGATGCAGTCACGCTTTTGGGGAAGGCGCTCGGCGGGTCGTCGAGTGGAGAGATCTGCGGCGAGTACATGACAGATTCTTCCATATTTGCGCACTCGTCTGCAGCGATCGAGGCTGCATGGGCAGCCGCGACAGCCGCCTGCGCCGCGCGCAGTGCGGCATTCGCCGCGGCTTCAGCCACGGTCGCCGGCGTGCGCGGAGTCGATTGGATGGAGTAAAAGCGCGAGTTCGAGCTGCTTTGCTGAGCAAGCGTCGCCACTACAGAGGAGGACGCACCTTGGAAACGGTAAGTGTCGAGTTCTCTCGACGGCGTGAGGGAACGCCGGCGAGATGGCGGACCCATGCCTGAGGCGGGCGCGATAGGGGCGACGAGCGCCATGGTGATGGAATTCCCGAAGGAAGCAGTAGAGACAGGACGTCCTCCGCAAAGGTGCGTGCAGGCAGGTAGAAAAAGGAGTCGAAAAGGAAGTATTCGACGCCCAGAAAACAGGGCGCGGCGGCTTCACAGCTGCCAAGCTGACAACCGAATGCCTCGGCGAGTAGTGCACGCGTTTCCACTGACCACGCCGAGGCTAGCTAGCCATACTGGCGCGTGTCTGGCGTCTAGGGAAGAAGACAAGAGCAGAGGCGCGCGGAAGGGATGCAGAACGCGACAGGAAACGGAAAAAATCGGCAGAAAGCGTGTCCAGAGCTTTCCCGCTTGAATCGGAACAGAGGAAGTCGAGTGGTCTCTGTTTCTAAGCAGAAACAAACGCGGCTGGGAAGCCGAAACTCTGCAAGACGAGTCTCGGCGCTCGGAGGCGAGCAACCCGCAGACAATATCGACGCAAGTCATCGAACGCTCGGGAGAGGAAGGGCGGCGGAATGGCGGCGCCTCCCACGGCGCATCATTCTGTTACGGCAAAAAGCGCGGCGAGGGGACTGCCAAATGGAGCAGCGACCTTTTCCACGAAGCGAAAAAAGATGGAGGGCATTCGCAGGCGCTGACGACGAGCGATCTGAGGAAAGGCACGTCGACTGCGGGGTTGGCTGAAAACTGGCTCCAAGCTCTGTCGCGGTGCGAGCAAGTCCGCAGCAAAGCATCAGCAGTGTCTCAAAGAACAAAAGACCGGCACGAGTCCGGCGTCGCACGACCGTCCATTCATTCGCGGTCGGTGCCTGCCGCTGGGTTTGCCTTCCAGACCTCCAGTACAATTGAGAACTTGCGGTCGTCAAACATTCGAGTCGGCGTCGAAAACCTGCCGCCGCATGAGCGGCGACTTCGCCTGTCTGGTTGCAGAGTTTGTCTTTGGAAATGTGTGTTCACGGAGGCAACCGGACCGCGGAAGGCAATATACGCGGCAGCAAACACGTTGCGGGTTTCCACCTCAGTGTAGGACTCAACAAGTTTGGGAACTCATTTTTTCAAATCCAGCTGGTAGCGGAAGGTACAGATGAGTCTGCATACACCCAGCGCGGGCAGTTATTTCCGTGTAGTGTTGCTATCGAGAGACAAGTCTCGTCCTGAAAACCCCGTCGTTGCGGCAAAGAGTCACGCCTTCCCACCGGACGTACCGGGGACCGTGTAGGAGCGATTCAAATGTCGCAACGTGCCTAGCGTCGTGCTGAAGTGATAGGTAACCTCTAGACTCGCCGGCTGTCTACCGGATCCGCGGTACTAGGGCAGCTGAATCACGTATGTATTATTCGTAGGAAATCCCCTTCGGCAAACAGTGCCGGTAGTAGGAAATGCTCAATCACTGCTCGAGAATTGTGCGGCAACGATCGTATGCAGTTTTGTGCATACACAACGCCTATGGCACTACAGGCAGTTTGCTAGAAAAAAGGGGCGTTTTTTAACTCCAAAACTAGAGCGAACGCTCCGTTTAGCGGATTTTCTTCCAGAGGACAGATGTGAAGAGGGTTTTCCACGGCATTCGGAAAAAAGTCGAACTCCGATGGAGGACGTCACACCGCTCGCCAAAACCAGAAAATAGCGGAAAGCGGTGCGGAGGAGGCTGTTAGGCAACAGAAGAAAGATGGAAAGGATGGTGGTGCATGCTGCAGTGTGTGCATCACGCTCCGAGTTTCCGTTTCTTCTTGGACCGCGCCTCGTCAGCGTCTTTGACGAAGTCGCCGAAAACGTTCTCGAAAGCCAACGGACTCTCTTCGATGAGCGATTTCTCCAGGCGCTCCTGGGCAAGCAGAAGCGAAAAACACCAAAAGAGAACCCGTGGTCGCTCTGAGTTTCCCATTCCGCGGAGACGTGTACGGCTCCACTCGATTCAAAAAAAAGCGTGTCCTCAGAAACGCAAGCTGACCGCCCAACAGTATACTGCTGCTTCCTACGGCGAACCCACGCGCCAGCAGAACGACGTGTCGCGGCATTCCCGTTCGCGACCTGCGAAAGACTTTTCACTCGCGTCAAACTCCCATCTCGACCTACACTGCGCTTCTCCTTAGCCATGACGCGTTGCGCGTACGTCTGCGCACGAGCCACGCGTTGGAGCGCGGCGAGCTGAGAAGAGACAAGCAAGAAAGACGACCTCTGGAATCGGATCTCCGCGAGTGAATTCGAAGCGTTACGTCGCACAAAAGTGCGAGATTAGGCTCGCCGCACACCCGGCGCCGCGATCTCGACGCCCTCCCCTCCGGCTTGAGCGGCAAAGCACGCCTCAGGAGTCGCGTGCGCTGCCCGAGGAGAGAGTCTACGTGCCGCGTGTGGCTAGCGATACGTGGGACGAATGCAGCTCCAGTCGACGGCAACGGCTCAAATAGTAGAGATCCGCCCGGAGCTCGCGCGCCCTCTGCCTCCACTAGGTGACCCCCGCGACGCCTGACCCAGTTGTTTCCCCCCCCAACCCCCCGGTGATGAATCTCTTCAGCCGCCCGTCGCTCAATCCGCATTGTGGCGCAGCGCTGCTCCCCGAACGACGTACGTCTCTTGAGCAGACGTAGTGTTTGTTGCTCCAGAGCGTCTTTCCGCTGAACGCGCCGTCCAGGATCTTTACAACCTCGAGGACGCACCGCGGCCCTGAAAAGGGGCGCAGCAGGAACTCCACATCGCTCGTCAAGCGTGACCCGTGGCGCCTTGCCTAGTGGAGCGTGCATGCGCCGACCCACGCCACTGCCAAGTCACTACAAAAACGGAAGCTAGACTGCCGTTCCTCGAAAAGCGCCCTAGAGCAATGCCAAGAATCGCTTTAATGTTACAGCAGATACATAGTGTCCCCCGAGTACCCAAGGTACTACACAGGGTATTGGAGAAAGGAGATCAGTCATAACTGGTGCACGCACGCGGAGATTCGGCAGCCGAATGAGGCCCCCGACACCAAAAATGAAGAATTTCACGTCACTCTGAACCACCCTTTTTTGAATTAACTGAACAACGTCCGGCCGACTAGCCGCCCGCGACATCCGCGCCACGGACGTGCGGGCAAATGCGCATCTGAGTCAGTCAGCCTCTCCAAAGGAAGGGGTGAGAGGTTGGACAAACGACAGGCACCTACCAATTTCAATGAACGTTTGCCGATCCGGCTTATCCGCGTCGCCGCCATCACCTCCCACCAGAGGCGCAATCTGCAAGCGAGATGCAGCCACGCAGGCGCACGCCGTCATACAAGTTGAAAGCGCATCGAGTATCTTCAGGTATATACCCCATGGACATATATAGATGTGCATGCGTTTCGAAGACGCATTTGACGCTACGCCTTGAAAAGCGCGGAGAGTCAGGCTTCGAGGAATCTCTCGCAGACGTTTCCTGCACGGTATTTCTGCAGGCTCCCGCCTCGCGACGCCGCGCCACACACAGAGGCACCAGCCGCAGCTGCAGCCCGCGGCAGCATGCGTTGGCGCAGCAGTGCGAGCCGGGAAGCTGAAGCAGACCGTCGGTGGGCGTGCGAGAGTCAGAAGGCCACCGTGGAGAGAGGCGTACCTGATAATGGCGGAACCAGATGCGGTTGCCGTCGAACTTGTAGAAGGCGAACGCGTGATCAAAGAACGGCTTCGCCTTGGGGTGGTTTCGCGGCGTTCCAAAGACCTGAACGAGAGACAGGCAAACAGACAAGCGGCCACAGCGTCTCCTCAGTCTCCTTCACGCGAAAAGAAGAAAAGCACGCTCGAGACCGCCATCCCTCCCCTCCCCCTCCCGCATGCGTCTCCTACCTGAATGAACAGCTCCTTCAACAGCGCGAGGTGAGGCGGCGCTGGAGAGTGCTCGGAGCCGAACTCGGGGCTGAAAAGCAGCAGCGGGCGCGAGTGAAGCAGACAGTTTCCCGTCATCTTCATCTCTGCCAGCGTGTGAACTGCAGACAAGACACAAAAAACCGCAGCTGGCCCCCTATGGGCATACACACTCCTTTCATACGCTTTCATGCATATACAGACACGTAAGTGTGTGTGTGCATGCATACGGAGGCGTGAGGCAGGTGAAACAGACGAGGCGCATCTACTATTTAGAGAGGAGAGTGAGGCGCAGCTACGCCTTTTTTCCCTCGGGTTCACGCTCTGTCACCCTGCGGTGACCCTCGCGCGCTTGTTGTCGCTCTCCCTGGCTCTCGGCGCCTTGCAAAGCTGGAAATCAAGACGAGGCTCCACGCAACCGCACGAAGACTTTCCCGAGGGAGCCCAGCAGCGTCTCAGTGGAGCCGAGAGAGCACGAAGCCTCTCCCGCCGCCGCAGCCGAGCTTCCGCCGCTCCACGGGTGCGGCACCGAGAGAGACTCACTGTTGAGGACGCGGAAGATGACCGTCGGACCGTGAGGGATCTTTGACACATGCAACAGAAGGTCGCGCTTTCGGCTCTCGAAGTAGAGAACGTTGTTACATCTGAACAAAAATCACCCACGCGCGCCGCAGTTTAAACCCGAAACTGCTGGCCCAACACGAGCCACGCAGAAAATCTGTAAGCATATATATGTCAAAACTCTACCAAGGTACGTACTAGCAAAGTTTGTAACTGAGAACGTTTGTGTTTGCTGTAGACGACTGTCTACGGCAAACACAGACGTTCTCAGGCGGACATATTCACACATGCGTAAATGAAGGGTAGCTGTACGTACGTGTGCATCTATGTATGTATGTATGTGTATGTATGTATGTATGTAGGGAGTAAAAACTATGCGACTGGAGGAAACAACTCATGAGGATGTACGCATGTATGCTGGTAGTCGCATGTGAAACTGGCATTCCCGCAGCTCCTGCGCAGAGACGTGTTCAAAAAGCTCCATGGCTTCGACCCAGCCCCGGGACGGAAGGGAACTTACGATCTCAGCTGCGCCAGCTCGCTGATGTCCTTCATTGTCTGCTTCCTCTCCCACTTGGACTGCGAAACAGAAAGACACACACTAGGAGAAGGCATGCAAACCGACATCTTCTGCCCCTCAAGTCCCGCGCGGAGAACATCGTTATCTCTCGAAAGCCTCGCCGTGCGTACGAGGCACCGCTTCTCTCAGAGAGCGGCGCGCAGTATTCCTGCTCTCAAAAAAAATAAATGAAACACCCGCGCGAGGTGGCCGCAAAGACACGAACTCGACGCAATTCAAGAAAGACACCCCGGGAGGACGGGTCCCTCCTCGCCTGGAGCGCTTGCTCGGTCCGCCTTCGCAGGATCTCAGCCGCCTCTCAAGTAGGTTTACAGTCCAGACAGCGCGGCGAGGCGGCACGTTTCGGAGAAAAACGCGAGAGGATCTCGCGTCGTGTGCGGCCTGGGCTTTTGGGACTCTCCCGTCTCAGCACGAAGACCTACCAGAGGCATCGGGACTCAAAGAAAGCGGAGACGTGGGCGTCCGCATCGCTTACCTCGGCCTTGTGATGAGGAAGAAGCTTCTTGAAGTCCTCCATTAGGTGTCTCTGAAGAAAAGTCACGCCTCGGCTCCCCAGAACCAGCACGCGCTGGCGGTTTACCCATCGTTTTTCTTTCCGAAGGTAGTGCGCCTCGGCGAGAAGGTAAGGATCGGCTTCCGCAGCGGCCGCAGGATCTTCTCCTTTTGACGCCTCAGCGTCGGCTTCGCCGTCCTCTTCACCTTCTTCGTCCTCTTCTGCAGACGAAGTCGGCGCCGGCTCGCTCCGCTTCTGAGGTTTCACTGCACGGAGAGAAGACGAAAGAGCGTCTTCTTCATCTTCCTCTTCTTCCTCACCTTCATCTTCCTCCTCATCTTCCTCCTCTTCGACCTCTGCGTCCTCCTCTTCGACCTCTGCGTCCTCCTCTTCGACCTCTGCGTCCTCCTCTTCGACCTCTGCGTCCTCCTCTTCGACCTCTGCGTCCTCCTCTTCGACCTCTGCGTCCTCCTCTTCGACCTCTGCGTCCTCCTCTTCTTCTTCCCCCTCGTCTTCCTCCTCTTCTTCTTCCATTTTCTTCTGAGTTCCGCTGCGCGGTTTTCTCTCCTGTAGAGCGTGCGCTCCCTTTGCGGCGGAGCTCGGTCTCTTCCCGTTTGACTTCGCCATCATGGAAGAAGACGCGGTAGACGAAGAAACGGACTTGATTTTCTGTAGCCCAGCAGTCTTCTGCAGCTTCTTGCCGGCTTGTCTGGCCAAGGCTGCCTGCTCTTTCGAAGCCTGGCGCTTCTTCAGCTCGTTCTTCCCGTCCGGCGCCGCATCCTCCGACCGCGCGGAGGCACCTGGCGCGTGTCTCCTCGCCGCCTGAGGCTTCTTGCCTGCCCCCATGGTGTGTGCGGAGCGAAGGCTACGCGCGAGAGGCTGGAGGGACGGGTCGCCGAAGAAGACAAACGAAACAACAGAGGAACGCTGAGTGAAGTGGAGTCCTGCAAAAGAAACGCGGAGTCGCGCCAGCGAGTCACGTAGAACAGTGGTGCAGGCGGAGCCGCAGGAGCGCCAGCAAAGAAGGGGAAGAGCACTCGAGGAAAAGAGCACGCACTGGAAAGCCAGGGAAGGACTGGGAGAAGGGAATTTCACTAGCCCCGAGATTTCTCTGGAAATGGCTGAAGGGCTAGGCGCGACGGCGAGACAAAGAAGACGAGGGACGAGGCAGCGACTGTCGCTCACAGGACGCTGAGAAGATTCGGAGTAGAAAAAGAAGTCACACATACAAGGAAAGAGAAAAGAGAGAAGTTAAAGGACGGCCTCGGAACTCAAATGTATTGCAAAACTAGCCCCACAACAGAACAAGCAAAGTCGCGAAAAGGACATGAGGCACTGCATGCGGATTCCGTTCCGCCGGGTCTTTCTCAATTGCCTCGAGATTCTTTTCCTCACAAACCGGGATTGGCATGTTTTCATCATGTCAGTGCCAGTGTTCTCTGTTAGAGACAGGACTGCTGCTTTCTCCCCGTAGGGCCTCTGCCTCCTTACACCTCGAGCTTCGCTGAGCAAATATGCATCGACGGGACACGAGCTCTTCGATTCTTTCTAGGGGAGCAGGCAGCAGCCGCTCCTCCTCAACTCGAAACTCGCGCAAAGTCCGGGCGGCTTCGCACTTCAGCGTTACGGGTTTTGCCAGCTTTCGAATTGCTGCTCACGAGAGCGCTTCTCGCGGGAGCTGGCCTCTCGCGGCCTTGAGTTGTGCGTCGTCTCTGTCTTCGCAAACTGTAGACCGTAGCGTAGCAGACTGGCGGTGCTCCCTCCTACGATTGCTAGGCTTGAGGCACGAAGCGGCTGTCTGGTTTCACGTGGCGTTCGTTACGAAATTGACTGACGGTCTGAACAGAAGCTCAATACACCGGTAGACCGGAAAGAGCCAGGCAGCTGCCTCTTCGACTTCAGTGGCTCAGAGTAGCCGCTTTCTCAAAACTATGGCTTCCACAAACAACACAGGGCCCGCTCTGGCGGCCAAGTTTTCCAGTGACCGCGAGTTCGTTCAGGACCGACTCGCCGTCGACACAACCGTGAATTCACTGGGGGTCAGCTTGCCATCCACGCTGCAAAGAGCCTGACACAATCAAGAGTGTATTCACGAGTGGGCGCCTGCCATGCATCCCTCAATCATCCGGCACTCGAAGAATCTCACAGCGTGTCTGAACTGGAAAGGCGCACACACAGCGGCAGTCGCCTGTCTATCGTGCGTGGAGGCATCACTCTTAGGTGCCCTGCGCCGCGTGTTCGAAGCGAGCAAGAGACAGGACAGTCTGCAGCAGCAACGCGTCGGGGAGCGTGTCTAGGGTTGAACCGCAAACATGAGCAATGTCTATCCGTTTTCTGCTTCATGAGCACCTTCCGGAAAGGTCCAGGTCTTGCTAGCGTCATGCGTTGCACGCGATAAGGTTGTCGGCAACACAGAAACACCGCGCGAGGAGCGACGTGGGTAGCGAGTGTAACGCTCTCCGCCGTTCCCCGTGCTGCAGACTGTGCGCCGAAATGAACCATCTTTCTCTGGTCTGCTGACACAAGTTTCGGAGGTTGGCGAGCCATCGGTGTCCGGCGTGTTTCGGATGGTCAAAATACAACGGAAGAAATCGTGACAAGCAACAGACAGAATCCATGACGGCTTTGCCGGGCTCATAGTCCCGTACGCATGGCTTCAATGCACACACACCTATATACGAATGCTGGAAACCCGGAAAACCAGGTCCTTTCTCCATTCATGCTCGGCACAAAGCGAGACCCACGAGCCGAGCGGTTCTTTCCACCCCAAGCGTAGGAGATAGGATGGAGAAGGACCAGATCGCCTTCAGCAAACACAGCCTTGAGGAAGAATGCGCGTTCTCGAGACCCGCGTCTGGACTGTTTACGCGACTTACCCCTACACTGCATCGCACGTACATCTATACAGCCTTCCTGAAACGCGGAAGCGAAGCGAACACGCGGCGCAACGTGTGTGCCTCGGGGAGGACAGACACCCCCGTCACCACGTGCTTCGCGTCCGCTCGATCGCGGCGACAGCGAAAACCGCGAGCTTTCCATCAGCCTCGGGTCTGCGAAATCTGATCTTTCAACAAGCCAGAAGACGTTTCGAGCAGAAGCTACAGCTTGTGCGACATCTCTTGAGTTCTGTCTACACGCACAGCTCCGGTGTACCCGCTAATAAAACGCTATGTCCGTTTGTGCTTCACGGCGGCCTATTCCGCGTTTTGTGACGCTTCCTCTGTCGAGGCGGATAGCTCTGTTTTCCAAATCAGTCGCTCTGTGGCTCTGCAGCAGCTTGAGTCGAGAAATGGAGAGACTCCGGGAGACTTCCGCCGCGCCGCGCCTCCTCGGCAGCGCGGACTTTCCAGTATTTGTGCGGGACTTCGCGAACGTCTGGCGCCTGCGCGAGGTGCTTCAAATAAATCCCAAGAAGGAGGAGCTCCGCGTCGCTGTCTCGCTTCTCCCTTCTGCCGCGGGAAAAAAAGACAAGGCACGCATGAAGACGCCCAAGGCTAGGAGCAAGGCAAAGGCACATAGAGCAGAACCCGAGACGCGCCGCGAAGAAAGCGAGAAAGAAAAAGGGAACGGTTGAGCACAGAGGACGAAGCAGTCACTCAAACAGTCAGGTACCGAAAAAAAGGCGGAAGTTTCGAGACGGCAGCAAAGCTTCAACGCGTGGGCACTTCGCCTGCGAGGCGCCGTGAACTGACGCGTGCGCAAAGATGAATACCTGATCGTCGCGCGGACGACGAACCCAGAGGGATACTGAGGACGTGAACGATACAGCTTTTCACAGCTGAGAAAATCCAGATACAAAGAGAGCCGTTACCTGCGCAGACAGACAGTCCACCTCGCTGCGTCCGGAGAAAAACACGTAACCGTGTGGAAAGAGAGGCTCATGTGAGGGCGCCTGCTCGGAGACACCCCGCAGGAGCGGCCTGCAACTTACTTGTACGCAGAGACTTTGATTCCATTCTTCGGGTTGAAAACAAAATTCCTAGATAGATCGTCCACGTGGACTGTGTTGCTCGCGCTCCAGAACCCAGGAAACTTGCGCCAAATCAACTCGAGAGCCTTAACCTGAAACTCCCGCACGCACGAGCATCGGAGCGCCCTCACGCACACTCGAGGACGCACATTTCCGCACATGTATATAAAACTACATAGAAAAATGCGAATGTATCATACGCAAGCATGCTCACATGTATACGGATGTGCATGCATCTGCATGAACACGCTTGTCTGCACAAAATACGAGACGAAAGAGCGTGGAGCGTCTTCGTGTTGACTCGTGTGTATGCGGCACTGCTGGACGCGCTCGTAGCTATTTCGCTGGCGTTTCGCAGGATCACACAGACCCCTGCGTCGCGCGTCGCGAAGGCGCCAAACAGACCGGTGCTGCGCGTTTGAGAAGAGCGAGTTCAGCGAAAGAGGCAGCCCCCGCCCGGGAAAAGAGAGGACGCCGCTGACCTCGTGAGTCCGCAGCTCCCCGCCAGAGTCACGGGACGACCCTCTGCCTCTCTTCTTCTTCCTCCGCGAACACACGGTAAACATCGAGGATCTGAGACACACAGCGCATTCACACCGATGCGCCCGGCTCGAGGCAGCAGCCCGGGCGAGGCGCTGGCGGCGGGGCTGCGGCTGAAGCGCCAGTGTGTCCTTGTGAACGATTCTGTGGCTTTCCCGCTGCACGGGGCCCTCTCGACATCGTCATTCGACTTTCCGCGAACCCCTCTGCTTGGGGAGAAGGCCTGAGAAGCCGCGAGGAGCCAAGCCTGGGAGACCCCCGATAATCTCACCGGTCGAGGACGAAGCAGAGATGAAACTTGGAGGAAGTCAGGAAGCCGAGCTCCGTGCACTTCATTTCTACCCATTTCCAGTGCGTTTGACTCCAAACGGCGATGTCGTAGTCCTGAAACACGTCCTGCAAAGATTCACGGACAGATACACACAGCAGCCACGCACGGATCGTCTCGCGACGCGTCACGTGTACCTCCACACAAACACATATACACATGGGTATACAAATATATATACCAAATATATACACATATATATGCATATGCATATGGAAGCCCGCGCGCACGCTTTCTATGGCCACGACGTCTCGACTCTGCTTCTCTGCTGCTTCACGAAAGGCGTGTGGAGGGCGGCGCTGGGATCCACGCATGTGCGTCGTAGGAGGCGAACTGCGGCTTCAGTGGCAAGCGCAGGCGTCTGAGAGCGCCGAGACGGCAGGCTCGGACCGGAGACCGCGGCAGAATTTCGGGCGAAGAGACTTGCCTGCATGAACTGCTCTAGAAAGGGGCGCTTCAAGTCGTCTATACTGCCTGCCACTGCAGCGAAAGACAAGGAGACTCCTCACAGAAACACGCGGAGGTCTGCGAGCGTATGCGAGCCACCTTGAGAGCCGTGTGAGGCGGCTTCGATCTACGCCGACTGCGCAGGGCTCCCCTGTTCCATACGGATCTATACACGCAGCAACAGCTGGCAGTAACTAAGTCGCCGCAGCCCGGCAGCTCCTCCCGCGCGGTCTTCTCTCTGCAGGCCTCTGGGTGATGGACACGCGTTTCAGGGAGTCTCGCGCGTGGCGGACTTACGGGACTTGCAGTCAAAGAGCGTGTAGTCCAAGTCGAGGACGAGGAGCTTCTTGCCAGGCCTTGGCGGGTGCAGCAGGTGAATTTGTGTCCTCTCTATGGCGGTTTCGAGCCGCGAGAGATGCAGCGGCGTGCGCAGTTCGTCCTCCGTTAACACGTCCGCAGAGGCTGCAGCGAAGTCATCGAGAAGCTGAAAAGCGAAAGCCCGCCGCACACATTGGTGTGCATGCATGCAAGAGATGCCAAGAGGGGAGGAGAGACGAATGGCATCGAGGCCACGAGGCGCGCGAGACGGCAACCGCGCAGCCTCACTCGCGACGGGCTCCCAACCTCTGCTGGTGCGGGAGCGAGTGTGAGTGACAGCAGCGCTGCAAAGGGCCTCACCGCTTTCCGCCTCTGCACATGAGCCGCACACAAGCGCGCTTCCAACCGGCTTCCCCAAGGCTCTTCCACGCTAGTCGTGCTGCTAGACTCTTTTCGTTCTGGATCTTTCAGACACTTCACGAAAGAGTGTCTAAAGGAGCGGCCGGTAGAACTGAGTGGGCTGCTGGGAGCGCTGCTGCGCTGCGAACGTACTTTGTCGCCCTGGGCGAGAGCCGCGGCATGGGCCTGCGCCGCCGCGAGCAGCTGGGCGTCGGTGCTTCCAACCAGCATCATTTGCCGCTCTCGCTGGAAGCGAAGCGAAGTGAGAAGATCTGCGTCTCGCGCCGTGCCGCCCTTCGCGTTGGTGAACCCGAGAAGTTTCTGAAGGCCAGACAGCGCAAGAGAGCCCGTGTGCTGTTTAACCAAGAGCCGCGACGCGGAGACAGGCGACGGCAAATGGGCAACAGACAGAGTGCAGGCGTGTTCGGAGGCGAATCTACCAAGCAGCGAGTCTCTCACACGGGAGGGTGCGTGGAAGACCCGCCACCAGCAGGGCGAGAAAAAAGGACCGGCACCGCAGGGGTCTGCTGCCGCAGACCTCCATGTGCCGATCGAGATGAGTATAAGACTGTACTGTGACCGACACAACCTGTAAAGACGATAAGCAGGCATGCAAGGGACCCGCGCTGTGTCCGAGCTATGCAGCGGAGACCGAAACCTAACGACACAACGAGGCATGCGTCTCCGCCTCCCTCTGAGCGTCTGCAGCAGCAGGCACGCGCTTGGGAGACGACCAACTCGACGACAGACACATCGAGACAGAGATCCACAGAGACCATGGCAGGTACGAAAGCCACGAACAAGACGAAAGGGAAGGGCAGTGGAGACGAGAGTCGGTACCTGCTTGTCAGCTGGGACGGAGAGCTGTTGCTGCAGTCTCTCTTTGAAGTCTGCGACGGAAAAACACTCAAAGTCCGAAGGCGAGAGAGCGACGTCGTACAGCTTTCCGCACCATTTGACAACCAGGACGACTTGTTCTCCCTCAGGCTCTTCGTCGTCTTCCTCCTCTTCGGCGTCGTCGTCGTCCGCGGGCACAGCCAGGGCGGTCAACGGGGACGAGGAGGAAGAAGGGCTCGAGAGAGGGCGTTGAGACGACCCAAGCGGGAGGCCGCTCGGGGGCCTCGGACTGGAGGCAGCCTGAGTGGCTGCGGCGCTGTCGACTGCGGTCATGGTCGCGGCGCCAGCGGGCGTCTGGAGGTCTGGCTCGTCGCCTCCGCTGGACGAAGAGACGCAGGCGTCTTGAGCCCCACAGTCTTCTCTGACCCTTTCCCCCGCCTCTTCCTGGCGTTCCTTCATGGCGGACTTAAGAGCTGCGAGAGCCGGAGCGTCGCTCGGCGCTGCAGTGCCTCCCTCTGTGGCCTGAGGCGGACTCCTGGAGCCCAACGCGGTCGCGGTGTCCTCCGACTCCGACCCGCGCCCTGCACGCGTCCCGTCGAGAGCTGGCTTCAAGTGCTTGCGATGCGGAGAACCGGAGTCTTCCCTTCCTCTTATCCGCCCCGTCAGTGGACTCGCAGCGCTTCCCACAGAGACGAGCGCGGCAGCGCTCGTCTCTTCCTCTCGATTGTGCAGAAGGGCCTCGGGACCGTTGTCGTCGGAGGCAGCGCTGCTTCTTCGGGCGTCCACGCCAGTCCTTTGCCCTTCCTCAAAAACAACTCCCCGGCGGGCGTTGCCTTGCGAACCCCCTGCAGACGAGGAAAATGCGGGAAAGCCGGAGGCGTTGGAATTGCTGTCGAAACTGTCAGTCTGTGTGAGCGGAGCGGCAGATTCCTCGCTCGGAGACGACGCGCAGTTGGAGTCTTCTGACTGAGATTGGTCTTCTCTGTCCCGCGTCTCGGGAATCGTCATCCTTTGCGGGTAGGCGGCGAGCTTCGACCCTGTCCCCCCGGTCCCGGCCTCCAGCGAGCACACGAGCGATACGCAGAGGGGAGCTGAGCGGCTTCAGTGGTGGACGCGCATTTCGAGAATCGAGCTGCGCAGAAAAGAGCAGGGAAGGACAATCCAGAGAACTCACAAGGTCTGTGGCAAAGCCTACGCCCCCTGCGCTGTGCTGACTGACGATGCCCACGGGAATGCGCCGCAGCACCTTCGGAAGGCAGGGTCGAAGAGGCAAGCAGACGTGCGAATGAGAGTGAAGCTGCTGAGTGGACATGCCCTTCAGAGAAAGGCCATCCGCTCCAAATTCCCCAAAAGTCCGCGTCGGAGGACAGCCGCGAAGCCACGCCCCAGGTCGCCGCCCGCGAAAAAAGACGGTCGGCGGCGGCGCGAGGCGCCAAGAAGCGCACGCTGATTCGTCTTCGACAGAAGATGGAGTGGAAGCGAGAAAGACGGCGTTATGTCATCATAGGGGGCAAACCGCAGGAAGATGGTGGGGCGGCCATGCAACGCGAGAGGCGTCCGCTGCTGGGCTGCGTCAACTGCGCCGAAGCGCTGAGCCAGGCGACCGACCCCCCTGTCTCGGTGTCTTTCGTCCCCGCCGCACAAGGGGGGAAACCGCCACACACAGAGAACTGGAAGAACGGCAAGACCGAAAGGCACGCCACTGGAGGGTTGAGTCCAACTCGTAGATAAAACTGCGTGGCGGCTGACACGGCGAGTCATCGTCCATCCGGCTGAGCATGCACCTTTTCTCCTCACAGCGCAGTGACCTGAAAGCATTCCGAGAACCTGGTCGTATCCGAGGATCCAGCGGTTGCCCTTCTAGCGCCTTCTAATCAAAGAAGGGCACCGCGGGGAGCTTCTTGCGGTTCACCTTCTCTTTCGACTACTAACGCCTTCCACGTCGTCCGTGGGCGTATCGCTAGCAGACAGCCTATCGAGAAAAGAAGACCTGGCTCTGAAAGATGCCATAATGCTCGCTTAGAACACACGACACGGAGTGGGTTCTGCCGCGCGTCCGTGCCGTCTGAACAGACGCAGTCCACGTTCTCCAGTTAAAATGAGAGGGACTTGCAAACCTGCATCTCCGCTGCGATGCCGCAGATGCGGCATCACCCGGCTTTTGTGTCACAAGTGCCCACACACACGCGGAACGCGATCCTCTGTTGCGCACTCGTCCTCCCCGGAAATGGGAATAGTCAAAAATCTACTGGAAGTGTCTCTACTGGTCGTCTGCCAGCGGAAAGCGAGGCGGTTTCGATGTCGGGAGCCAGGAGCGACGGCGCCCATAGTCGTGCGGTGGCGCTCAGAAATTTGAATTCTCTGACGCCTTCGTAGGAGGTCTCGTGCCGTCTGGACAGGCAACATTTCAACTGAAAGGTGCCAGGGACATCCGCAGCTCCTTTCGAGAGGAAAACACTGTAGCCAAAGCGGCTGTGTGGTGGCCTCGAAACTCTCCCAACTTATCCGCTACCGAAAAACTATGTTCGTGGGCACCAAGCCGGAATGGCAAGAATGAATGTGAGTCTTGGTTAGGTTTCGGCTTCGATCTAGAGCGACATCGCATTCGCGCTCCGACAGTTTCACCAAACAAGCTCCGGTCTCTGTAAGTGTAAGGAACCTCTTCAGTCCGGCTTCAGCTCTTGTCGCCCTTGAGCCTGAACGGGAGTCATTCATGCCAAAGCGTGCGAGACGACAGTCAAGAAAGCCAAAGGCAATGACTTGGTTGCCTCAAGCACTCGAATTCGCAGCCAATCAAGGTGTCTTGGTTCCGGAGCCGCTTCCCTTGTTGTGGCAGGGGCTGCTTAGCACGCGTTTTGGCGGTCTCGTTACCGTCTATCGCATGTTGCCCTGCTGCGGCAGGAGGTTCACGGTTTCGTCAGCTGAAGTATACAGTGCGTGACGTGAGGCACCGCGTCAACTCGAATTAAGAGAGGAGCTCCCACACCATCGATTTCAGTCACTGGTACGAGGACCAGCATCCGCACTGCGCTGCATAGTAGGTGCCGACAGACAGCCTCTCAGAGTCTCCAGAGAGTGTACAAAAAATGGTAAAATACTACGGTGCTGTTCAGCAGGGGCAAACACATCACATGGAAAAGAGGACATTCGTAGACGGCTATGAGCCTCAGCCCTCGAGAGCGCGCGGATTTTTGAGCGGATAAGGGTGCGATGTTCCCACCTAACAGTCACGCCAACCAAACCCTGGACTGGAATACAGTGAAAACCAACAGGCGGTGCCAATTCGTCAGACTTGCAGCCGCTGCCAACGCGGCTGCACCGGACGAGGGACTGTGGCGACGACGCGAGAGTTCATCCCCCATCGGTTCACTATTTTTACGCTTCTATGTCGCGATTCACGAATGGAAGGCGACGCTATTTTTATTTTGTCGCCACTTGCAATCTGTGCGGAGCAAAATCCCTGCATATCGTATGGCAAACCGCGCCGTATCGATGCGAGGCGAACCCCAGTCGTGATGGTACGTTATTCCTTTTGCTCTGGACTCCATGCAAGAAGTGCCCTCTTAGAGTATCATCCTGCCACTGGGTCCAGGCTGGA
The DNA here is from genome assembly GCF_002563875.1 of Besnoitia besnoiti. Lineage (NCBI taxonomy): Eukaryota > Apicomplexa > Conoidasida > Eucoccidiorida > Sarcocystidae > Besnoitia > Besnoitia besnoiti. Next base: position 2,787,514 of record NC_042362.1, on the reverse strand, counting down.
ACGTGCGAAGCGGAGACCAGTGCGGTGAACAACGCGTGAATCGCGGGTTGTTCAGGCCGGGTACACGCCGCCCTGCCCGCGGCGCCGATCGAGGTGCTTCGCGGCGGCAACCAGCAAAACGCTCATTTCTGTCCCCTGCAAATTCGAGAGAATATCGCCGTAGCAAAGGCATCCGGTTGCTTACCTGACACAACACAGTTAGCAACCCCTTTTAAGTACGGTCGAGGAGCCTACCGCACCAGCCGCGGACACGAGCGAAACCGTTAAGAGCACGCAGATGGCTGCATACGCCAAGCTGTGAATTCCTCCAGCGCTCCACATGCTGGCATAGACCCACGGACACGCCTCGCTTTGCCGCAGAAACGGTGTTTCCGTCGTCGCCCGGCTGCCGACAGCACGGCCAAGGCGCATGTGCCCGTTGTCTCGCATCTCTTGCCTCGGCAGTGTGTGCCTTCATGTCTTCCCGAAGGCTCCGTGTCTCCGGGTGGGGTGCCTACCGACACGTTTGCAACAGATGTGTTTGTCTCTCTTACGAAGCATTCCTTTCGCTTGGCCGTTTCCTCGAGACCCGACTTCTGATCACTCGTAGGCCTTTCCCTCCGAAATCCATGCACAAGAACGACTCGACAGTGACTTCCCGTGCCGTGCCTCCGACGCACGCTCCGGGCCTGCAGCGCGCTTGACACACGCCTTCCGTTTCTCGCAATCTTCCAGTTTCCAGCAGTCTAGCTACTCCGATTTTGTCTTGGTCCCAACCCGCTTCCAAGAGAAAATATTGAGGACAACTTCTTTCCGGCGATCCATGGAAACACCGATTCACGCCCGGAGACACAAGGCGGCCTCCAGGGGACGGCTGGTCTGAAGACCTATCTTCCGCGAGACTCTCCTGCGGCGGACCCCGATGCGTCTCCTTAGTTTGCCACGTGTGTCTACTGTGTCTCTCCTGTCCAGCCGCGTTTCTGCAGAGCGCAAAGCGCAGCTCTCTGCCTGTTTTGCTCGCTCGCATTTCGTCACAGTTTACCACGCGCGGTGCCCAAAATCAGCCACTATGGGCGTCCGACCGGGTCCCGTGACGCCGATTGCACTCCTGGGCGTGTTGGCTTGTCTTGCACGACTTCCCATATCCGGCGGTAAGTTTCTGAACTCCCCCTTTACCAAATCGTGACATGTGTGCCGTGAGCAACTGCAGCGTTGTCGCTGGTCGGTCACAACGGTATACGGTCGCGACCGCTGCTGCCCCTGTCTCGTCTGACGCTAGTAAAAGGGGAGTCTCTTAAGGATCGGCCTTTTTCCGTGAATCTCACGAGCTCCGGCGTGGGGAAATGAGCGAACCCACCTCCTCAGCTAGTTGCAGGGACGGGCTCTTGGTGAAGTGCAGAGGCTTGATAAGCCGCGCGTGGCGGCTCGGAGTCGATTTAGCTGCTGCCGGAGTGCAGGCTTGAGGCTGGGGTGCGTGACTGGTCACGGCCAGGGATTGTGGTACACGAGCTAACGCTTGTGCTGGCTCTGCTGTGGCGAGTGCAGCGTACGCGGTGCGTTTGAAACGACCAGCCACACGCCTCGATCCACACTGCTGCATTTTTTCGTCGCGTGTCTTGTGGCTTTGTGGATCCTCCGATCGCTGTAAACAGCGGTGTCCCTCTCATCGCCTTCGCGGGGCCTCTTCATCTACTCGGCGGTGCCCGTGAGCGCGGTCTCGCAGTTCTCTTTGCCTCCCCTTCGACAGAGCGGCTCCTCGGACGCGAGGCGGCTGCAAAGGAGCCCTAGCGCTGCAGCAGGTGTTCCCCTGTCGCCTCCTGTTGCCTTTTTGGCACCACCGTGTGCGCCGAGCGCGTTTCGCACGGGATGTAGTTCCGCCTATTCTCGCGGCTCCGCCACCCCGGCAGGAAAGTCTTTCAGCAGCAGCCGCCTGCAGTCGACGGCTGCGTCCTTGGGAGGGGGACTGGGAAGGCGGCGCCTTGACAACATGAGTCCCGGAGACTTACGAGGGAAGCGGGTTTTGGTGCGAGCCGACCTAAACGTGCCGCTGGAAGTAACGCCAAAAGATAATGGGGAGGAGGCGGTCGGGATTGCCAACGACGCCCGCATTCGGGCGTCCCTGCCCACTCTACGGTATCTGGTCGACAGCGGTGCAAAGACCATCGTATGCTCGCACCTCGGCCGCCCGAAAACAGAACAAGATCGGAAGAAGTTTTCTTTAAAACCGGTTGCCGAGCGTCTTCAGAGCCTTCTCGGGAACGTCCGCGTCTTCATGGCTCCTTCTGTCGTAGGTCCAGAGGTGGAACACATGGCGTCGCAACTGCAGAAAGGGGACATTCTTCTTCTCGAAAACGGTGAGGTCAACCGCACTCCGCATGCCAGGGACGGATCTGCTGCCTCACACGTGGCAAAGGTGACTGGCGCCCCCAATGGGTCACTCGTAGGAGGTAGCCCTGGGCAAAATCAGGCTCATGCCTTCAGACCCGTCCTGCAGGGAAACGAGGGTAGCTTTAAGCGGAGAGACAGCTGACGGGCGGCTCAATCACGTTACACGAATGCTCGCTGTGCCCGGCGGACGCTCGAGATCGCGGGACGCGAGCCAGCCTCTAGTGTGCCTGCCAATGCGCGGATCAAAACTGATTTCCGGCGAGCCAGTCCCCTGCCCTGTCGAGTAACCTTCACCTGGGAATTTACAGGCGTGTATCCGTTTTCTGGCGTGCTTCATGTGCTGCAGTTCGGTTTGAGAAAGGTGAGACGAAGAACGACCGTGCTCTCTCTCAGCAGCTCGCCAATCTGGCAGACATGTACGTGAACGACGCGTTTGGCACAGCCCATCGGGCTCACTCATCGACGTCTGGAGTTACCGAGTTCCTTCGGCCCTCTGTCGCTGGCTTCCTTCTTCACCAGGAGCTCGAGCACCTCTCTGTAAGTCGCTGTCGCGTCAGCTCCCTGTACGCCTCTAGGCGGTCATGTAACTTTGAGAACTAATGCGCAACTTAATGGCACCCGGGAATAGGAGATCGCGTTAGTGACCTGGCCATTTGCTGCGGATGCGCTGCCCTGCCGTAGAGAGTGCATCGCTCGTTGGAAGCGCAGACTGGCGAACCTGCCAGCGCTGCATAACATGTGGGGTCGAGCGCGTGTTCAGCTACATATTTTGAAAAGCATTGCCGCGCGGAACCAGGCTGCTGCGCGGGGGTTTTAGCCACCTGGATACGAGCCCACCATCTGCTCTGCAAGGCAGTCGCCACCGTGCACAAGCCTTCATCAGTGCACGTGATACGGAATGGACTCTAGCGCGCCCTCGCACAGGGGACCCCCGCTGTATGCTCACGGACGTTGTGGGTGTTCCCAGGCAGTGATCGCTAACCCGGCTCGACCATTTGCGGCTTTGGTTGGGGGGGCGAAGGTCTCCTCAAAGCTCGGCGTCCTTCGTGCATTGATCCAGAAAGTCGATAAGCTCGTCATTGGTGGCGCTATGGCATTCACATTCTTCAAAGCGCGCGGCATCGACGTCGGGGCGTCTATCGTGGAGAATGACGAGCTAGAGTCTGCTGCGGTGAGCGCTGCTTTACACGGCATGTACCGTCAGCGAAGTCGCAGAGCCGCTGGGCGTACTGACAAGTTGTAGTGGTACGAAAAGAGGTGCGGTTCGATTGGCAGGCGTGGGCCCTGCAAAGGAGTTTTATCTTCCGGCATGCCAGGCTCCCACCTTCGTTATACTTGCGTAGCAACCGTCTTTGCTTTTCGAAGAGTCGTCTCCCTTCCTCCCCCAAACGGACAAAAAGTTGGTCAGAGTACATTTCCTTCTTGTCGTCTTCCCATCTGTCGGTTTTAGGAGCTGGAAGCGCAGGCTAAAGAGAACGGCGTGGAACTGATTCTACCGGAAGATGTCGTCGTTGCAGAGCGCTGCGCGCCAGATGCCCATCCTGCTGTCGTCCCTATTAGTGCTATTCCTCGTGGCTGGATGGGCCTGGATAACGGGCCGCAAACCACAAAGAAAATTGTCGAGGCGCTTCAGGATTGTAAAACGGTTCTCTGGTAGGAGGCGTGACAATGGCAGGGGAGCCCTTTGCCAGACATGGTCGCGTGGTTCGGATTGAACAGGTAGCAAATTTTATACGGGTGCTTCTTTAATCCCTCGCTAAGAAACTGAACTACGCCGGTATTTTTGTGCTGTTACATTCCATACACCCGCATGCTACAGATTTGTGAGCAGAGCTTTTGTACCAGCTTCCCCTGAAACTGCTTGCTAAGCTGGTCGTTCTGTTGCTAATATTTGGCTGTCGTATTGCAAAGACGTCGGAGGCGTCCACGGGTGATGTTTCACCGGTGATAATTTCGAACAAGACAGCAAAATCTGCTGCTTCAAGAAAACCTTTTCTGCTGTTGTGTTCTTCACAGGAATGGTCCCATGGGCATGTGTGAATATGGAGCATTCGCTTCGGGGACCCAAGAAGTTGCGAGAGCTCTAGCCAGCATGACCAGACGGGGAGTTACCACGATTGTTGGTGGCGGAGATTCCGTTGCAGCTGTCGAGCGACTCGGTCTCGCGTCCGAGTTCTCTCACGTTTCCACAGGAGGTGGAGCGTCACTTGAACTGCTCGAGGGCAAAGAACTGCCAGGAATCGCAGCACTGTCCGTCGAAGACGTAACAAAGTGACGACACGGGGTGATTGGCAGTTCGCACAGACTAGAATACTGTGCAACGGTGCCACACTAAGCCAGCGGCGAAGAGTCTCGTTTGCTGGCCTGGTTCCTGCATTGTGTCCCGGGCTGCTGTCTGCCATTCGTCTGGAACTGCTGGCTAGGTGGGAGGCGTTGCTGCATGCAAAGTTTGCTTGCACAAGGTTCATTTTTGGATGCATTACTGATCGAGATACATAGGCTCCACATATCTCGAAGCCATCGACGCACCTGCGTGCCCGCTGCTCGAATGATTGTAGAAACCGTGCTGCTTGTTGATAGTGTGACAACTCGGCGCCAGGCTATAGCTTGTACAGCGAGGGTGCGACCGGGAGTGGTCCGAGTCCACATGACGGAGCGTACCGTCGCGCCACAATTTGTGTCCAACTAATGACCCAGCAGCGCCTTCATGATGAGTGTCATGACGTCTTTAATACAGGGTGGGAACCAGATGCCGACCCACAATCTTACTGTTGTGATTTCACGACGTGGGGCGTGAACACCTCGCTGATCACAAGCGAACAAAGATATTCCACAACACGCTCTTCTCCTGAACTCTTGTACACGAAGCCTTCCACTGCAGCTGGACGAAGGTCGCGTGGGCTACACAACCGGCGTTCACGTCCATGCGCGCCGACACACTGTAGTAGCGCAGTTAGCTGCTTTCTCCCTTTCTTTCACCGCATAGGTCTTGCCCTGTCCTACAAGTGGAATGAATGCACAACAGAAGGGTCGAATCTCCCGTTGTTGGTGATCTGTGGCCCTTATTCGCGAACAGTTGATGACGTTTCGAAAAAAGCAAGTATCTAACGCGACATCCCGATAAAACAGAGCTGCCGGAGTGTAGACCGGCTGCCGAAAAGTTACTGCCCTGAGGCCCGTTCACGCGTTGTTAGAAGAGGGGAAAGGTAGGCAAGATGAAGATGATGCGCGATTCTACGTGGAAGTAGTTCACTGTAGATGCACCTTCAGGTGTTTAGGCCAAACGCTCGATAGCGTACGAGAATGCTATGCTCCTCTACCGGGCGCCAAAGCGGTGCCTACGAATAACAGTGAATGCTCTGGGGACCTAAAGGGAGTGTCCTGTGATATGTTCAACCAGCTTCTTTACAAGGTTGGTACCGCACGTCAAAAACGCGTGCGCTCGTGGCTACCTCGCGCCTAGGTGGCGTGGGAAATCCTTGAACTCAGTTCTTGTCATCCAGCCGAGGGCCTAAACCCTAAACCTATGACTTGACGAGGCATCTCTGGCATATTTGCAGTGCCTTCAGTCATTTCTCCCAATGTCACGGCCGCTGCGCGCAGCGTTTGAGCTATGCATGCGGTCCTCTTCTCCGTACCGGCAGCGGTCTGCAGGCATGCTGCTGCTTTCATGCGGAATACGTTCCCTGCAGCCAGAAACCATCTCCTGGTTTGTGACTTCGTTGGTACGACCGCCTGCTCTGCAGCTTGCACCCCAACGCTCCAGGCTATGTATTTCTCTTCACACTCCCAGAGCTTTAGGATTCTGCTGGACTCGTTCCGCAGTCTCGCAATTGCTATCTCTCCGTAGGTCACCGTGCCAAGGCCGGAGAGATACACGGTGCTAGTGAGGCCCCCAGTGTCTGATGGTGCACTCGACGGAACGGCATCGCAGCTATGCTCACGCAGCTGAGTACACGCCGGGGTTCGCCACCTCAGAGGCACACAACGCGGGCGTCGAAGGTGCATGCCAGGTTTGCGCGCAAACCACGAGGGAATAGCCAAGCCACTCACGCGCTCAGGAATCAACACGAGACTCGCCACCTTGTCCAGTGGCTCTTCTAGCTATGCGAATCGCCCTCATGTGCATATCCGGTTATGCTAAGCGCTCGCCAGTCGTCGAGAACCCTCCTCACGGCAGAGCTGGTACGTTTCACCGCGACTGAGTACAGATCAACGCAGACACGCACGTCCGCGGACACAGACGCCCAGTGCTGCCTGGCAGACCAGTTGGCACACTGGGAGGAGACGAGGCGGCACAAGACGTCGCGTTTCATGCCGCCGCCAAACGGTCTGGGGCCGATGCCGTGCTGCTGGCGGCTCCACCGGCAAAAGGCATGAAGCACGAGACAGCGTGTTCTGCGGATGAGCGTGGCGGCTCGTCTGCCTCAGCCGTCACGGTGCTTCTGGCGTTGTCCTCCGGAGGCGCACCATCAGGCAGGTCAGCAGTACGAGCAGCAGGTGATGGATCGTTAATCTGCATCCACACCAAGCATGCGAGACGCCCACTGCGGATCCGCACCCAGACGCAGACCAAAGGGGGAGATCGACCACTGTTGACCGACCGTTCGGTGCTGCCCGAGAAGCAACTGAGGGCAGTCAGGAGTGCTCCGAATCGAGCCAGCAGGGTCACCATTATTTTGCCGCCAGCTGCTACAGGTAAAGTAGATTTCGGGGCGGAAGCCCCGAAATCTACCAAAGGCCGCGGCACCGGCGAAAACAAGGTCGCGTTTCTCACTCGGAAAGAGCAGGGCATTATCGTGCCAGGCGGCAAGACAAAAACGTATTCGAGACTCAGTGAGGCCACCCCGCAACGGGAAATGCTCTAATGCGCGTGGAGCAGGGGCAGGCGTCGAATCGGCGTTTCCGGCACTTAACGTCGCAAGAGGGCGGCAGCCGAAGGGACTAGCATTCTCGCCAAACGGAAGAACACAAGTTGCAGGGCGCGAGCTACGCTGTCAGCTTCCTGATTCGACGGAGAGAGGAGCGGGATTTCGCGCCAAGTGCGGAATCAAAACACCACAGATCAAGTCAGATGTGTACAGAACAGCTGTCCGCGCCAGCGTACGCGGATACCATCTGACTGGACTGCGAAATCCGGTACCGTATACGGGACGCACAGACAAATAGACCTCTTTCGCCATGACCCCCCCCCAACAGCCGCCCCCCGTTACCCCCCTCTCTTCCTCTTTTTATCCCTGAGCTCTTCACCAGTGGCACAGGCTCTCCAGTCAAAAAAGGATGCACAGTTAGATAGCTCGATCCGTCCGCGTCGCAGCCTGTTACCAAACTAAGTCACCGCGGGTCTTGTTGGCGGCCCTCCCGCTCGGGGAGAGCTATGCGCCGGTGCGAAGCGGCGGACTCCACACAATCAAGTCATCCAAGTGGCACCCGACGGCGGGACGCACACACACACATACTGGTCAGAACTCAGAGCTGCAGCTACGCGGGCTCGGGATAGCTGGTGTGACGATTGTGACTCCTCCAGACAGGGCGGGCGCAACCGCGGTTGCATGCAAATAAACTAGGCTTCCTGGGCTGGCTGGCAAACAAGCTGTCCACAGCGGTCGTGATGCTGCTGACCAAAGTCTTGCCGTGATTTGCCTTTTACCGACGCACACCCTTATTGGGCTGCCTCTGCACTCGGCTGCTACACCGACTTCTGCTGAGGGAAGAGGCAGGTCGCCACCACTGCCTCCCTTGCGGAGGGGGTGCCCGGTTTCGTGCACCTCCCATGGTGTTCTCTTGGCTTTCTGGGCCTGCCCAACGTGTATTGTGGTTTTTCGTCTCGACAGACGACGTCGCCGCCGGACACTGGGCGAACACGTGTCGCGGGTCCGCCTGCAGGGGAGACTTGTGGCAGGTATGTGCGACGAGATGAAAAATGAATCTGCAAGGCCAGCGACGTCCAATCCATCAACACAAATAGCTTGTGAATACGCAAATAGAAGGACAGTCCCGCGCGGCAGGCCGCGTTCATTATCTGCGTCAGTTTCTCGTTTGGCCTTGACACCGTACGCTTGCACCGTGCTGTTCCGCAGCGTTCGGCTGATGCTCAGCGAGGCGGGTGGACTGGTGGTTGTGCCTTGCATGCGCGTGAGAGTTAGCAACCTCTAGACCCAAACAGCTGTTGGTGTCTCCGAGACTACCTCTTCCCAAGGTTTTCGAGTGTGATTCAAGGACCAGCTTAGATACATCTTATCTTCCGCCATGTATTGCACGTCTTTTACTCGTGGGGGAACTCAGAGAGCTCTACGCTAGCACCGTATGAGCAGCCCCTGAGGGAGACCCTTCCTGGCCGTTGGAGTCTGCTGTCTTCCCGGGTTGTCCTTCTCTCCTTCAGCCATCGGCTATCTTCACCCGTTACATGGGCTCTCTTCCGTTTGGCTGCGGGTCGAGGTGACACATGAGCGCCAGTCTCCTCAAAACAGACGCCACATGGTAGCTTGCTGAATACCAGGCAACATTTTACTGTGTCTATTGCCCTCTTGCGTGTGGAGGGCCTCCACTGCGCTTGCCCGTGGCTCTTGCAACCGAAGCGCTGGTGTGTCGTGGGAAGCTGTCAGCTGAGGTCTTTCGGGTGAAGCGTTACGCTTCTCCTCTGCGATGTGTGTGAAAAAAACCTCCTTCACAACGCAGTATCGCACCGCATTGCCCTCCGGCGTCCCAAGGTACCGAGTTGGATGCTCTCGCGCACTGGTCACGGGTTACATGATTTTGTGTCTCTGGTAAATTGGGATATCGGAGCACTTTCTTGCCACCCCGTTCCGCAGCATGCCCTTCCCTGCCCGCCGTGTCCAGGGGGCCGCTGTGGCTACTGCGTGGGCTGCCTCACCGAGCGAGCCATCTTCCAAAACATTGAGGCGTCACGCACTGTCCCCCCCACCGGAGTCTGCAGCCTGCACTCTCTCGGGCAAGCCGGAGAACCCAGCTCTGTCGGCGGTTGCGGAGGAGCAGCATGCAATAGATCAGACTGACACGAAATCGCTGATTTCTCGTGACGCCCACGAGCGTACCTGCCACACTTCTTGCCGCAGCGCATCTAATTCTTCGCCTATGTCGCGGTCGCGCCACGCGCGGACGTCTGTAGAGCGTGGAAGGATGCGTAGCTCTTCCCGAGGCCCGAAGCCTCTCAAGCTCGACGACCCGAGCGCGCTTGCGGCTCTATCTTTCGGAGGCAGCGCGAGTGAGCCAGGAGCGGTAGACCCAGTCATGGCAGATGAGGCCGCAGCCGTGCGGATGCGGGTAATGGAAGAGATGAACGACGTTGCTGAGGCGGCGGCAAGGGTTTATGACTTGGGAGGCGACAGCAAAGAGAGGCCGACTGCGTTCCTCTACCGCGGATGTGCGGCACAGGTGGCTACGTCAACCGCTGGAATGTACGGCGAGATGGTTGAGAGCTCCGTTCGCCAGGTACGTCCTGCCGAAGGGCTGGGCGAGGTCCGCTGCGTTCGCCGCGTCTCATGTGACAAGCGACCAAAAGATGACTTGCTTTCCGAAAGTAGTCTTCCAATGATGCGCACCCAAAAATCCAGGAGTGCCGGCGTTCACCGCCGCGGGAAAGCAGCGGTGCGCCGTCGGCTCAAGTCGCCTCACGAGGCAGAAGGGAGGGGGGGGGGGGGGGGGGGAGAAAGGGAGGTGGATTCGTTTTTTTGCTCCGCAGTTTGTTAATTGGCGGGAAGGCATTTCGAGCTGTGGAAACCTCTTGGGTCACAACCGTATCCACGCGCCTTGCGGGGTGCGTTGATCGCTGTGCCTGACTTGGGGATGTCAGAAACGCGATTCGGAATGCGAGCCCTGTGTGGTGCAGGGCTACGCGGTGCGCCCCTTGCGACGTTACCTGGCGGGACCGCGTGGATGCTGACCCCCCCCCCCCCCCCCCCCCCCCCCTCGCCACGGGGTTCCTTTCAGGGTTTGTGTCTAACTCCTCTGCGACAGTCCGAAGTGCGATCTTGCTGTTTATCCGTAGCATGCCGACTATTTCTGAGTGCGCCTGTGCTCTGTGTTTTCAGGTCGTTCAGTACATGCGGCACTACGGAGGCGATGAGTTCAGCGTCTTCCTCGACCTCGGGAGCGGGCGAGGGGCGCCTTCGTGCATTGCTCTCTACCAGCAACCGTGGCTGGCGTGTCTGGGTATGCAGCTCTGCGAGTGTGTCCACGAACTCGAGGTTTCGGAGGACGCCCCGCGTGCATCTTGTAGGAAAGCCATCTTTTTCTCTTTTCGGCGTGTGCAAAGCTCGAGATGCGACGGACCTCATTAGCCGGAGGTTCTGCACGCGTTCACAGTGCCAGTGTCGTACTCGAGCTGTGCCTTAGCAACGTGGTAGGAAGCCTGATGAGTACACTGCCGAGAGCGAAAAGTCGAACCAGTCCCGGCTACCAGCGTTTTGGCATTTTAACAAGAACCTGTGGAGGCTCTGTGAGGTTCAGGACCGCCATACGCTCGTTCTGCCTTTGTGGAGTTTTCTTCTTGTGACCCGAGCAGGCATCGAGAAGTGCCCGCAGGCGTATTCCCTCTCTCTCGAGACGCATCGAACTGTTCTTCGGCGAGAGATGAACCAGTCTGAGAGCATCCCCCCCCCTTCTGTCCTTCCTTCGGTTCTTTCTCCGCCACAAAGCGACCACTGTGGAAGGGACTCCAGCAGTGCGGGAAGCTGCACGGGCGTGGTGCAGGGCGCGAGTCCGAATCGCGGCGAGCCGTCCGGCTCTCTCTGTGGCGGTGGGCGTCCGGGCGGAAGAGTTCCTCGGCGTCGCATGTGCTTCCAGCAAGAAGATTTGTCGGCCTTTTATCACCTCGAAGGCGTCACGCATGTCTATTCCTTCGACGCTGCAATGGAGGGACCTCTGATCAACTGGTCAGTCCAGAAAAGGAGGCCCCTGCTGCCGGAGTGGAGAGACCTCGGTTGCTCCCGGTCGGACTGACAAAAGCGTTTAGGCGGGGGCGCCTGCTCATTCGGGCTGTCTGCGGCGTCGCGACAAGCGTGAATCTTGGCAGAGATGCCCTCGGGCAGGAACCCACGCGTGTGCCCATGTTCACTGCACAGGGCGTCGTCTGAGAAGCGTCGTGTTTTTTGAGAGAGGAAGGTCGTCTCTGTATATTTTTGCACAGGCGGGTTGGCGAGTAGTGCTGTACGCCTTTCACGCGGAGTTCTGTGTGCATCTACTGGCGTGTCGCGGGTAGAGAGGTGTTTCTCATGTGCTGCCTTCTCTATCCTCGAGTCCCGCCTGTGACGTGTCGCTCCCTCGTGTCCAGGATCGTTCAAATGTTCATGAGGACGAAGACATGGTATCTGTATGCCTCGTTCCGAAGCGGTGAGTATGAGGAAAGGACGCTCTGCCTCCGTCGTTTTGCTGGTGTGTGGGAGACTAGCAAGGCTGCGACCAGGCAGTGCGCATGAATTTTAACGCGGCAACGACCGTGGCTCGAGACGTGAGGGTTTCGAACGTTAAAAAGCTTCCCTTCGTCGACCTGAGATTCTAGAGTTCTCCCTGAGGTCAGGCCAAGTGACCGGTTCCCCATCCTCGTAGCTCGTGCCTCACCTTTTGCGTGGCTTCCCATTTTTGTTTCGTGGCGACACACGTTTTTTCTCACCTGGATTTCTCGTACTGTCTCCCTCTTCCCAGTGCAATGCGATGTACTTCCATAACTGGTGGAGTAGTGCCGGCGCTGCGCCGGCGATCTCATCTCGTGCTTTCGTCCACCTGCTGTGTTGTCTCGGTCTTCTTCCGCACAGATCTGATTTCTAAATTCGACTTGGGAGGGGCGTCTCTAGTTGGCCAAGTGAGCAGCAGCATGTGGGTCTCCTCTGAAGGCCGCACAACGTATATTTACGTCAAGAACAACTGGCGCGCGTGCAAAGCATACCACCGTCGGTGGCTCCGTCGCTTTTTGTTCTCGCACTCGGCGTGCGGACCTGTGGCAGGCCCGCGGCGGCTTGCGGGCTCGTCTCTGGCTTCCACAGTCGTGGTGAGAGCTGACGAAGAACAGCAACTTGCTTCGAAGAAGCTGCAGATCACGACCTCCGAGGCCTTCCGGCTTCTTTTTCTTCGGCAAGAAGAATTGTGGAGCGAGTTCGAAGGCGGGGCGCAGACGCCGGGTCGGAGTTTGTCTCCAGCCCGAGACTCGACTGGCGCCGTCTCACGGTTGCCTTCGAGTCCAAGTGATATGAAAAACCGAGGGAGGAGTAGCAGCAGAAGACGCGCAAACAGCCTCAGTGGGCACAGCAAACACCTGCAACTTCAATCGCTCCAGCTCCAGGCAGCCCGGCAGTGCTGTGCGCATGACAGACTTCCTGAGTGCCTCCGCCTGAACGGGCCTCTATGGGCCTCGGAGCAAGAAGACCTGGACGAAACGGGGGAGGGCAAGCCTCAGGGGAGAAGAGGAACGTTAGCGGAATCTGTGCGGCAGGAACAAGTCAGCGAAGAAGCGCAAGAGGAGGCCGAGTTGCGCGAGATGGTGAAGACGTTCAAATCCTCATTTTTTCGCATCTCGCAATGGTAGGTGACTTGGCCTGTTGTCGGATGGCGTCGCGTAGCACTATGTGCGTTTCGGCGATTTCCTGCGGGTAGGGATTCCCGTGTTGCCTCGCAGTCGACCAGTTGATGACGGTCGCCGCTTTGTCTCGCATCCCCTCTGTTGATTCACTGTTCCTCAGCATGGGTGCGCAGAAAGAGACGTATCTGGCACGCGTGTGCACTGCGCGCGCGTGCGCCGCGTATCGGCGCACTGGCTACCAGCCCTGACCATCGTGTGAAGTGTGTCCGTGTCCATGTGCAACTCGACGTCTCGGATGTCTACAGGCTGCAGCCGCTGACCGTGCTGGACATGCTTCGACTGGCTTTTTTACCCGGCGAAGGCCAGGCAGCCTGGCTGGATCACCGCCAGCAGCAACTGACAGGAGGAGGCGTGTTGACACGCACGCGGCGACCCACGGCCCTTGGGTTCAATGAGCACCAGCGGCGGCAGGAGGAGCTGGAGAGGGACGCTCTCTTGGAATTCCTGGCGAAAGCTGATGATCCGGCAGACGTGGCAAGCTGTCGCCAGGAACTCGCCGAGAAACTCGAGATGTGGAGGCGAGAGAGCTATGTGAGTGTGGATTCGAGTGTAAACCCTCCATACGAGCACGCTATGAAATGGTTTTCCGTGCGATGGGGGTACTGCAGGACGGGGCACGGGTTTTTCCATCGACAAGGAAGGAAGAATTTTGTCGTTCGGGTTTTGTTTCCGTGGCTGAATACGTGTCAACACTTTTTCTCGGGCACCGGTATGCGACTGCGTGCCCAGCCAGTCCACGGATCTTTCCCGCCGTCGTTTCCACACGTTTATGTTGTGTGTTGTCGCGGCCTGTCCTTTTTCCTGCAGTCGGTCTTCCCCTACAGTCTCCTGCAAGAGTCAGAGCTTCCCCCCAATGTTGTGGCGGAGGCACACCGAGATGCAGAGGCGATAGCAGAGAGGCTGGCGCACCTGCTGACTTCATCCGTGCCTCGGTCGTCGTCCTTCTCTCCCGTCGCTTCACCTGCCTCGTCCAGAAGGCCCTCGGCGACTGCGTTGGCGTCTCTCCGACGGCTGTCTTCCAGCCCCGCTGCATCGCCCCAGAGAGCAGGGTCGGGCTCTGACGGGCCTGGATTTCAGGCAGCGGGAGCCGGATCCCGGCCTCGGGTTGCTCAGCCTGGTGCGACGGTTGTGTCGGACTTTGGGACCCCGCGAACGAGCTGGCGAGGCGACCGGTACGCGGAGGCATTTGATGCCAGCGCTCCTCCGTTGATCGGTGGATCCCAGCCCACCGAGAGCCTGCACGCTGCCACACCGCTGCGCGGCCGCAGCCGCCGCGCTTCGACTCCCAAGGACCTCCTCAGCCGCCGGGAAGCGTCTGAGCTTGTGTCAGCCCTGCAGACTCTCCCGTCGAACGCAGGAAGACTCGAGCACACGCCTTCACCGCCGCTGAAGAGGCGGGGAATCAACAAGGATCAGGAGCCCAAGGGGACGCCGTGCGATTCGGCAACGCCACGGATGACGCCAAAGACGCGGGCAGCGTATAGAGAGGTTGAGCAGAGTTTCCAGAGTCTGGAAATCCGCAGCGCGCTCAGCCGTCGGAAAAGGCGTGCGATGCCCGAAGGCGAAACTGCGTAGCCAGCGGCTGGGCACGGGGCGAAATACAGTCAGTGAAGCCTGAAAATGGGGAACACGCGCGTTCATAAGATGCTGATATGCTCCTTGAAGAGGCCCAGAAACAGACACTCAGTGTCACGTCAGCGGATTTCAAACACGCTGGACGCTGTGCGGGTCCCGTCGAAGGGCTGCGCCTACATATGCAGCAGCTTGCGGACGGCAGGGCACGGCAAGTTTCCGTTCCCTGCTGTTGTGTTGATACTCGGAAGCTTTGCGAAAGGTGTCGCCTTGTCGGAATCAATGCGATATGCGGTCATTAAAAAAAAGACTCAAGCACGCGAGGAGGAAGAGATGTAGAAGCGCTTGCGGAGCGGGGCGGTTCCCGCTCGCGCCCCCTTTGGAAATCAGCCATAAAACTTGACTCAGTGTCTCCCCGGCATCTGTGTCTCTTGCCACCGGTTGAAAGTGTCTTCCGGAATTTCCAGTGTGAACCGGTCTCTAGCTCACGGATGGGGACGAGTGCTTGATTCGGCGAAGTCGCCAAACGGTTTATTTATATTTACGTGCTGAATTTATTTGTCCATTTTCACGGCTTGTCAAACCGAACCCGAAAGGCCCGGCTTTACCGAGTGTTAGAGGTACTTGCCCGGTAAGGTATGCAGGCCGCTTCAGGACTGGGTCGCTATTTGGGATTGACGGGTGGGGTGCTTCAGACACCGTTGTAGCTCAGAGATGCAGACAGATGATGACACAGGGGGAACAGAGGATGTCATTTTCAGCAAACGCACATTGTAGACGAGATAGAGCTCTTGTATTCCCGTTGTGTTGAAGAAACTCGACCGAGGGAGGTCGCCCTCTCAAGCTCGCGCGGAAAAGCCCTGGAGGTGCACAATGCTGGAATGACAGCCATGTGCGTCCTCGGGCAGCTCTAGATGACCAGCTGGCACTACACGCCTCGACAAGCGACTGCACCCAGTACAAATCAGGTCATCAACCTCCCACATTCCGTGTATTCCTTTGTGGCTCGGACTCCCCACTGGGGAGGGGGCGGGGCGGTGCAGTCCTTTTTCGAATTCGGCAGCACGGTAAGAGCCGCACGACCTCGCTCTCCGGGAAACGGGGAGCTTGCGCCATCAGTGCTATTTCTAAAAAAGAGAGAGGCTTACCGATCACAATTAGTCCGAAAGACCCATCAACTTCGGCCGCGCTTCTGAAACTGTGCTGACTACAGAAGGCGCCCGGTGCTCTTATTCATTCTGCCAATGAATAAAGTTACTTGGTTATTTGTGTGGCTAGCGTTCGTATCGAATATTCACTCCGCCTACCAACCACTCTTGCTGTTCGTGAAGACGCAGAGGAGCTGCACTGCCGTAGTAACAATTCATGCGCTGTCCGAGGAATATTCTGAGGTTTTGATTCCGAGTGCCACTTGGGAGGTGACGGGCTATTTTATTCGAGAAGTCGCAGATTCGGCAGTCTAGCAGCAGCTATTGTTCACCGCTTTGCTAAAGCTCACTGCTCCATCAGCATTTCCAAAGAATCGGCCAGGAGCTCGCCAGGAGAAAGCTTACAAAAACTTGGCTGTAAGGGGTATTAGATAAGCAAGTGTTGAGTGGTGAAAGGATACTGGCGTTTGGAGGACATGAGGGGAGCGGAAGGGACCACTCTAAGCAACGACCGTACCGGTATAGCGTGTGTGAAGTTACCCAGTCTCATTCACGAACAGCTTTTTAAACTAAGAGAAAGTTTCCTGGATGTGTACGCTACCGGGATAACCTCTCCACTGGAAGAAACCAGCTTGAACGCGTCTGAAGAAAACAAATCTTCACTCCAGCCGTTTGCAATCTCATGGTGTTGCTCTGCATCTCCCTTGTGACTCTACAATATGCGCGTAGTGGCGCTTGACCTCACTAACCGATTTCAGGTTCTCAACTGCTCACGTGCCTCATACCGGCAACGCCTGTCTTCCTGACTACCGTCGTCGGTCGTGCAGAGATCGAGACTTTACGCATAAAATGTGGAAGAGAATGGACATAGCATGCGCTAGTGACTTTTTTGTCCATCAGGCGGCTTATTTCTTGTCACAATCGGGTTTTCATGCCGATGGTTTGTCAGCGAGGAAAAACGTGTCTACAGTTAGCCACTGTACCAGCGGCATTAGCTGGTGCGGCTGTCGCGGCAACAAGATGGATCAAGAAAGACAACGAGGTTGCCACTTGGAAAACAGCAAAAATCCATCTCAAAGCAAGCGACCCTTCCTCATGCACTTGTAAAAAAAAGACCATGGTAAACTACTGGAATATCAACTGCAGGTCTGTCAGGTTTTTCGCTCATCGGCTCACTCCTTGCATGTAGAAGCTGCTAGCACACCGGAGGATGACGAAGTGCATCTACGTCGTCCAGATGTCCATCAAGCCCTAACCTTTTTGATCTATAGTGCGTAACTAACCAGAAGTGGCACCGATATGACAGACGCTCTTGCTTCTCCTGTGCGAGCGTGGTTGTGAACCGGTTTACTGGCGAGCCATGCATGCGCACATGCGCGCCAAAATCGATGGTCAACTGCGGGCTATCTCCGTGCGCGTCTCCGAATCCGACTCCCGGGCGCTCGTACGACACACATCTTTGACGCGTCTTTTCCAAGTTAACTGTACGCTTTGCCGTCCACCAAGATAGCCAAAGGTAGTCCCACCCCTGTGATCGTCTCTACGGGTCCCTGCGGCGTCCGCGACAGCCTCTTCGTGACCGCGGCGAAAGCCTTTTTCGCGGCACCCGCCGCGTACGTGTCTCCTTTGAGCTGGGGTCAAAATATGTTCCCCGTTCATCGAATTGAATCCACGCATGCTGCCTGACAAACACAGCGTGCGTTCGTCGAGATGTTTCTTTCTTGCTCCAGTTCGCTGTGGGAGACACAGTCACGTGCACAGCCACTGTATACAGCAGACACCATCCGCATTGGCGCTTGCTCTTATGCGTCTTCGCACGCCCGAAAATGCTGGTGTAACACGCTTGTGTCTCCCATGCAGCTTGCGCTGGAGACACCCCGTGGTCTTCAAATAGATGTAGGAATATCACACCTGGGCCTCGTCAGGCTGTTCGACGTCGAACGACACGTCTCTGTCGCCGTGCTACCTGAAGTTTCTGGTTTCTCGCGTGCAACCACGAAAGACTTCGCCCACGACATCTGGAGACTGCTGCCCCCTTCAGAGTCGTGATCTGTCCTCAAGAGGTTGGCTCTCGCGTGGCCAGCATATGCTTTATTGAATCGTGTTTCTTCCTACTCACACGCCATTTGCAGCACACCAAACAAAGTATGGCTGCTTGTCAACTGCGAGCACGGATGATCCGTGTACCTCTTTTCGGGGGAGCTATGACATGTCACCTACCGGAGACCTTCAAAGATGTGAGGTAAGGCCGAGGAATTCTTCGCGGCGACGCGTGAACGAAGACGTACCGCTCCGGGAGGACTCCCAATTGTTCGGAGCTCAGAGGAGTTACAGCAAAGGAACACAAGCTGCCCTGCGTTCCAAGTGTCTCGAAAAACTCGTATGGTGGGTGGGGTATGCGTAGCTGTAGCCTGACTGCCATTATACAGAAATAAAAATTCAGTGCAAATGGCATTGCTTTTGTAGTGCGTTTTCTACTACTATTACACTACCGCTCATATGCATGCAGCTGGCGGCGCTGTGCTTGACGGGAAACTATCTGCGTCATCCTGTTTCAGCACTCACTGTTCTGCTTGGAGCTGAACTAATCGGTGCTGGTTGGACGTCACCCCTCGGTGGCAACTGCAGCGTAAACGCGTCGCCGCTTTGCAGTGCGCGAGGTCTCTCAGCCTCCGGTGGGGGAACCTTGTGCGTGTCACCGCCTGAAGCTGCTCAATTCCTCTCTTCATGTAAAAGCTTGTCTTGTTTGTTTGTGTAAATAGGTGTGTTCATGTATCATCATGGTATGTTCAAAGGCGTATAGCTAGCTTGCGAATGAAATTGCCACTGACTGAGAGACAAACACGTGCACTGGATATGTTGATCCGTTGTATCTTTTTCTCCGGCGTCACAAGGAGCAGTTTTTTCAACACGCCACACGGTGAAGCCAGCGTGGCCTCGCCGCATCTAAGTATGTCTTCTGCACAGTGCCAGTTTGCGGGATTTTGGCACGAGGAACCCTGTTTTCTCTTTACAGCTCAATTCGCCAAGTGCCGGACAACCAGGAGGTGTTCATGGATATGAGCAGTGAACGAAGCCTCGTTATTGAGGTAGTCGAGTACCAGGAAACGGTATCGGATGCTGATGCAGCCAGGTACAGAAAGCTTCATGTCGACTCCCGCGGATTTGCAATTTTCTATGTAGCGCCTCTGCTAAGAAAGCAGACACTGCTGCGCAAGTGTGGCCCTGTACCGCGTCTCAGTCTGGCCTCATGGGCGCACGCTTTCTTCCAGCCTGTCAAGGCCTCTGTTCAGGCCCCTGTTGCGTGTGGTCGACATGGAACTGTTTCCAGCGGTGCGGAAATTCCGTTTTACACTGAGGAGCGTCAGGACGTTTACGCAGTGTGAGTCATAGTTACTAACTTCGCCGGTTCAATATCTGGATGCCGTGTCGTTTTTGGTTTTTCAGATTTTTTTTCTGCGACCTGGCGAAGGAGAATGGAAGCACCGATGCCCAGTTGGTCAGCAGTTCCATGTGGAAGGCCAGTGCACGAATTCCAGTCTCTGAGAAACAGTAAGATGGTGCCTGCTCGTTGGGGTGATTGATGCCAGCGACAGGGCAGAACAATTCGTGGAATCTCTATCCATAGGTCGGCTGTGAGTTCATCTGTTGTTTTCCCTAGTTGTGCGCTAGTCTGGGTACGGCACATTCGCGCGCAGATCTACTTGTTGCAGCTATTTGTTGCCTGTGGACGCGTGTGTTTTTTTCTGCGAGCTCAGTGCGGTCATTCTGACAAAAGGCGTTCAACAGCTACAACGGGATAATGCCAAGCAAGTGCCCGTGCAAATGGTGATTATTAGAATTCCAGGTAAAAGCCTCAGCAACTGTGCAGCTGTGTCACAGCGCCCGACCCGGAGATGAAGAACCGTCGTCTGCTTGTTCAAGGGTAGGGACAGCGACTAATCAAGGCACCAAAAACATAACTTTATGTCTCCGTGTGGGACAAAATCCGCCGTCATGCGGTTTCAGCTGATGTGCTTGGCCCGGGGAAGCGGTGATTTATTGTCGGCTTCGACCCTTGTGTCGTGATCTGCTCAGACCACAACGCAGAGATCCTTATTTCTTTGTATGGCGAGCCGTGCGACGACACACAATGCGTGTCGAAGGCTGAGGCGGAAGATGCTTTGCTGTTCGAGGAACTGATCAGTTCCTTCGTCATCGCCCAGTACTCCCTTTTCGTGTGAAGGTGCAACTCCGCGGTCAAGCACTAGCGTAAGTTATGTTCTGATGTCTACGGCATACCAACAGTTCTGACTTTTTGGGATGGCGGAATATCTCAAGTAAGACAGATATCAGACCGACTGATGGTATGTGCATTTGGCAATCTATCTCGCATCTTGGCGGCGACTGGCTACTATCGTAAAGCATCAGGGCGAGTCGCGGCGCTTGTGGAACCTTCCAGACGCTACCGGTAGAGTGGTGTTTACTACCATCCGGTGACGCAGACAGCCCTGTCAATGGAACGGCTGGAGTTTCGCCTACTTTCTTCGTACCGGCGGGCACATAAATATATATGTATATATTTATCGACCAACACGTCTGTCACGCCGAAGCGGTCGCATCCGGGTGCCGAGTGCTGAGACAGTTGGCGATGGAGGGCTAGCGGCGTGACTTTGAAACGATGTTCCTGATGCGGCCTCTTTCCAGGCGTAGAGTTCGTAAATTATGATAGATGAGCGGCGTTACGGGTCGTGTGTGGGAATTGACGGTTGTTATTGCAGGTGATACGGAGGACGACACTTCACCAGCGCCAAGGCACGCCGCACCTGCAGACGTACGGTCGAACAAACATGCTGACGAGGAACATTTCGTTCGTGCCACGGCCTACATTCCCGTAGTGCATACCGTCAAATGCGAGTTGCTGGAGTCGTCGCGAGGCAGTTTGTGTAAAACTGTACATTACGCCCGCTCTCTCCAATCACATAGTGTTTACCTTCGTGAAAGCATCTGGTTGCCGCTCTTCGCTTACTTCTTGAACCGGCAAGCATCCTCATTCGTGGTGTGACTCTGGCACAGTCGGGGTGCATTTGACTCTCCATGCGCGATTCTGCTTGCTTTTCGAACGGAGCGTGCTTATCCAGCACACCGGATGGCTCTTTTTTCATGTCGGTTCAAGATGCTTATTCTTCCATGGGCTTCTTCGATCTATTGTGAGGCCGTAGCTCAGGTTCCCTGTTGCAATTGAGTGCCCGGGTGAGCTCGACACAATTTTTGTTGCGCACTGAACGACGTCCGGATGCCCTCACAAGAGTAAAGATTTTGCACTAAGCCAAGTCTTCGAGATTCCTATATGTACTTTCTGATGAGAGAGGTACTGACTAGCAACACTTAACGCACTGCCAGAGACACAAACTATCGCGTTTTGTAGGTAAAAGCTCATACAGTGGTCAACTTATCATCCTAGTGGTGCGGTCCGCGGGCCTGCACAAGCCGTTTGATCGCAGGCGTTACTGTAGCTAGGATGTTAACTCCGGCTCGCGCGACATATGGGTTCCTGTAGTATGCAGCAGTTCTACGGAGAGCTGCGACAGCTGCCGCCGAATGCTTCAGGGCAGAAGGAGAACACTACCGTGAAGCAGAACTACCTGGGAAAGGAGAAACTCGTGCCTGTTCCATCCCGCGGCCACTGCAGTTCGAGATGGAACAGTTGAACGCTATGGCACGCAGCTTGGCTAGAAAGAGAAGTCTGTCGAACTTGCCAGGGCAACAGGAGCATTGTAAGGGCAGCCGCGAAAAAGTAAGCGTGAGTATACTCGTTTGTGATGCTTGTGCCCGCTGGCAACTGCCACGCGAACATCGTCGACAACGTCTTTTCAAGTGGCTTCTTAACCAGCAATTCCACGGCGTCATGAGATTGGCGTGTTCCGGTTACTGAAGCAGATACCATCCCAATGTCGCACTCGCAGTGCACGTGCAGCTAAAGTGATCCTACAATAAAATGGATAAAATGGACTTGCTGTGACATGATTTTTCGTTGTGGAGCCGGGGCCCTGCGAGAACGCCTCAATAAGAGCAGCGGCTTCCACATTGGAGCGGCGAACGGTATTGAAGAACGGGGGAAGTCTCAGCACATGAAACCAACGACTGGCGTCACATAATAGCGGGAAACGATGAACGAAGACAAGAAAAGCGTAGTTCCCCTCGGTACCTGATTGAACAGGACAAGGAGCACGAGGGGACACCACATCGAGAAATATAAGAGACAATACGACTGCATAGCAATCGTCACAGTCGTCCACGGTGACATACAAGCGTAGCGTAAGGTAATATATATCCCACAACAGTATGACGCGCTCGCCTATATATGGTGTGAAAAAAAGGTACATATAAGCGTCGTGCAGGCGAGTTCTCGGATCACAAACACTGACCATAACAGAACGCGTCACTGCGAGCCTCTCACGGGAGCCCCCCTGTGTATGTCAAAATGACTGGGGGTTACCGCGAAAGCACCGGAAGCGGATCTCCGGTGTCCGAAGAGTTCTGAATCGGAACCACTCATAAGCACATCGGCCGTGGAACTAAGAACATCTTCGGGAGCCAAAGACATACGCGCCATCAACACACACATCCTAAGAATAGACGATTCAATGTGGACGAGTGCCGGGAACGACACGGTCGGGCACCGGTTTGCTGCCATTGCACACACAATGGACGATGCGATTGGCAACTAACGAAACACAAACGTAAGCAATCGAAGATCACTGGATGCAATTCTGTCATTCGGGGATAGGGATGCAAAAATGAAGCCAAAAAGATTATCAAGGTCGTCACACCCAAATGAATCTCTGAACAGAAACTGGAGTCCTCTCGGACCATATCTGGGACCACTGGTCGAGAAAAGCGCTATGGATGACCGCATAAACCAAAGTGAGCACTATGCTGCGCGAATACAAGAACAACGACAGCCAAGCGCAACGCCAAGAGATGGAAAAGTGACCAACGAGGCGTGCCACCTTTTGTCCCTCACTGAAGAGGAAATAACGTTTGGAAGGCCACATACTGTATCATTCTGCCACATTGGCGCACAAACATTTCGCGTGGGTGGAAAAACTTTCACTCACGAAAAAGGCACATTTAGTTGCACCAGCCCTACTCGCATGGCGAATCTCCCTTCCTATCATACTCTACATAGTGCCACCAAATCTCCGGAAGAACACACTGTCGGGACGCCGCAGGTCATTTTCAGTCGTCAGCCGCACGTTCAATAGGACACAAGATGCGGTTAAAGAACAACTCTCACAAGCGCTCCACGCTGCTCGCTCATTCCTTGCCGTTGCAACGAAAACTTTCTGAGCGCTATACCCTTCATTTTTATGAAGGCCTTCAACAGAGCGTGGGCGGCGAATCTTCATCGAGCATCCTCCCTACAAGCTTGCTCTCTGGCTCCTTGCGCTTGCCCTACCTATGACTCACACAATACCTAATACAGATAATATATTCGGAGACCTCTACGGATAAAGGCACCACGTTTTCCCTGATGGGTGAACAACCGAACACTTGGTTCCGTGCCAGGAATGCGCCACACGGTTTGGAGATATTCTCCTCTATTTTCTGATGAGAACACAGCCTTCTCCGCTCAATTGGGACGGAGGCGATGTCACGCAACACCTGGACGCCCATCGAATAACGCGGACACCCCCAGAAGTGAAACAACAGAGTCGAACTGGTAGTCAGTTGAGCATGTGGAACAACATCAACCCCAACGCATGCCAAAGCTCCCATCTACCGTCTCACGACACGGCCAAAGTCTGGCCGCCATGATGCTTGCTTCCGACCCTGACAGTCGGAAACTTCCCTTTGCAATGCCGAAGAAGCCGAAAACGCCCCCCGAGAGACAAGCCGACCGCAGATGCGTGGACCTGCCTTGCCGTAATTCCTTGGTGGCTACATTCAGCCCGTCTTTTCCTCCTTCTGCAAAGCATACCCTATCAGAAGGCAGCTCGCAATACTTCGTTAAATCTTCATGCAGTTACCTCCACTCTCACAGCATCGACGAAAAAATCCCGCTTCCCTCCCCTTCCTTCGCTGCCGTCGCCTAATGTACGCCTGTCAGCGCATGCGACGGTGGCGGAGGACTCCCTGGCTTCATTTTGCAAGCCAGGCCGCTTTGAAACGGGCTTCCGTTTTCAACCGAACGACATTGCACTGCCATGATGCTTGTATTGAACGCGCCACCCTATCCGGTAAGAGCTTAGCCTGTTGCAACTCTGAAAATATGACGCGACTTGTCCCTCCAGATAGACAAGCATGACACGCACCTTTCCACAGCCACATACACCACTGCTCGCTCAAAGCTCCATATTCTGCTTTCCTTGTTCTGCTTGTGGGCCTTCCTTTCCTGTAAACCTGTTACAAGCCTTCGGACACCGCAAATCCACTGCGGCGACGTGTCACGCTTGCCAGCTGTTTCATTGCTCTCTGGCTGATTCCTCTCGAAGAGAACAAGGTCCGCCTGCAGGACTGTCCTCAGCCAGCCCTGAGGGCGGCAAAGTTCTGGGACGCGCCGCGAGAGTTACAGAGCGGCCTCGGACCGCAGAGCAATGCCTTCCTGCCAGTGACTCCCGCTCTGCAGCATCTCTTCGTAGGCGCCCAATATTTTCAGCTACGTACCGTAAAGCGTAATCCCGCGTCACCTCTTCTTCCGGTGGCTTCCTTTTCTGACTGGCGTGTGGGACTGGCGAACAGCAGTGCCCACACGAGGATCTGGACGCCTCGTAAGGCGGTCGTGCGTTACGGGTGTACCGTTCTCCAATGCCATCTAGCGGGTGCATCTGCTGCTCGTACGCGTGTTGCACTGCCTGCCCATCGTGGTCAAATAGCTGCTGGTCTAGCATGCGCGAAGCCCTCAGCAGAGCTTCACCACGATCTGTGATGAACACATACGCAACACGGACAGTCCGCGCCAGGCGTGAGGACGCCTTCCGCCCAAAGATATCCATTTAGTCTCACAAGTCTGCACCCGATTTTCCTCGCCAACTACCAGTGATCGTAAGCCATACCCCGTGAACATCAGGCGTAGTAGTACGCTGCAGGGACATGTTTCTACATACGTCCTCTTGCTTTCACATGCGCCGTGCCACTGAAAAAGCTTACCCTCAGTCACTTGAGGGAAGATACCGGAAAACACACCTCCGTCGAAGGAGAGGCCGTCGCGGTTATGCAGACGCGCAACAGCTCCCAGACCACTCAACGACGGCGCAGCCAGAGGTCCTTCAACACCGCGAGACCCCAGTCCCAGATCAACAGCAGCAGCTGCTGCCAATGACGAGACATTCGCTCCCGCCGACCCGGGACCGTCTCCTTCAGTGAGACGCGACGGTGCCGAACGCCCCTGCTGCGGCGGTTGCGCGTCGGTAGCACCTCCCTGCCAGCTGCATCGAAACACCTCACAACAGGCATCTGTTGTCCAAAGAATCGCACACAGAAGTTTAACACAGGACATCTCTCGGCGACTCAAGTCCCACCTGCTGAGTGGAACTTGACATGCATTCGCGGGTGAGACCGAGCGGAACTCACGAGACCCAGGTACTGGAATGGCTTGTGCGGCGGTTCGTGTCGGACTCAGAAACCCGCAGCTTCCACGCCTCTGCAGCTTTGAACTCACGGGAATTGTGTGCTTTGGACGGGCGCCAACGATGGGGGGGAAGAAGAGGTTGTGACTTCGTTCGCGTTTCTTAAACGAACGCCTAAGGTGGCATCCGGGATCGCACAGTCACCGAGAAGGGCTCGAGCCAGCCCTCGACTAGCAGCTTCCCTGTCTGCTTCGTCCAAAGCTGCCAACCGAGACGAATAAAAGGGATTTTCTCTCTGAGCAGCAACAGAGTCTCCTCCCGGAGAGTACGTTGTCCCGAGTGCTTCTTGACCCTGGATACGCTCGCCACGTCTCTGGCGACCAGCCTGTTTAGCGGAAACATGCAACCACAAATGTCAGAGTGACAACAGGCACTCAAGACAGAAGAACGCAGACACGACCGATGTGCGATTCGCAAGAACGCCTCCGGTGCCATTGCTTGCCCGGGGCTGCGTCACCAACGTCCTGCTGGCACTGTGCACCTTCGGCTTATCGTTTCACCGGGGATTCACGCTGCACTTACCATAGCGTCTTGCCCTAAGCCCCATGAGGCATCAACAGCAGACAGACGATCCGGCTGGAATACTGCCCCTCCAGCAATGTCGCTAGCTCCCCCGCTCCGGCTTTGCTGCGCCAGAGAGGAAGCTCCAGCAGCGGCCTGCAGCGCTCTCGCGTACTGGACAAGGACTTGAGGCTGGATTGGCTCATCCCTCAACGAGGCACTCAAACTCTCGGACTGCATGGACACAGAGCTCGGGACGTTGGCACTCTCGCCCGCTCTCCGGACCTCTAACCCTGAGCGCGGTGCTTGCGGCAGAGCCGGAGCCGAAGCAACGGGGAATGCTCTTCCGTGAGGGCCGAGTCCTCTCTCCGGATCCTGGAAGTCTCTTCCCATATCAAGATGGCCGTAGGAGTTCTCTCCAGGTAGACGCACCCCTCCCGCCGCAGCTCCTACCGCTGATCCAGGGGCCTCTGCAAATGGACGATTCCTCGCTGGGCGTTGTCCGGGGTTGCTGCCCTGAACGACGCCCGAGGCAACGGTATTCTCTTGGAACACAGCGGCGCAGTATGAGCCGGCAGTCATGAGGGACTGACGGAGGCCCTCACCGCGGTCACCGCCTGCCAGGGACAGCAGCATGTTCAGAGCGAGCAAAGCGTCTTCGCCGCCTCTACTTGGATCAGCCTTCCAGTGGCTTTCATCGCCCGCGCAGGGGGGACTGTAGCCACACATATCCGATCTCGACTTCACGTACGGCGAAGTGGATTCATCAGGGCGGCGGCCTGTCGTTTCATGACGCAACAGTGTGAGGCCACTTGGGTCTAGTGAGTTGACGGAGTGGGACATGGTCCTGCCTCCACTCGGACAACGAAGACCAGGAGGGCGCGAATTCGCACCGCCTAGGCCAGTTGCAACATCTCTTCCACCGTGAGGTCCCCTCTGTTCTCTCGTCCAGATTCCCGGCAGAACAGAGTGACCCTGGGCTTCACCTCGAAGCGGAAGTCTACAGTCCGTTGCACCTGAGTCAGCAGCAGACCGAGCCTGGATGATCGTTTCGATGGCAGCACCTATTCGCTCGGCATCTGGTGGTCTGTCTAATTTTCCGGAGGGGTGCCAAGCAGCAGATCCACACCCTGTTGCGTCGCCTTTCGCACTGTCGCTGCTTCCCCTCCGACGGCGGTGCTGACGCTGCTTCTCGCGCCTCTTTCTTGCTGACGAGGCCCCGCATCCTGAAACGCTTCCTGCTCCTACGCCTAGCATCTGCCCGTACTGTACAAACTCGCCACCTCGTGCCCCATAGGGCCTCCGCTGTCCCTTACCGCCCCTTCTCCGAATACCTGTCTCATCGCCATCACCCACTGGAATCAGAGACTCCAGCGCGAGTCTGTGGTCTACGTGGTCTGCAGAGACCGGCAGTCCCACATCCCAGGCTGCAGTCCCCCGCACAGCCGCGTACCGCATTGAACCCGTCCCCACCTGCGAGCGCGGGGGCTGGAACACCCCAATCGTCCCGTGTTTTCCCGGCGCTGAATCAGCGCCGCCACGGTATCGTAGTATATCCCCAGCGCCTGGCAACACCCCCCTCAAATCTGGCATTCCCTTCACGCGACGAGTCCCGCCGGAGCGGCCTTTGGCACCGACATTTTGGAGATATTCCTCAAGCACTTCGTCGCAGCTCCCTCTGACACGGTCGTCTTCCACACGCAAGGCGGTACTCGGCAAAGTATCTACTTCCTTCCCTGGGCAGCCTCCTCCTGCAGTCTTTGCCGCATCTTCCATAGGCCGTCGAGTAGAGTTTTGCGTTCGGCACCTTGCGCTGGACGAGAGAGGGTCAAGAGGCGTGACGTCCTCTCCGGCTGCGGGTGGACGAGTTGCACCGCGTGAGCGCTTTTTTAGAGGATTTCCCCCACCGCCGCGCGACGAACCTACGCAGGGTTGAGTCGCTCCAGGCCTCCTCTTGTCTCCCATCCCTGGAGGCCCAGCTGCTGGGGGATTCGGGACAGGCCCGAGACTTTCAAGTCCTGCCGTTGAAAGCGACTCGGAGGGTTCAGACGAGGATGTAGACCGTCTGTCGCGCGTTTTCTCTTCGAGACTCCCACAGCCGAGATCTGACTGCGCGGGCTCTATTCTCGAATCTGAGAGAGCCGTGCTACCCTCAGCACCAACTTCAGCAGTTGCCTCAGAATCACATGTGCCCCCCGTGGCGTCCCTGCTGGCAGATGCGCCGGCCTCTCGTTTCTTTCCGAGATCCTCGGGCAAGTTGACGTCAACAATTTCCGCAGGTGGCGACTCAGGGGTGGCGCTGTGAATGACAACGTCAACAATCAGAAGATTTGCACTGCGGTCGGCCGCGGAGGAAAGAGACGCGAAGTCAGGGATTCCATGCCAGAGTGCCTTCTGGTCTCGGGAACTGTACATAAGGCGTCCCGAATCGGCAAGCACGCGGCAAGGATCCCTGCTTCCTTTCTTCGCAGGACCACTTCCATCACGGCCGCACTGATCCTGCACGACTTCCTCTTCGACATCTTCACAGTTCCGTTGCTCGGGTGACGAAGGACAAGCGTCGTCACCCACACGCGCGTTGGGATCGTCTCTATTGATCAGTACATCCTTGCACACGCTCGGATCAACGATCTGGACAGAAAATTCTAGGGTGGAGTACGCGCAACATGCAACGAAAACACCGAACCGGCAAGAGTCCCAATCGAACATCGTTTTCTGCTCTCCCAACGAGCGATCCGTGAATCGCTGGTTTGCGCCCTTGCCTCCGCCCTTCCTCGGTACAATCGGAGGAAACCCTTCGCTCCCGTTAGACGAAGGTGCGGTGGCTGAAGGGGACGTCGACGCCTGTCCAGCTGGGCAAGTTTCACCACGCAGGGACCGACCCGCGTTCCGCTCAGCCGTTTCTTCGGGCGCGGGGTGGATTGGGTCGAGCCGGATATACACAGGCCCCTCCGCACAGCCCGTGTGAAATGGAGGTGAGACCACACTCTCGAGGCTGGAGAGTCTCTTGAGCAGCGCTTCTACATTGTAGAAGCACCACCTCAGACGACACACGGGCTCCTGCTCTCGAACGTCTCTGCCGGCACCTTTTACCGCGCCCTCCCTCTCAACTTTCCCTCCATCTGAGGATAGTTCAACGCCTCCATCCTGCAGGCCCGAACCGGTTTGCAAGGCAGAACCGCCCGCCGCCGCCGGCACGCGCTCCTCTCCGTTCTTGCCCCGACAGGAGGACTGCCCAGGTCCTCCAGGCAACTGAACACCTACAGAGGGATCCGGCACTGTTTCTGCTGGCCGAGTCGTCTCCTCCGCCTCTGCTCGCGCTGCGCTGCACGCTTCAGCGGCAGCCGACCGCACTGCCCACGAGTCGGTCGCCAAATCAGCTGTTGCATCTTCGGCTGCGCTTCCACTCGGCACCTTTGCGATGAGTGCACGAATCTGGTCTGTACTCCGGCCGGTCGCCGAGGCCGCCGCATCCGCTGAAACGACCTCCGCCGTGTGTACGTCCCTCGTGGTCATAACGGGAAGCTCGCTTGCTGCAACATTGCAACCCCCTGCCGACATTGTTGTGCTCTCTCCCCACATGCCGAAAACGCCGATGCAGCTTTTCTCAAGGGAAAGCTCCCTCTCAGTCGCCGCCGGATGAAGCGGCACAGTGCACCTCGTACCCCCGAGCCGAGGACCAGCAGGAGAAGGTTCCGCTGGATCTGGGCTCATCTCTCGCCACGATTCGGAGTCTCCCGACGCTTGAAGGTGGGACGCGTCAAATTCGCAACGCGTGTCGTCTTCCTTCACCACAGCCATATTCTGCCTTGCCACGCTAGACTGACAACTCGCCGTCTTCTCCGAACAACTGGCATTCGTAACCATGAGCTCGGGCACCAGCACTCAGCCAGACTCGAAGTCGCTGCTCCCCGCTCTCCGGCAGTAGCTTCCGCGAGGCATTCAGTGGTGTCCCTCCAGGTCTCCTCCCCAGCAGTCGCTGCTGTTGAGGCAAAAGTCGCGCGTTGCTGCGGGCGACTGGCGACCTTTCCCGTCGCGCTTTTGCTTCTGCGAGATCCAGTCACTAGCATCCACCTATCTCGCTCGCTCCTCGTGGCTCCGCAGACTTGAACGGCAACCGTACTCCGACACGAAGTCGGCGCAGGTGCTCAGACACGAGGAAACGAAGAATGCGCACTGTGGCCGTTCGGGCGAGTACGGTCGACGCAGGACGACGAAGAGGCTACGGTAATGACATGGAAGGATGTCTACACTACGGCAGATTCAATACGTGAGATCGAGTAGGTTCAATCATTTTGGATGCGTTTTGGGAACAAGAATCAAACACGCGACACAGAGAAAGGGGTGTCAGTACGTCGATTCGTGGACCGCCCCTACACTCGTGGACAACACGGCGTGGAAAGAATGAACGCTGCGGCAACTGGATTGTTGCATCCCCCACTTCCCACTATGGCCCCGGTGTGGCGCTGCGTCCCGTCGAACCCGGCACTTGTTTTTGGCAGCTTCACTGAAGAAAAAAGGATCACGCCACCGGCGGGCTGCAACCGCCAGGATTAGGAGGGGGACGCCACGGATGCAGGCTCGCCGCAGATGAACAGACAAGCGCGTGTGTCGGCGGACACGAGACAGAAATTCTCGTGACCAGTAGAGGATAAGGGAAAACGGTAGATCGGCAGACAGGTGCCATGCGGGCTCGAAAGAAAACAACGGGGGCTACTGCACGTTCCAGAGGAAAAAGCCGTGAGCTGTAACCCACCCGGGGGCAGAATTCTGAGAGTACACGTTCCTCTCTTGACAGACGAGACCCCCCTAAAAGGCTATCTGCTTCTCTAGTTGGGCCAACTGGCGGTGGACGATTTATAGAAGCCCAACGGCCAGGGGGAGATCAGGAGCTCTTTTTCCCGGACGACGGTTCCGTTTCGTGAACAAGGCGGGGCAGAACCAAAGACAAATATCAGATACAAGCCGACCTGCGGGAACGGCGCGCCATAGTCGGTGATGGATGTGCCGACATTTCCGTCCTTCACCACTCTTCTGGACGCTATTCTTCAGGGAATGACACACACTCAGCGCGGACGTCCATGATGAACGTGATAAACGCATCGTCCGCACGGGAAAATTGCAGAAAAACTCTTGGGGCGTGGCGCCCGTGGAGAAAAAAGGCAGGTCCCCCCTCGTCTGCACAGGGGCCGGGCGCCGCGGACTATTCACTTGGTGTACTGGGATACACTTCAGGGGCTCCCGCGAGACGGCAGACCGGGTAACGATTTGCGCTCCAGCGAAAAAGCCTATTCTTTTTGTAAATCGTGGGTATCGAAGACATGAATGCGATCTCGCGCCTCGCCACACGGTTCGGCATGCGGGACGCTGAACCGAGATGCTCTCGCCATACGGACAGAAGGCGAGCGGCCGGCTTATAACCCCCAGGAACCACTACGCGGTGCATGCGCATCGGGCGTCCACTTGGAAGTCTCTACATCAGCGCTCACGGGTCAGGCGGAAAGAAGAGAAAAATATCAGAATTTGACGTGTCAGAGAGGGAGAGCAGAATGGACACTCGTGCAGTCTCTGGCCTGTTGGCCTCCTTTCTGGGCCCCAGGGGGAGAGGAGAGGAGGCGGGGCGAAGGGGCGCAACCCGACACAGACTCCCCCAGCCAGCAGGTCTGAAGTAACCAACGCCTTTGACGGCGTAGCTAGGAGTGGGGAGGGACGAAAACTCCCCTGAAAAAGTCGAAAAGTATTACAAAGTGGCCCGGCAGCGAAGGCAGCCCGCAAAGGGAACCAAGCGTATCGCCGAACCAAGTTGAAGGGACAGAGCGCCGCGGCGCGTGTTTTCTCTGTACCGCGCGGGAAAGCAGGACGAGCTCGCGAGAGGCTGCAACACCACTGGAACCGCTCTCGCACTGCCGCGCGCAGTGGGCGCGTACCCCATCGCCGCTGCGTCATCGTAGGACGCGGCAAAATCGAACCTCGAGGAAGACGAGGACAGACCCCGAGCAGCTGCTGTCCCCCGCCGGCATTCCGGTTGCCCTACAACCTAGACGAGGGACTACGGGGTACAGGCGGGTACTGGTTCGCTGTGCGCCCTCGACACGCGGGGGAGTGTGGGAATGCCGTTATCGGCGTGAGTGTGACCTAAAAAAAAGTGACGCAGTCTGCTCCTTGAACCTGCCAAGCTGGAAGATGGTGTAGCTATCCCGAAGCTTCACTCTGCGGCGCTTTTTCCATGCCGCGGTAACCGCGAATTTTTTCTCGCGCTGGGTGGGTTGCGCGGCCATGGGAGGAGCTCCCTTTCGCACGGCCTGCATTCTTCCGCAGAAACTCGGCTGCCGAACAGCCTTGACCTCTGCTGCCTCAAACACTCCGTAGACATCACCTCTCCACCAGACGCCACGTTTCAGAGGCGAGAGCGAGCATGGGGGGAGGGGGGGTGACAGATAGCATGCAACGATTGCTGACTCGTACGACTCTTTCTGCTTTTTCTCCTGGATTCTGCGGGCACCTATATTGTTAGGCCACCCGCAGCATACGAGACAGTCAGGAGCACGAAGATTGAAGTCAAGGATCCGCCCTTAGACAAGGTGCATATTTCCCGCAACCGCACCCGTTTTTGATAGTCGCTTCCTAGACGCCAGAAGCCCTGTGTGTGAATAATCGTGCGAAAACAACGATGCTCGCCAAGCCCAACACGCTGGCGGTAGAAAGCGGCTCACTGATCTTCACATGAGCTAGCTGCCAGTCGGGCGAACCTGTATGTGCCAGATGCATCCTCCTGCCGTTCGGGATCTAGGCCGAACAGGGAGCTACCAAAGGACGGCCAGAAAAGTCCTTGCACAGCGAGGTACGAGGGAGCTTTTCCTGTGTAGCAAATTCTCCCAAACGAGGAACGAAGCTCACGAACAACCCTCAGCATTTTCTGAAGCTTGGACGGTTTTTTCAACGAACACAGACACGGCCAGCCCACACCGCTCAATGCCCTTGACCGAGCCCCGAGACGCGTTTATAAAACAAAGTCCCTCGGTATCGGGCATCTTTGTTGTCGGGTGCAGGGACGAAGGAGAAGTCTGCAGACATGCAAAATTCGCCGGTAGTGAACTGAACTGCTCCTAGCAACGTTGCCCAGCCGTCCACGCCCTATGCATCGATACGACCTCGAAAAGCGAATAGGACCAGTAACCTGAGGCAGAGCAGGGTTTCAGTCAAGGAGACGACTGTCAAGTGCGGTAGCAAAGTGTAAGGACGCGCTATCGGGGCTGTGCATGCCTTGGCGCCGAGCAAGCGACTGTAAGAGGGCGTAGATCCGCGGTGTTTTGTTGCCTATATGCCGAAGAGCTCGCTCAGGTCCAGTTCCAGCAGGGAGAGCTGCCGCGCCGTTGGCGTCCCCCTGACGCGTTTACAGCACGTTAGGAACCCTAGAACTGGGTAGCAGGCAACAGCAGCCGGGCGGGGGTACGAAGTGAGGAGGAGGAAGAGGCTTTTTTTTAGCGGCTAGGCTATTGTCACCGTGAATGAATACCGCTGCGCAGCGAAGCCCAATATATGCAGACTGTGCTACCCTAGCAAGTCTCCACGGAGCAGTTCAAGATAACTCATCAAACACCCCAGCTGACTCGCGGCGGCGGCTCCACTAAATTGCCTGTGATCTCTTCAGAGCGCTTCTGCTCGAGGGTGGTGAGACAGTCGTACGCTTAAATGTCCGAAACGCCGCATTTCCGAAGCATACACAGAGGGACACCACACAGCAAAATGCTTTCGAACAGAATCGTGCAGTTTGTGGAACGAAAAAATCCCAACTCCACATTACGAGATTACCTAGTGAGAGTGGCGGACGCACAAAGGCATGGTACCAGAAGAATATGGTGCAAGGCTGCACTGAAGAAAGCAGCTCAGTGCTGCCACGATTTCACACGATCGCCACACGGAAATCAAACGTGACCCCAGGCAAGAATTCGGCTGACACAGCCGTTTGACATGCCACATGCATGCATTAGCCGCAAAAACGATCGAGACCGACGCACATTCCACGCAGAGTAAACGCCACACACCCTAAACCTTATACTGAAGGTCTACCCATTCGAAGGTTGGCTGGTTTCCTCAAAGCTGTCGGGCACTGTCTATCGAAGGCCACTGCATGGCTGGAGCGCTCCGTGTGCCTAGCTCTCGATGCTGAAGTGAAGGACAAGGAAAATTTTCCCTTCAACAGAGCTATAGACCAAAGATGCCAGTCTGGGACAAAGCCACCCATCGCAGGTGCTTCTTACTCGCATGGCCACCTGCACATGTGTATCGCCGAGAATCTGCGGAGGGTGCGAGCGCGTCATATCCAGAAACGGACTATCAGGCACACTATCGATAAAAGCCTTGTCGAGAGTATTGGGGACAAGATGCGGCCTGTTCTCTGTCACACCTGAAAGCGAATCCAGTCCACGTCTTGACAGCCGTCTCCGCATGCGGGTCGCTCGCCAAATCCCCGCGACTTCATTTCCACCACTTGCCGTCTCCCACCCGTAGTCCGACTTGTCCAAGCTGTTCCGCCCCAGAAAGTCTTTACTCGCGGCCTCGGACAAAGTCGGGACCCCGAGGGGCTCGGAGGCAGCGAATTCAACGGCCCATCGTGTGCACTGAAACTGCCCTTTTGCCGCCGCTCGCGTTACGCGCCACGTCGACAGCCCTGACAGGGGGAGAAATTTCGGCATGACTAATGTTGCCGTTGGAAAGCACGGCCTCGGGACGTGGAGATTCACTGTCACCCAAGAGGACATCCGCCTCCTCCGGAGAGTCAAGATGTCCATCAGCGGCAGCGCCGCGCCCCTCCCCCGAAGTGGAGAGCTGACACAACAGAGAGTCTTTCTCGGGCTCCGGCACGCTCCCCTGACGCGCACGCGCCTCCGCCCGTCTTTGAAGCCTCCGCTGTGCGGCTCCCCTCAGGATCCCAGAGGATTCCTCCTGGTGGGCGCGTGCGGCTTCACTTGGCTGCCTACTCGGAGTGGACACAGAATTCTTGGTCCGCGGTGACTTGTCTTCCCGGCCCCTGTCCCCCAAGCCCGAGAGGTCGCAGCCTTCCTTCTGCGTCGCGGTGTCTCCTCTCGTGGGAGAGGGAATGAACCCGGAAACTGGCTTCTGCTCTCGGGCGTTGTCTGTGGCAGCGGCACCAACTCGGTGGCGGCTTGTCCCTCCTCTCGATCGCCTATCGCCTGTGTGAAGCCTCCGCCGCCGATGTCCTCATGGCGCAGCTGGCCATCCGGCCCAGGGTCTCCGTCGTCCTCCTCCTCTCCATATTCCCCGTGCTCTTCGCGGACCACAGAGGCGCACAGGTCCGCGGAAAGGCCTCGACTGCTCAACCGCGTCAAACCACTGACGCCGCGTTCAGCCCGTAGACAACAGGTGGCGGCGGCGCGTCGCAGAAGACGAGCTGTCGCCATGGCGCTTGTAAAGCACTGCTCGTTCGCCCGAAAGTCGGTGAACGTGGAGAAATGAGACGCCTCGTCCTCAAGCCGGCCTTCCGTCCCCGAAAACGCCTCGAGGATAACGGCTGCAAACGCAACCAGAGGAAAACGACGGATCCTACATTTCAATTTCAGCTGAAAGGTGGGTCACCCCAACCCCCCCCCCCCCCGGAGACGAAAAAACAGGCAACAGATCGCACTTTGCATGGCCTGCGCACGCGTGCCCTTGTAGACAGATCCAGACACGACGTGATACTTTCTGCTATGCCGAACGGGGTTTTCCGCGCAGGAGGCCTGCCCTCTTGCTACTGGATGGACCGTGGCTCTGTGCAAATGCTAGAGCGCTGCCACGACACGCGACCCTCGCGTGAAGAGAAACGAGGCGTCGCGCACCTGCGGACGAAGCCCTCCAGGACGATAAAATCGAAATCTGCGAAGGGTGAAGGCCCGCGCAAGTCAGGCGCAAGCCTCGAGTCCACTTTTATGTCCAGTGGAACGGAGCGCAAGATATGAGCGTCCGTCGCACCGAAGCCCGACGCTCTGGGCCGTCCCACACAGTTTAGGGTGTAGGGTTTAGTTGGTGTTTCGGCTCAAGCCAAGTCACCGGCTGCAGCTACTAGTCTCGGAACGCAGCTGAAAACCTCCTGCTGCAGACGACTTCCGTGCACCAGTACGACGTCGTTGAACAGGACAACGTACGGAAAATCGTCTACAGGGTGATGGCCATGTGTGCCTGAGCGAGTAGACCGTGGCATTCTCGCCTATCACGTGCCAGTCTGCAACGCACATCAACAGCAGAACGTGTGTTGTGGTCGACTGAGCCGTCGTTCGGGAGCAGACCTAAGTCCTCAGTTCCTGCCTCGCCATCTCGCCAGCCCCAGTTGCGGCTGCCACGCTTTCTTCATCCCGCGGGCGCAGCGACGGCCGTCACGAATGACGACGCGCCTCTGCCCTGGGCTCTGGCCTAACCTCCACCAGCGGGTAAACCGCAGGGAGGCAGTCCGCAACCCACGAGCGATTTGGTGCATGCAGTCCGCGTAGGACAACTGCGAGCACATTACACTCGCAGAGCTACTGGAGTCAGCAGCACGGTACGCCAGTGCCCAGGACTGCATTCGTAAGTAGACATCGCCGAGCACAAGACGTAGATTCGCGCCTAAAAGGCTTACTTGGCATAGTTAGAGTGAGGAAACGGGTGTACGTGGAAGTGAACAGGTCGCCTCAGTAGGCTTTGAGCTCCGCTGTCTGCAGATGTAACGCAAAACATCCTGCGGCGCGCGCTGGCGGACCACTGCCGCGCGTCTGGCTACCGAACAGAGGGGAGCGAAGCGCTTTGATGTAACGCCCCCGCACCGTCACTCCCTACTGTCAGGTTTTTCTGCCGCGCCCCATTCCCCCTTCCCTTCGCGCTCTTTCCTCATCATGTCGCCTGCTTTGCATCTCTTCCCAGTAGCTTCCGACCTCTCGTCTGCAGTCGGTCCATCCGCCCCAACCGAAGGAGGCCCTCTGCCCTGACTAGACACTGGCAGCAGGTCCGTTCTACGTGGCCCCGTGGCCTAGCAGGAAGACCACCGGCAGGCAGGCTTGGACTGCGTGGCGGGCGGCGGTTTGCACGGCGCGTCGGTTCGGATCTGTGCGCGCTTCGAGGGGGCACTCAGTCTCCTTCCCAGCCGCCTACAGTCCAAAGGCTGCCGTCGCGGCTCCTGAAAAGGTGGCTAGTGGAGAGCGGCGCGCGGCCGTAGACGCAGAGAGTCACCCCGCCATTCGTCCTTTGCTTGAGAGCGCATCGCCGCAGTCACGCGCACGAGAGGGAACCCGGGTGGCCTTACCCACAGCAGCGCGACAGCCGAGTTCAAGACCTCGTTGTCGAGTCTCTGGAGGAAGCTGACGGAGACAACGACAAGATTGGCGACGCCGAACCACGCATTGGCAAAGTCACTGATTATGACAAAGTCCTTGAAGTGCGCCGCGCTGCCGCACCGGACGCGGAGAATCATTTCCACGAAGAACGCAGTCGCGGTGAAGAAGTTGAAGCCGCACAACGTCGCGAAGAGCGGCGTGTTCCGCTTCATCTTCACAGCCTCCTGCAGGCAGACACGTCCGCACAGGATTTTCGCAGAAATATCCGGGCGACACCACCGGGGCGTGCCGGGGCTTTGCCAGTAGCAGGTCCATGCGACACTCGTCAGGGAGCGGGGAGTGCCCAGTCAAAGAATATAGTATTTTTTGGCGGTTACGCAGCAAGCGGGGCGATCCTAAAACCTGCGCGGCTGGCTTCACTCCTGGAGATGCCCGGCCGAATCGCAGAGCCACCAAAGAGGCGGACGGTGGCGTCCTGCATGGGACACTGTGTCCTTACGCTCGCGCTGTGCCCGACGTATTCGCGGGCGGATATTTCAAGGCTGGAGACTCCACGAGAACAACGTTGAGGATGATGATGAGCGCCATGACGATCTGCGCAGTGGGGCTGTCGATGAAGGCGCGCGTCTGAAAACATCCGGAAAAGTGGAAACTTTCATCTGGCGCCTTCAGAGGCAGCTCCGGCCCTAGAAGCTCTCCCAGCAGGAGCTTCCGCGTGGAAGACTTCTGAACCACGAGAATTCCATCACCGGCGAAAACCTGCGAGGACCCGCTACCCCTCGTCAGCAGGGCGCTCAGAACCTGTGCAGCGCTGTTCTCTAGACACAAAAACTAACACAAAGGCTTCAGATCTGCTTGACTGGCTCTTCAGTGACACCATCCGATTTGCAATACAGCAAACACCCGTAGGCATCTGCCACGCGTGACGGCAAGTGCGACTTCCCCAGAAAGGGCTAAGATCATTCCTTCGCTTCCGCACCACGCAGTAAGACATGTGGAACTCCCTGCGCCCACGGAGTGACACAGCAGCGAATGCCGGTGACACACGGCTGCAAACACCGCTTCACAGGGTATATTTTCCTGCACAGCCGCCCGCGGCGATGGATTCTTCCTCGACGTCATTGCTGCGGAGACCCACCGCGCGGTCGCGCAGTTCGATTTCTGTCTGTGTGGGCGTAGTAACGGAGGATTTTCAGCTCACACGTGAGTTGCTCAGTGTGGTCTTCATTCGGCTCCATCGTGACGATTTGCTTCAGCTTGGCTTCCTCCGTGTACTTTTGGATGCCGAGCAGGCTGCGGAGTTTCTCGCCGCGGTCGATTTCGCTGTGCACTGCGCGAAACGCCTTCAGAGCCTTCGCTGCGTTCTCTTTCATGACTTTTTCTCCAGCGGCCGTGGCCGTGCTTACGTCGTGCCCAAGTGTGAACGGGAACGAGCGCAGGCGCGTCGAGCTGGTGGCGTATCGCCAGGCCCTGTGGAGCGTCTCGCCGCTGGCCTGCTACCCCGGCGAGTGCCTGTGGGGGAGTCGCCACTTCTCCCTGTGCGACAAGCCGCACCGGCGAGCTGCAGCGTCTCCTGAGTTTCCACTCGACGGGATGCAGGCGTCGGCTCTGAACACGAGGGCGACCCCACGTCGACGACGTACGGGCGCAGGCATGGAGACTTTGACCCCGGTCTCGCTCCACGGCCTTCCCGGCCTCCGCCGCAGCATCGCCGGCGTCTGAAACCTGAAGCGCGACCACTGCGTGAACTGGCCTTTCACTGGAGTCTCGCGAGGATGCCCATCGACGCCCGACGAGCCCGTCCAACGGCGTCCTTCGTGACCTGTCTCACAGCAGGGTACCTGCAAGCGCGCCGCCAACGTGGCGGGTTCAGACTCTACAGCCTCCGCGGCTCGACGCACAAAGACTGGAGCGTGTCCGCAGGGCCCCAGAAGCGCGTTGAAAGCACCCGTGAAAACGCCCACGTCGCAGAGCAAGCTCTCTCGAGAGTCCTTCAGCAGCTCAGCAACAGACAGACGAATCAGGGGCGTCTCGGGTAGCTGCTGGTTACTTCCGTCCCTGTCCTCAGCGAAACACCTCGAGAAAAGCGGCAACGAATCTGCCCGCACGAAAAACGCTGGAAAGCAGGACTCGCTCAGCCACGGCTGACTTGCCATGCCCTGGCGGAGTCAGTACCTAGTGACGTGAACTGTGTTGGAAGGGTCAGGCCAACACGGACCACGCGCACGTTTCCTGAAAAAGTGAATGCTCCTGGCATCAGAGGTCCCACAGAAAAGACCGACGAGGCAGAGTGCGATAATCTAGAGGCAGGCCAAGCCCCACTCCTGAATAGGCAAGAAAAGCCTTGAAAAACAACGCATCCACACACTGCCTGTCGCCTGTGCGAGGCTATACAGCGCAGTCAGCTCCGGAAGAACTATACTGGGTCCAAGGCCTGTCGCGATCCATCGAAGTCACCGCTCCTTTTTTGATTTGCGGCACTCCGGCGGAGCGCGGCCTCCCTGTCGACTCGACGGCGCCGCCGCCCAGTCGGCGGCTTCACGGCCTTTCACCAAAGGAGACACAGTGACTTTGTATAGGAAATTTCTTGCCCAGGTTCCAGCATAAATAAGGGCGCCTTCCCCGCGCAGCGACGGTTTCATCACAACGTGGACGAGGGCACTTTTGGAGTGGAAGGGGCGGAGAAGTGTGTCTCGCTGTGGCGTTGTCCGTTGAGTGTGTTCACAGCACCCACACAGCATGGGAACGGGGGTGCTTCTCTGTCATCAGAAGCGAAAACGAAGCACAGGATTTCTACGCCGTTGCGTGACTCAGACTACGAAAGCACCTCGACATCAGACTGGCGGAAAGTATCCCTCTCGCGTTCGGGGCTGGAAGGTCAACTCACACAACTGCCGCCTCAGCCAGCTCACGCGAATGCTCGCGACCCAGAGAACTTGCCGCCCCCTCTTCAAGCCCTTCACCGACATAGAAGAAGAAACACTGGGAAACCTAGCTTTCGCTGCAGAGAGGAAGGCGAGACCGTTTCGAGGGACACGTTTTAGACACGAGATCCGACAAGGCCACAGACTGAATTCTTCGCGACAGCGTGCGAGCGACGATGCATGCACAGGCCAGTACAGAGCTTAAGGCACCACAGCGCCGCCGGGGTAAATAAACAGACGTCAAAACTGTGCCCTCCAAAGCGGACCGCCCTCCGGGATGAGCCGCGTGTCTCTTTGCGGCCTGTGGTATGCGGGGGAGTTCACAGGGGCAGGCTCAGTTGCCCATTGCTGGCGTTTCGAGGTCGCAGCGTGCGTGTCAGGCCTGCCGGAGTAGTCTGTATGTGAACTTGGTGTCTACATGCAGCCGAAGTTGTTTGCTCGGAAAAGAGGCACTACGGTGTTAGTCTTTCAGTCGACGCAGGTGCGCGGCGTTTGTCTAGGTATCTTCCTGCGATGCCGCGATGCGCTGCCGACTATCTCGTGACAGACTCTGCTTGCCTCGTCGCCTCTCCCTTGCCTGCGAGACGAGTGTCTCCAGTAGTAGTCTCCAGTAAATGTTGGCAGGTCTATTCTGTCTTCCACACCGCGTGCTCTGACGCCCACATATCGCTTTTCCGGCCTCTCACCTGTAGCCACGGCCTTTTTCCTTCGGTTCGTTTTTTTTACCTTCTCTGGTCTTCCAGTTCGCCCCATCTTAAGGTGCTGTGTCCTCTGGTTTTGCCTTGCCGTGAAGACAAAAGGCCGTTTCCTGTAGCAGCCTGTGCCACGGAAAGCGACGTCCTGCTCCGCTGTTCATTTCATTCCGCGGCGCCGAGCGCTGTGTTTAGGATCTAGGACTTAGACACCCGCACTGCCCGAGCCGCAGACTTCCGTGCCCCTTAGCGTCCGTCTCCCAGTCCTCGAGCGCGTCTTTCTCCGCAGGCGCTGGCTGTCCGTGGCGGCTGTTGGCCTTCTGCTCCGACTTCCTGTTTGCCCCTCTGCCGGCGCGGAGAGGCTGCTGCGGGGCTGCAGCGACGACCCACAGGCGGCCGATTTCGCCTCTCTCTCGCCGCATTTGCGTGCGAGGACTCTGCATGCACTGCGTGACATTCTGCGCTGGCCAGTTCCCGCCCTTCGTGTACGCCCGCCTGCGAATTTCCGTTCTGCGGTTGCCCTCGACCGCCTGCGTCACGTCGAGAGCCGCGGCAGGATGAGCGGACGACGGCGCGTCAAGAACGTGGCGTACGACGAAGACGACTGGGGATATGGCGACGACGACTCCTGGGAGGATGAGGACGACTTCTACGAAACGCCGAAAAGCTCCTCTCGCGCCGCGGCGCCAACGAAGGGGAAGAGCGCCGGCCCGTCGAGCACCCGCGCGCCCTCGAAGGCGACATCCGCCGGCTCCACAGGAGCTGCGAAGGCTGCGTCAGGTGCCTCGTCAGCAGGCCAGTCGTCATCACGGACGGCGGGTCGCGCGCCAGTGACGACGGCTGCAGGCAGCGCGGCGGCTCGCCCCGCGAGCTCCTCAGGAGGGAAGTCGGCCTCGGGCGCCTCGGGCGGGACGCCGAAGGCAGAGTACACCTGCGCCTCTTTGGCGGCGTGCGCTCCATCAGCGCCTCCTCAGAGTTCAGCTGAAAGGGGGGCAGCTGCACCCGCGTCCCCATCCTCCGTCTGCACGCGAGAAGACGGAAAGCCCGAGCCGCTTTCCCTGGTCATCGTGGGCCACGTCGACGCCGGCAAGTCGACGCTCATCGGGCAGATGCTGCACTCCACAGGCACCGTCGAAGGAACGGTGGTGCAGAAACTGAAGAAGCTGAGCGGGGACGCCGGGAAGGGGTCCTTTTTCCTCGCGTGGCTCTGCGACGAAGGCGACGACGAGAGACAGCGGGGCGTGACCATCGATGTCAGCGTCCGCGTCCTCTCCGCGCCAAACTCCGGCCGCCGCCTCGCCCTCGTGGATGCGCCAGGGCATCGCGAGTTCGTGTGCAACATGCTTGGAGGTACGCTTTCTCGCTTGCGTCTAGCCGTCTCGCAGTAGAGTGACTGCTACCGTTTCGTTTCCTACTCGGCGACCGCGGGTGCGGCTAGCTAGGACACGCGGCGAGGGGAGGAATGTGCGGATTCACTTTTGCAACTGGCCGCTGCGGCCCAGCGTGTAAGTCTTCCCGCTCGAGTGGTCGCGGAGCTTGCAGTCCAGTCTGCAGGTTTGAATGATGAAGAGGGCGTCTAGGTGTCGTTTGCAGCGCAACGCCCGCTGTGCAGGCGGTGCGAGACGCGTTGGGCCTTTTCTCAGCGCGCTGAGGTCCCTGCGGCCTTTCGCCACTGTGCTCGGTGCGTCCCGTGTCAGTCAGGCGTCGGCGAGCTGCGTGTTGTACGCTAGACGACTCGTTTACGGTTGAGGGTTTATAGGTTTGCGTTCTATTCACGTGTGTCTGCCGTGGGATTTGCGGCTTGCCGTTTCCGTGCTTGTCGCAGGCGCCGCGTTGGCGGATGTCGCGTTGCTGGTCGTGGACACCCCGCGCTTCGAGGTGGGGTTCAACGGCCAGACGAAGGAGCACCTCCTCATCGTCAGATGCCTGGGAATTCAGCACTTTGTGGTTGCCATGAACAAGATGGACGAAGTGCAGTGGTCTGAAGCGACGTACAACGCGGCAGTCGAGCGCCTGCGAGGGTACATGACAGGCCCAGAGATGAACTGCGCGCTCGACCAGATCTGCTTCGTGCCGATCTCCGCGTTCCGCGGCGTCAACGTTATCGACGAAGCGACGCTGCAGGAGGTCGAGAAAGTGCGCGCAGAGGCGAAGGGAAGGCGCAAGCCCGACCTGCGAGGACTCGGAGACACCGAGGAAAGACAGAAGCAGTCCAAGTTGCTCGCCAAATGGTGGAACGGGCCTGCGCTGCTAGAGGCGATAGAGCGCGTCGAGGTACAGCCGATGTGGTCTCTCCTGAATCCGCGCACTTCGCCTCAAGACGCTGCGCCACCTTTCACGAGTAGCCGTTTCGCGATGGTTTCAGCGCGCGTGGCGCGGACGCCTGCATGCGACTGTGAAGCAAGCTTCTTGACGGTGCCGAGACCTGCGGATAGTGTGCTGTGCTTTCTGCTCGGATACGTTCCAGCGTTCATTTGCGCAGGTCTCTCCCCAGGACAAGGGCCGTATCGCAGCCTGGTAGTCGGCGACAGTGTGTGCTGTCGGTGATTCAGGAGTCGTTTTCCCTCCTTTCTTGTGGCGGATGCAGGTCCGCACGAGCGAAGGCCAGCAGCAGCTTCTGCGCGAGCCCCTGGCGGCGTGCGTGTCGGATGCGTGGTCTCCGTCCTCGTCGTCGACAGATTTCCACCTCTCCTTAAAAATAGTCCAAGGCATTCTGCGCGTGGGCGACACCATCACCGGGCTTCCTGGCAACATTCCAATGGTCTGCAAGTCTCTCGTGGCCTTTGGAGGGACGCGCCAGAGCTGCGGGGTCGG
This sequence comes from Besnoitia besnoiti, assembly GCF_002563875.1. NCBI lineage: Eukaryota > Apicomplexa > Conoidasida > Eucoccidiorida > Sarcocystidae > Besnoitia > Besnoitia besnoiti. The sequence continues at coordinate 2,743,985 of NC_042362.1, read as the reverse complement.
CGATTTCGTTGAGCACGGAGTTTTCTCTCCCGCGGCGAACCATAGCGAACGCGACGCGCTGGCGGAGCTCGGCGTGGGAAGCGTTTTGTGTGCGCCGTCGCGGCTGCTGCCCGCGTCAACAATTTTCAGCTGCCGGCTGATGGTCTTCAGGACGGAGCTGCCCCTTGTGCAGGGGCGACAGTTCATCGCCCACATTCACACAGCCACGTATGCCTGCAGCATCCGCAAAATCCTCGGAGTCGTCAACAAAAAGACGGGCGAGCTGCAGGGCGCGAAGGGAGGGAAGAGAGCCGCGTGCGCAGCGCTCGGCCGCGGCATGGTGGGGCTTGTCGAGATTTCCACAGTGAGCAGCGTGTGTGTCCAGCCAAAATCTAAAACAGAGAAGCCAGGCGGGAAGGACCTTGGAACTGGTGTGCTCTCTCGAATCATCCTGCGGGAGGGCGGGAAAACCGTGGCGGCTGGGGTCATCGTGGACGCTGCGTAGCGCACCTTTGTAGTTCTCGCTCCGAAGCGTTGAAAACTCCTCCAGCGGGTGGGGGAGGTGAAGCGCCACACGGGAAACCTTTCAGCTGGACTCCGACGAGTTTGGCGTGCGCGTGAGAGCCTGCCAGCTGTCGACTGGCAGCATCAGTCTGCGAAGGAGTTCACTCGCCGGCAACGGGGATGTCAGTACCTGTGTAATCAGCTCTTTTGGGACAAAATGGTATTTTAATTCCACGCAGCAACAGCCAGTAGTGCCCCGATGGCAGGATGCTTGCAATGGAATGCTTCATGATACCGTGCATACACACTGCTTGGTTGCCTGCAATCTAGGGCGTGCCTCAGACTTCCGCAGCGTCAGCCTGAGAGGCAGTCCGTTCTGCTGTGCTTTTGAGAACTCGTTTGTCTAATTTCCACGGTGTAAAAAACACTGGAGACCGAAGGGATGTGACAAACCCTTATTGCCGCAGGTCGGTGCCACGAGATCGTGCAACCAAAATGAGTATCTTAGTCGGGCACTGTTCAAGCAAACAACGCATTTCTAGGTACGCGCTGAACACTGTTACTAGTGCACAAGCGCCGTGTAGAAAAACAGTCACACTGTCACCGCGCGAATTCGTTCGGCGGTTTGCAGCGTAACCAGCCACTTGCATAGTTCCGCAAGTCTCCAGTAGTGGCAGAATCAGAGCGCGAACGAGTGCGTGCGCCTCTCCACATCAAATCCCATACTTGGTCCAGCACGGCTTCTCCCGCCATAGTTAATGGTTGGGTAACTGACATGCATTCTGGTACCCTAGAACCTACAAGAGGATGATCAACTGCCGCTCTGGTTGCGAGCTTGTAGATCGGCGGAGTGCATGCCGTTTATTGCTGCCCTCCTGACGCCCCAGAGGCGGGTGCGGCAGAGAACGCTCGTCAACAACTTTGCTACGCGGCAGGCACGTTTCGCAGTGGGGGAGCTGAGCGGACGGAGCCTCGTGTGCTGATCGTGGCATCAGGCGTATGTTCGTTGTATATGTGACGTCCTGAAGCGGTAGCTCAGATACGCACCCAGTTCAAGCAGCGCAATGTCATATTGCTAGGGTCTGAAGCTATCAAATGCATCTACACTGACATCCTACTATTTCAGCCAAGCGGAGGACATAGACACAGATTCGTAGAGGCGTATTTCCCCCTTGTCTCCCTGCACACCTGCCAGACGAGAGCTGCCAGGCAGCCGACCCACAGCGCTGGCAAAACAGTCTCAGCCTCGCACATCCCCGGGTTCTTCCCTTGGGCACGCCCGTCGACTCAAAAGCGTGCAGCGCTCTCGCTAAACAGGAGAAAGCGCTTCACGATGTTGGAGCAGAATCATCATGCGCACACCCCGCAGATGCATGCCTGCAACGCTGCAGGGCCGCGCGTCCCTACTTTCGACACAATTCTAGACGCTACATGTCTACAGTGTGCGAGCCAAGAGTCGGATGAAACCGTCCCGGAATCCAGTTCGCTCAAACAGATGGCTCATGCATGTGCGTTGAGAAAAGACGGGTATTCCACGTGCGAGAACGGGAATAGATGGAGATAAAAAGGAAGTGCCATGAAAGTGTCGACTGCGTCTGGACGCCCTGAACGCATGCGTGCATGCATCGCTGCGCTGTCTGTCTCTGCTGCGGAACGCAAGTCATTGGTTCGAATCCCAGTAAAGTCCAGGGATAAGTTCTAACGACTACACGCGGCCCTCCGGACAAAGCTACAAGATTCGCCTTCTCTATCCGTCGTGTACGCGTTCTGGGTCCTCTCTTAACATTTGCGCACACCTGTTTCGCCGCATCACCGAAAATCGTCGCCCCTGTCGGCAAAGCGGAGCTCTTGCCGTGTCCACCGCGGGAATATCCAGTTTTTTGTGTGCCCTTCGACCTGAATTCGCTCAGTATTTCCAAGACGGCTGACCTGTCCTAAGTTTGCTCCCTTCGGCCGCGTCTTCCGAACACGCCTCTTCTCCGTTCCTCCGAAGCTGTGGAGCGTGGCTTTGCTCTGCCGGCGTTCGGTGTGTAGAGCTCGGCTAGTGACCGAGGAACCAGTCGCGGTGAAGGGTCCGCTGACTATCCGAATCAGGATGTCTTCCGAAGCAGGATCCCGGGCCTCTAAGGCAAAAGAATGTTCATCGCAGGCGTCGGCTTCGGCTGAGCCGTCACTGTTGTCAAAGGTTCTCCGGCCGTCGTCTCACGCGGAGTGGCACAAGGTATGCAATATGGATATTGGTCCCCAGAGAAAGGGTTTTATACAGCCTGAGGCGTGCCATTTTAGTGAGTGGAACATGGAGCCTAGCTTCATTTGTCCTCTGTTTAGTATGGCATGCCTGGTGACTATACTATAGTTCTCAGACGCATGTCCCTGTCCTCCTAGCGTACAAATGGACTCGCGGATGAGTACGCATGTGTGTCTTTGGCGAGAGAAAACATATATTTGGTGGTATCGGACGAGCCTTGTGTACATTTGTTTGCCTCTTCCCCTCGACTTGCTTCTTCTGGATTCCCTCTTCTCTGTCCTCCAGGACGAAGCTGCGGACGTCTTCTGGTGGCTCAAACAGATCGCTGCGATCATCGTCGGCGTGATTCTCGGCAGTCTCGGCATAACCGGCTGGGCGGGTTTTTTGGCCTTCGCCATCGTGCAGTATCTAGTAGCCAACATCTGGGCGCAGCACGCAGGGCTCGTCGGCGTGTGTGTCGAGCCCTTCGACGTCTTCACAGAGCAATCCTTCATGGCTGGAGGAACCTTCGTAGTAAGTTCTCAGGGCGGAACTCGTGAACGGGCTCCGCAAACCCAGCGCGGGAATCGACAGTGCAAGTTGACTTTCAGCTCACAGAGTGCTGGACACGTCTCGCCTTGCTGCCTCCTGGCAAGGCCCGGCTCGTGCTGCAACTGGAGGATTAAACGCTTTACAGCAGCACTTCCGGCTAGCACACTAGAACTTCGTGTAATATGGGAACGGCTTACCAGCCAGCCCCTAAGGGTCATCCTAGCGATGCTTGGAGAGCGAATGCAAGAACGAATCATGCATACGTTTCACTGATCACCAGTAGTACCTTCCATGCTCGCTGGTGTCTGCGGTTTGCTGCGCCGTTCTCAGGTCCTGTGGACTCTGGTCTACTCTCTGAACGTCTCCCACGGAGTCGCGTGAGGCAGCGGTCTGAACGTGTTTTGTCTCCTGTGCCACAACAGGCGCCCTTTTGTATCTGATTCTGACACTCGTGCGGAGCTTGTGCTTCCCCTCTTGAGTTTTCGGTCTGCAGACTCTTCGTGCTGCTTCGTCTGTGGAAACCTGTCGTTTTTTCCTGCTGTTCTATCGGTTTCGCCGTGGCCTCGCGGATTCCGTAGGGCGAGTCTTCTTTCATGGGCCGTGCATGCGGGAAATTCAGCCCCGGCGTTGCCGCGCGGTTTCCGGTGTAGCCCCGCGATACACCTCGTCGCGACGGAATCACCGTGACCCTTCCGCTGCAGCCGGAAGATACGAAACAGCAGCGCTCAAACAAACACTGACGCGCCACAGGGCAGCCGCAGGGGCACTGGCGCGTTGCTGAAATTGTAGAGGCACTCAGCTAGTTTTTCGCAGACACTCGGAGCTCAACACCCTAACGGCGTGGCCGTTTCCACAGGGACTGTCGCAACCTCGTATTTCCTAGTAGCATTCGTGAACTGTTTCGGCCTGATCTACCGGGCGTTGGAGGGGGTTACATTTAACACGGCATACCGTTATTAGCCTTTGCTGATGACAGCGGAGTGAGCCTTTTCACGCAACCCAGCAACGCCGCGAGATAACGTGTAGCAACACGCCACAAAGGAAGGCTCCAGGTGAGGCAACCTCCGGGTTAGAGAGTGATCTTCTCACTTGTCACTTGTTCATCTGTGATATTGGCTGTGTCTCCGTTCTCGCAGAACAAACTGCACCACCTGTCGGTGCACTCTCGAGGATCTTACGAAGGATCCAAGCCACCAGAAAGCGTTCCAACTATACACAGGGCAGAGGCTTTAAGGGGCATAGGGCGTAGAGTCCTCTATACTGCAACAACGCCGGCCGTGTGGAAAAGCAGTCTGCGCAGACACATCGCCACGCGATTTCTGTTGCTGTCGTGATTAGCTTTGCCGCTGACGGCAAAGAAAGACAAAAAACAACGTGAAAGAACCCCTTCGAGGAAGATGAGGTGGAGACAGGTAGTATTTGGGGGGGACTGAATAGTGAAAAGACCAAGCGGGATTGCTGTGAGAAAGGCAACAATCACTCCCCGAGAAAAGCGACAACAAAGAACACGTGCCCCGTAAAACGCATTCCAATTACAAAACCCATTGAGTTCAAACTGCTAACACGAACCAGCACTCCTGGCGCGTCGTCAGCCTCTCAGAACTGATGCTGTTCGATCGGCCTCAGCCCCTCTGCAACTCCTGTGACGGTGGCTTCGAGCCCCCTGCTTTCTTCCGGCTCGCCTGCTTCCCCCGTGGAATATGGAGATGGCATGTCGTTCTGTCCGTTCGCCGTCTGGTCACCCCTGGCGTTGGGGGATGCTTGGGTGTTGTCGTGGAAGTAATCGCTGGCGTGTCTGTATAGTTGGCCGTGAAGCCTTGTGATGTAGGCCCAGGCGTACGCTACCGGACAGAAGAGTTTCTTCTCCTCTGTGTCGACCCGTGCCCCCGTTTTTTTGTCGTACTCGTACAAGGCCCGAATCCAGAACTGAGGAGTCGCTGTCCAGTCAACGAAAATCAAGGACTCAAGTAACATGTCTCTCACACTCTCGATATCCGCAGCCTCATCCTCGCCATTGCTAGCCTGCGTCGCGTCCTCCTCCCCAACTTCCGGTGCGCCTTCCCGCTCCTCAGGCCGTATTTTGGACAAAGCGTTATCCGCAGACTTCCGTATGGCGTCGAACAACAAGGGTCCTGCCTCCTTGTGAATATCCCTGCCGACAACTTCATAATGAGCCTGAATAACATCGGGTAGCTTCTTCGAGACGTCGCCACCGGGATAGAGGAATTGAGTATGCAGGAACATAAGGTACTTGCATCCCTTTTTCTCCTTGCGATTGCATTTTAGGTGCTTTCGCACAAACTCATGGCAGCCGCCGATTCTTCTCCCGACATCGCATTTCTCAGGATTCATGAATTTCAACTCATGAAATAGAGGATGCCGCTCAAACGCACAGCCCTCTCCGCGGGGGTCCATTACAGAAAGCGGAAAAGCTTCGCCGCAGTTCTGCCACGACGGTGACGTACAGTCGAAAGTGAGGTTGTAGAGCGTATCATAGGTGCGTTCCACCAGTGTGTAGAATGTGTTTGCCTCAAACCCGGGGTTAATGAGGATATCCTGCGGCTGCCTACATATCCCAGAGAGAATCGCGTTTGGGTCTGCGACACCGGAGCCGATGCAAGTGTCTGCATGCTCCCTGCTTTTGAATGTGTTGATGGAGAGTAGAAACCCCTGGTTCTCGTAGAAGGAAATGCGCTTCTCGAGGACCATCGTGATTTTCATCTTCTCCTTCGTCGACAAATCGGTCACACTGTCCAGGATCCAGCCCGTTTTGAAGCCGAACAAGGAGCAGAGACCTGTCATGATCTTCAGAAGATCCTGACCGTGCACAGCGGTCTCTCTCATGTGCTGCTCTGTCCCGAGGAAGCTGACCCCACACCTCCACGGCGCGCGATCCTCGAACTCAATGCCGATCAGGCGGTTCACCGGCATGTCGCCTTCGCGCAGCTGCCCAGTAACTTCGCTGTTGGGCTTGGGGACGTAGGCAGGCTCGCAGATGTACTTTGAAAACCATCCGACGAGTCCTGTGCTCACGCGGAAGCGCCCATGCTTCGTGCAGAGGAGACGCAGGTCGAACGTGCCGCCGTCGCGAGCGGGCACTCCCGTCACTTGGATATCCCCCTGTTCATCGAAAAGGGGCGAAGCTAGCCACTGCTTTCGGATTGAATCATCAGTTGCCGCTTCAGCAGGGTTCGCAATCGAAATTGCTTTCAGATCTTCGAACGCGTAAACGCGCTGCAGTGGACGCACAGCCTTCCCATTGGGCAGGACGAACTGAGCGGATGCGAGTATAGATTCGGTTGCTTCGTCGTTGTCGCCGAATGTCTCTGCTTCTTCACGCAGGCCCTCCTGTCCTTCAAAGTTGACCACCGCTTCCTCCAGAAGCGCAGGGGGCTCCCGGGCCTGCTGCTTTGAGTCGGGCACGCCTGCGTATTCCAAATGCCGCGGGCTCTGGCGAATGAAGACTCTACCCATCTCTCGCAGATACGCGAGGTCTTCCGCCACGCAGCCTAGCTTCAAGGACTGCCAGTACTGTGTTGACGGAAAGAGGTCAAGGAACCAGAGGGGAAACCGCAGCGCCTCAGACAAAAGAGTCTCCGAGGAAGGGGCGAGCGAAACGTCCTTCTCTGCCGTGTGCTGTTTCACCGCCAGCATGCCCTCCTCGTACCAGGCAGTTTGAGATGGCGTCTCGAAGAGCCGCGCAGCCGGCGGTCCAATAAGGGAGTGAAGTGTCCGCCACGTTTTCGGCTCCGTCAGAAAGCTCAACATGTTTAGAGAACCGAGGGAAACTCCCGGAGTCAGTTGAGCGACCTGCTTCGCCATAGACCGCAAGGCGTCTTCGGATTCCTGCGTGTAGGTAGCCGCGCGGATGGCTGAGAGGCAGCCGAGAAGGGGTTTTCCTGGGTTGCATGCCTCTCCGTCGACACGCTCCAGAAAAGCAGCATATGAGTCGGGGCTACCGACGTGAATGGTGCAGTCCTGGATTTTCGTTGCGCCGTCGGAAATGAGCGCGTTTTCGATTGCCGCTGTGACGCGTGCGAGCGCCTTCCGGTACATCTTTGGACTCACAGCGACTCCGCGCCACGAGAGAAGGTCGAGCTTTTCGTTGGGCAGGAAATCAGCTTCGCCGCGATCTGTCCGTCTGACCTTGGGCGTCGGTTGCACGGGCTTAATCCCCACAAACGACAGGGACCGGTAAGGTTTCACATAGCGAGCTGGAACGGATTCGAAGCCTAGCGAAAGCAAGCCCTCAGGGTACAAATTCGGCAACAAGTCCAGAACCGGATTGCCCTCATGCACAAGCAGCTGCGTGTCGAACCCGAAAGCTATGCAAATGCCTATCGCTGACTCAAGATATGACGGATATTCCTCCCGCATGGAGTCGTGGACAATGCGACACAGCGGGGGACCGGCTTGGTCGGCTGGAGTCTGACTAGCTGAACCGTTGGCGGCGTTCGAGACCAACTGGAAGATAAATCCCACCTTCAGCGAGCCAGGAAACGCTTGTGGCGGTGGGCTGCATTGAATCGCCGAGTCGTCGCTCGCTTCCACTCGTTCCAGACTGCAAAAGAAGTGCAGATGCTCAATTCCTCCCAGAGTCAGGGTCGATATGGAGGTAATTGAAAACGACGGGAGGGAAGACAGGCTCCGGGGAGTCTCGTTCTGCGTGACTTCGGTGTCTTGTCTAGCCTGATGCCTCGAGGCCTGACGCACGACCGTGTCAAGCGTTCGACGACCTAGAAAAAGAGTCCTCTTGACAGTGTCGGCATTGTGGCGCCTGCCCTGGGAGGCTTTGAAGACTTCTCTCAGAGAGTCAAAATGGAAAGCCGCCAGCTCCTGACCTTCCGCCTGATCGACAGGCGGTCCACTGGCCTCTTCAGCGGCAACAGAGGAGGACTGAGGAGGGGACTCAGCCTCCACAACACATGAGGTAAACGGAGACCTGAAGACGCATGGTAACACGAGCAAAATGAATGATGCAAGCTGGCGGACACGCCGGAAGGCGATGCGCTTCACAAAACCACTGTAGGGATCCATATTGACCAAAGGTGAGGGGGAATAGAAACAGAGAAGAAAAGCCAGTCTGCGCCGTTGATGGCGCGCAGACCACGCCACGAGGCACCCCGCAAGTTCCACTCAGGCGGCAGCAGTTCTCCAGGCCGCAGAAAAATCAGAAATCAAGTGTTTCCGCAGAAGGCCACTGCCTAGACATGAGCATTCTTAAATCGAATCATAGCGTACATTTATGGTCGCGTATCTCCGGTATCGGAAGGTCCGCGGATCTCTTTTTGCGCCAGCAATCGATGAAGCGAACAAGACACAGCTAGCGACGTAGCCATGTGACAACAGGAGGTACAGGAAACCGCCGGATTCTTACACCACGGGGAGAGTTTTCCAAGCTCCACTGGGGGCGGAAGAAACTGAAGTGGAATACTGTAGGCTCTTAACAGAGTGGAGACTGATTTCCCTCGCCATTTCGCATGCTGTCAAGGAACGCTACCTCGCTACCTACGCATGAGTGCGGGTAGCGCAGTTTTGAAACCGCGCTGTTCGGGGTCGTCCCAACATGTGCGACGCCAAGCGCCTGTCTCCGTAAGGAAATAAAGAGACACTGAAAGAGTAAGAGAAAAGACAGTTATCCTCAAAAAGCAAACACTTTCGGCTCTCCTGTGGCGCCGACATTGCCTTCATGGCAAGACACGCAATGGAGACGACACGCCGCGAATTCACTAGACGCCGGTCGCCCCGCGGCAACCAGCATAGTTCTATTTTTTTTGCAGAGCGGTGCGATCGGCACTGCAGGATTTCAAAAGAGCCTGAATGCCGCTGGACGGTAAGAATAAAAAACTGGAGGCGGTGTCGCTGGTGTCTTGCAGTGAGTTCCATCGAACGGGTCACGCTCTCGGACAAAGTTCTGTCCCGCGTTGAGTTACACCCGCATTGAGGCGACTGTCACGATGAAACTCCAGTAATGCCTCGATGGATGGGGAAACTTCGTTTGAAATTTGCTCGCCCCATCTGTGTCTTCTTAAAGTCGCGCCGTAGAGCTCCTCGGCGGCCCGCGATCTCCCAGACTCTTCACCTGAGTCCCTTTTGGCTGGAAGGCTGTAGCTGAATCTGCTGTAGTTGCGGAAGCACGTCCTTTCTCTGTAACTCAATTACTGCACCTATTCTGTGAGTTTAGAACCTACGAAGGCGAGCCACGGGCTGAAGCGGGTCACGTGAGGAGTTGAGCGGCACATTGACATCCGGCAGAACAGCGAATAGTGCCTCCCAAGCCTTGAATGGCTTTAGCGAGAGTTAGTCGTAACCTAGTGCTTTTACCCAGGTTACACTTCAGGAACTGAAGAAACACCATTTTCGCAGACTCAGGCTCGACGAGGTCCTAGTATTTAGGTAGATAATCCTTCTGCACCGCGCTTTACTCTGGAGACGATGCATCGAGTGCGCACGTGGTGAGATTCCCCATTGTCTTGTTTACCAACTTGGCCATTCTTCCAGCGCGGGATGGAAGGAAGGAACTCGAAAATTTATTGCAAGGTTTCCCGCGCTTTACTTCGGCACTCCACGAAACGAAAACTGCGGAGAAAGGAACTAATCACAACGGACACTGCTTCACCAATCCTTTTAGGGGTGCCTGACCTCGCCCATTTCCCTTTGAATGTGATGCTAAGTTCACGCTTCAGGCCCTATGTCGTCAGAGTCGATTTATATTTGATCTGCTCTGCAGGAATGGCTGCCTTGTATGCTTGACGGACCCACCATGACCACAAAGACACGGGCATGCATCATCACGTGCCTGAACGGCTGGAACAAAAGGATTTAGGGCTGTTTGTTGGGAGGAGACTCTGCGCCCTCGATCACCGAAGGCCTGCCCCCAACAGCAGTGTCTCTCCACGGTAGTTCAGAGATGTCGCAGAAACCGAGAGTCACGAAGCGTATAATTGATAATACGTGGTCAGGCGCCTTCAACACATATACGGGGAAACGACTGGCTAACGTCGTGAGAATCTTTGCTGGTTCTAGCGATATTGGGGCCCGCAGAGTAGAAGCTTGGAATCGCTTTCGTTTCGTTGGCTGGGCGTAGTTTTGCAGACGCACCCTGCACGGCTCTCAGAGAGCTCCCGCAATACGCGGAGTCTTTTTTGGCGATAAGAGATGTCCTAACGCGTAGTCAACGTGCTGAAGCGTTCGATCATCAGAAACTGCGAACGGTGTCTGCTGGAGTGCATTGCTCTACCTAAACCCCTTTAAACACTAGCCCTGCGGCGCTGCGATGCCCGGGAGCTATCGGCGCGAACCATCCAAGTGAAGAAAGCCTCGCCGCGGCAGAGAAAGCGGAATGAGACAGAGGCCCCACTCGTTCCATTCCCTTTCATGTCCGCTATTTCTTTTCGTTTGGCGCCCTCTCCACTGTGTCATTCCCGGCTCGCTGGGATCAGCAAGCATTGGGCGGTTGGCCTCGCGCTACCTCGTCCAGATCACAGTCCAGTGGTCTAGCATCCGCTAAAGCGTCCCAGATGGCTGAGTTATTTCCGATGTTATGTCTCACGCTTTCCCCAGGCGACGGTTTCGTCTGTTGGGATTCGTTCAGTAGTAGCAGCGCCAGCACGCAGAGCAGTGTGCTGTATCACTGCTTTTCAACAGCAACAGCTGAGCCTAGAAGACTACCCCCAACGAGCAGCTTCGGACCGTGCTTGCGCATGTGTAGATGCGTGTGCAATTTTAGCAGAAGTGGCGGCAGAAAAGTCTCAGGGGTGCCTCGAGTCATGCGCCACGGCCGAAAATCGCGAGACAGCCGAGAGAGAGTCCGTCGTCCCTGCTGAAGTGCCATGGATCCGAAAACCTGCCCAGTTGAGGTGAAATCCGGCAAAGCCGACAGCGTCTTTTGTAAACGGAAATACCAGAATCTAGTTTTTGGCCCCTCAGGGCGTGCATTCACGCCAGCTATACCCGTAGAGCTGGGCGGCAATTCGATTGTGCAGACGCGGGAAGAAGGGACGTCTTTACGCACAGCCGGGAGTCATCGCTTATGTTAACTACGGCCGGATGTACACTCCCGAAGTTGCTTCCACGATCCTGTTCCTCTCCCAGCAGCTCATCAGTCATGCGTGATAGGCGATACTGGCATATTTCTCGTCCGAGACTCTTTTCTACGCCTTCTGTTTTCGCTGACCCTCCACTCGCAAAAACGCCGTCTCGCCTGCTGTGCTGGCGAACACGCTTGTCTTCCCCGGCGTCAGCCGCGAGCGAGGCGCCCGCCGCGCGGATTTTCACTTGCCGAAACAGATATTCGTAGGCGCCTCTCCGACTGGACTTTCGTTTCTTTTTCCTGCCTTCTAGCCTCCAGTCGCCTCTACGTTCGCTGCTCCAGCAGCTGAAGCGCCGGTCTCCTGCAGGCACCATTCGACCCGTCCGCGCTTTCTCACTTCTTTCCCTCGCGTATCTGAGTCACTGCTGCGTCTCCCTTCGCGAAGCAAGTTTCCCCAACTGGGCTCGGTGGCCGTTCGCATGCGTTTCCTGCGTTTTTAACTTTAGCGCGGAGACGCCAACTGGTCACATCGTCCCTGCTCACTGCCCTCCTTCGGATCTTGCTGCATTTCGCTCGCTGTTTCGAGCCGCAGTCCCTTGTTTGGTTCCTCGAGTGCTCCCCCCGCCTCGCGGCTCCACTCTCCCTTCCTCTCTGGCTCCACGCGACGACGAAGCGCCTCGCCTCCTCGCGTCGGCCACCACACACGTCGCACGCAACGCACCGATCCTCTTAAATCGGCTGAGTCGCCATCTGAGATCGAGTGGCGCCTGCGAGCGGCCGTCGCTACCTTTGGGCTTTCCAGAATAACGGCGACGGCAGTCTCTCGCCCCACAGACTGAGCTGCCTCACTATGGCGGACGGAGATTCGCACGCACAAGATACCCCGGCAGGCTACCGGGTCGTCTGCGACGGCGACGTCTGCCGCCTCGTCCCCGATTCCGCCTCGAAGGACGAGAGCTCGCCCGCGCCCGTCTCCACTGTGGAAGTGACGGGTACGCAGTGGCGAGAGCTCCGCAATCGTGTTTTCTTCGTAGGAATGCGGCGCTGAGGCGTCTCCTGATACTGCCACCAGCGAGGAAGCCCTGCAGATACGCAGCTTGTTTCACCCCTCCCTAGGTTGCGTTACTCTACGCCGCCGACTCTCTCACTCTTCCGTAGCCACGTCGCCTTTTTTTCACTTTGCGTCGAGGCATGCATGACTCAGGCGCGTCTCTTCCTGCTTCGCGGCTCTGCGCTGCTGACTCTATCGCGACGCTGAGCGATCGACGCCAGAATTCACGCGTCCTCTTCACGCGTATTTCTGCAACATTCCTCTCGCGCGGCGCCTCAGGCAGCTGTGTACGATCTCTGTCTTCCTTCCATAGGCAACGTGCAAGCGAACGAGTCTCAGGAGGCCGACAAGCCGGAAGAGGTGGAGTTCACGCAGGGCGGCAACCCGGCCTTCGTCGCTCTCCATATCAACACGGAGGTACGCGGTTCGCTGCGAGTTCCGCCCCCTTTCTTCTTCTCTATCGCGCAACCCGCTCCCGTCGACTCTGGCGGCGCAGCCACACTTGGGCAGCAGTGCTTCAAGCGCGGAGGCAAAGCGCCCCTTCGCCATCTTTCGGCCGCTTGCGAATAACTGTCTCTTCCGCGTGGCACTCCTCCGCCGTTTCTGCGGCAAGGTCGGCTGCAGAGATGCAGATGAGCTCGACGCAGGCTTTGACGCCTGTCTCGTGGTCACAAAACGTTTGTTCGTTTCGTGCATCCGCCTGCAGCAAGCAGATCAGTTGGTGGACTTCGGGTTCTCCCGACTCCGAGCAGAGAAGGCCCTGTTTCACGTGAGCCAGCAGCCGGGCGCCGCGAGCATCGAGGCCGCCGTCGAGTGGCTCGAGGCGCATGCAGATGACGAGGACATTGACAGCCCGATCACCGAGCAGGAGAAGCCGAAGGAAAAGGTCGTCCTGACGGAGGAGGAGGCACAGCGGCGAGCCTACGAACTGCAAAGGAAACTCCGGGAGGTCAGCTGGGGATCCACTGGCGATGGATCCGCGCCTGAAGCTGCGTCGGTCTTCTTGGCGATCGTCTGCGCACGCAGGTTTTCCGCTCTTTTCTGAATTGCCACCCTTTGTTAATTGCGTTTGAGATCTATATTTGTGAGGGCGGGCGTCTCGCGCGCGTCGCAAGGCCGGCAGCCGCCGCGTCTTCCCACGATGCTTCCCCGTTGTTTCTGTACAAGACATCGAGGAAGACGTTTACTGCTGCCACACTGAGTGTCAAGCTCTTTTTAAAAATGGCGTACTCCTCAGGGAAGCTAATCACAAACGATAGGGATCTGCGCCCATGCCTCAGCGCGGGTTTGCGGTTTGTTCTTCTCGCCTGCAACGCATTGCGAGGCGACGCGGAAGGCGAACGGTCGCTTCTTCATTTGTCGCCGTCTTTCTCCAGGACCGTCTTGAAAGAGAGAAGAAAGAGGCGATTGAACGCGAGAAGCGGCGCCTGGCGCAGACCAAGGCGATGCTCGAGCAAAACGCGAAACTGGAAGAAGAGCAGCGGAAAAGGCAGCTCGCCCAGCTGCAAAAAGAGAAGGAGGTAATCGCCCCGCTGTACCTTGGTTCCGGCGCTCTCCCTCGTCCCTTCCACAGGCAGATGTGCGCGAGCAAGTGTGGGCGGGGGGCGGAGACAGGTACCTTTAGCCCGCGAGAGCCGAGAGAGGTATCGTTAGTCCGCGGGGGGCCTCACAGGGTCGCCTAGCCCGGTGTGTGGGTGTCGCGGTGCGCATACGGTTGAGAGAAATACCCCATTCTAACCGGCGATGCTTCTCGCCTGGTGCGCGCTAGGGTCTCACACGTCTGTCTTTCTGTGGATGTTTAGGACCACAAGAAAGAACGGGAGAGACAGCGTCAGTTGCTCCGCCAGGAGTACCGCGAGCGCTTCGGCTGCGAGGTGAGGGCAGGCGATCTGAGGCATGGTATTTGTGATAAAAAACGACTCACGTCACTGAGGGCAGACAGCGTGACACAACCAGCTACCTGCGGTGAAGAGGAGCCCTGCGTGGACTCTGTCGCCGGAGTCTTCCCGCGACTCGGTGTCCGCCTCTCGCTCGTGCGCGCGAGTGCAGCACTTTCTGGGGTTGCCGTGTTCCCGTCTATCGCAGATGCCAGAGGAGGAAGACACAACGGAGGAGGGCGCGGCGTCGCGGCTGAAGAAAATGAGCGGAAAGGAGAAAGTTGCGTACTGGTGCAACGTGCTGATGAAGAAGTACAGAAAGGACCAGAAGGACGGGCTCCGCGTGTGCTTCACTACACTCAAGACGTACTGCGGCAACGCCAAGGAACATCCACTGGAGGAAAAATACCTCAGCATCCGGTAAATGGGGGTGCCCGATTGCATGGCTCGTCTCTGCGTGTGCGAGCGTGGAGCACGGGTGTCTTTCCTTTGGGAGTGCGTGTTTCTCCGTTTTTATTCTCTTTCTCGGCCTACCTCTGTCCGCGGCGCTTCTTTGTTTTTTCTGCGGCGAATGGTTTTTACGGGTTTGCGAGTCTGTCTCCGATGCTGCCAGACATGGCAGGCATGCGCAAAGCGAACGACGCGAGAGGCGAAGGCGATTGCCTCATGAGGTACCTTTTTTCTTCATTGTGATGGTGTCAAGTCGATCTCGCGTGAGCCGTTGTTCTAGCGGAATGCAATGGAGCGACTACGCGCTGCTTCTGTTGCTCTCCGAGTTTGTCCGTATGAGTTCTCAGAGTTTTTTGTCGCATTCGTTTTCTTTTCAGCAAGGAAAACAACGCATTTAAGTCTCGTGTGCTGCCTTTCGAGGGCGCATTGGAGCTGCTCGACGTCTGCGGCTTCAAAGATCAAGGTAAGGCTCTTTGCGCAGCAACCGCGTTCGCTGTTTGCCGCCACCACGTCTCTGTCTTTTCCGCTCTCAAATCTCTCCGTGAATCCATTTTTTCCACTCCGCGGACGCGCTTGTCTGTGGAGTCCCTTCTGCACTCTCTCACTCCGCTGTCCCGTTTCCTTTCCTCTACACCGACCGTGTGATGAACCTCACGTCGTGTTCAAGCGCGTGTCTGACCTGCAACACTCGCAAGCAAGCTCGTCGTAGTCGTGCCACTGTCTCCACGGCGAGCTTGCTGTGGACATTGTCTGTTGATGGCTGCACGCACATGCGCCGTCTAAGAGGAGATGCAAATACATACATACACATATATATTTGCATAGATATCTGCGTATTTCATTGTGCGTCGTGTCTCGCGCGTGGCTCAGGCGAATTCCTCGTCATTGAAGGGCAGCCCGACGGATTCGTGCTCGGGCAAGCGCTAAAGTTCATCGACGTCCTGCTTGATCAGCTGCGGAGCTAGTCTTTTTCCCTTGCTCCGCCTCGTGCTGCTTCGTTAAGCGACCCCCCGGCCGACACGCACGCAGCAGCCCCTCGCATTTTGTCACGTTTTTGATGCCTCACCGGCTCAAGATGTGGAGATGTGACAGCAGCTGTGGCGGATGTGTGCCTGCCTAATAGCTGGCCTCTCAGCGCAGACGTGTACGGAGGAGGGGGGGCGCGCGACGAGAGCAGCTCGACTTGACTCGCCGGCCTGTGCAACGTACGCAGGGCGTCCTGCTTCTCTCTCAGCGCGTATAAGCCACTGTCTCCTGTGTCTCTGTCTCGTCTTCGTGTGCGTACGTTTTCACGCGGACCTGCGTCAGGGCCCCGTGCGCCGCTGCATGTTAAGATACAGTCTGTGTCGCGCGGCGCCACTTACTGCGGCTCAGTCTGTTTCATCCGTCTTCTGCCTGTCTCTGCGTATTCTCCTATCTGCCCTTGTGCGCGCTGGCGTACCTACCTTCTCTACTGTTCAACATTCGCGTCACGTGGTGCATGTGCGTATTCGCTGTTTGCTAGACGGAGGGGTGCGTTTCCTCACCTGCGTGCGCGGCCTGCTGGGGCGTCCCAGGAGCGCGCAGGCGCCCCGTGTAGTACAGAGATTCTCTCGTCTTGGTTTGTTTGGGTGGATTTTTGAGTCAGTCGTGACACACGGAGCGACGAGGGAGTTCTCCAAGGGAAGTGGGAATTCCCCTAAACTGCCCATGGTCACCCGCAATTTCAGAGTCACGCAGTCTCACTTGTACGTAGGAAATCCTCGCAGCTCAGAGAGGAGGAAGCTTCCTCGCGCGTCACCGGAGTCGCCCTCGGGACTGCATACTAGCACTATGTGTCTCTATTTACCTATTTATGAGTACATCTACCTATATCTCCATCTATTTATCCATGCATAGAACAGGAATCTCGCAGCTGTCGTGGAGTAGACTGCCACAGTATGAGTTTAGCTGCCTCGCTATTCTGCCATGAGATCCACAAGTGCTTCACCGCTTCGGCAGCGTTTTGTCAACGATCACAGATTTGCTCTCCACTACTCAAGTTTCAGCACTGAGAAACTGCTCACGCGTATTCCTTCCCTCTGCACGCCGTACGTTGACAAAGCACACGCCTCTGCGTTGAGCGCGAAGCGCGCCTTAGTACTGTGTGCAGAAGACTGCACACGTGCGACAGAAGAAGTATCGACAGAATGCCTCCAAATGTACCACTGTGAGGTTGCAAACAAGAAACGGAAGAGACTTGCTTCCATCTCGCCTCCCCGAGATGGAGACCGACGTCTCTGGTCATGTACGCTTGACTCGCATTTCCCCGGAAGCTGGCCTGCCGCTTCCTCCCTCTCCTTGCTCTTTTTCCTTCCCTGTGTGGACCTCTGCTGTTCTTCGGCCGCGTCCCACTCGCTGCATCTCCATCCTTTTTTGTTGCGGCTTCTGCGCCTCCACGCGGACTCGCTTCGTCGCTCGCCCCCTGCCTCATCGCTGTCATCGCTTTCACTTTCGCTCCCCTGGCGACCTACTTTCTGCGCGTCGCTTATCTCGGACTTCTCACGTTGTCGACTTCGGCCTGGTTCGCACGCTGCATTCTTCCCCTCGATCTCCTTTACGCATGCCTTGCTTTCGCCGTGTGCGTTGGGAATGCCGAGACTCCGGATTCGCTGCGCGCGTCTGCAGCCTGCGCAGTGAACGCTTGTCCCTCTTTCTCCCACAGCTCCAGGTCTTCTTTCTGCGAGCTGTCGCGGATGCCGCCCCACTCCGGCGGCACGTCGAGCTCGAAAACAAGTTCCTCCGTTGCCTTCTCGCGCGGCTTCAGCGGATCTCGCATCGTGAGTCTAAACAGCTGCAGGCCCAACGACGCACAGAGCCCGGGCTCCGCGAGGCGGCAGAGCTGCGGGGGGGGGCGTGTCTCTGCGGCCGCGAAGCAGCTGCGCCCAGCCTCGTCCCCTGCAAGCGCCCGCGACGAAATCACTGGCGCTGGAGCGCCGCCCGACGAGCTGCGAGGCAGGGCAGCGTGGCACCGCGTCTCGTGAGGCGCCGCGACTCCGACCGACGACGCTGTATGCGGAGAGGAGACTTGAGCACACGCCCGCCCTCCTCTCTCCCCGTGGTTAGGGAGAACCTCCGAATGGGCGAAAAAGGGGCTGCTCGCGGCTGCGGCACCTTGTCTCGGATTCGCTGACGAAGGGGCGCCGTCGCCCAGGGGTGGCTCAACGCCTGAAAAAGAGTCCACAGAGAGTGACGGACAGAAAGAAGAGACTATCCTGGGACCGAGACGCTGGCGACGAGTGGGCAGACAACGCAGACGCTTGCCGGCTTCCACCCTAGCGAACGCGTTTAGTCCGATGCCCAGTAGGCAGGACTGACAAGGGATCTGACACACATCAACAGTGAATATGAACTAGCTGTCGCGGCACACCCCTACCTCTCGATAACGCTGTCGCTGCCTGCCTCTCCTTGTACCGTGAAACGAACTGCCGTGTCTTCGCAACCCTCTCTACGTCCGCGACCCTCTCCCCTACATACTACCTGCAGATTCTGAAGCCGCCTCGACCCTCCTTCACTTCCCCCCCCTCCCCCCGCCCGCCCCACCGCCGCTCACCGTCTCTGTCTGCGGGGCCTGCGGTGTGGCTGGGGGCCTTGAGGAGCGTCTGCGACGCCGCGAACGAGAGCGAGAAGCAGGGCACGGCGGGCTCCTGAGGATCGAAGGCGAGAAGGCCGTCTGCGCTCTGCAGGGGAGGCAGCGAGTCCGAGGGAGGCGTCTTTTCCTGCAGACGAGCTTTCTTTCTTCCGCGCCCCGCCGTCTCCCGCCCAGCGTCTCCTTCAGGCCCGTCTTCGCCTGGTAGGTTCGTCCTCACGGAAAAGCCTCCCGACCCGGCGTCTCGAGCCGCAGAGGCTGGAGGAGCCTCCGAGCCGTCGCCGGAGGGCGTCCCCGCGACCGAGGGCGAAGTGGCTCCATCGACCGCTCGATAGGTGCCGGGCGCTTTCGCCTCTCCCTCTCGCCCCAATCTGGTGTGCTCTCCGCACGCAACGCCTGAAGCAGAGGCCGCCTCCGGACTGTAAGGCGATGCGGGCGACGCAGGAGAGGCACCGAAGGCCTCGCGGGAGTCAACTTCGTCGCAGTGATCCAGGCCGAAGGGATCTTCTGGGAAACACAGGCTTCGCTCAGTCTCAGAGCCGCTTTGTGGCTTCGCAGATTCCTCGTCGGGCTTCGTTAAACAAGAGGAGATGAGCACTTTCCGCTTAAAATCGCCCGAGAACGAAGGATGGTACAGCGTGTCGTTGGCGAGGGGGCACCCCGCTTCGCTGAAGTGGACCTGGAGGAGCCGCACCAAGAGAGAAAAAACAAGTCCTCACTTTCTGCAACGATATGAAGGCAGCGAACGCACACCTCCATCAAGCCCCTTCAACGGGGTCACTGACTGCAACCCGACGCACGTGTTTTTCTGCCGTCGGTCTCGACACACAGTTTCCAAGAGATGCAGAGCTGCGACGAGGTCAGGAGCGACTTGTGGGGTCTCTTGCCGGCTGCCCAGTTGCACCGGGAGACGAAGACCGCGTCTTTTCAGCGCGAAGTCGGGTGTCGGAAGCCCCTGGCGAAAGCCGCCGGAAACAACGGCAGACCTAGGCACTGCAAGGACCGAACTCGCGACGGGACTATGAGACCCACGCGCTACAGACTGCGCGAACCGCCCTGGCGCGCCGAGCGTGCTATCCCGCGGAAAAAGGTTTGAGCGAACGCGCAAGGGTGCTTACAAAAATGGGCCTTATGTGCATCTAGGTGTGCCTCAGAACCAGGTAGCAGCGCATACACAAATAACCCAGCACTCGCACGCACGCACACACACACTCCCCACCCGCGCAGAAACGAATACCTGGACCTATGGAAACGCATATATATCGACGCCGCATTGAACAGTGCCCTGGCTCTATCCATGTGCGAGACGGGGGGAGAGGAGAATCACTCACAAACCCCAGGTACGCGTCGAAAGTCCTGCGGCCGCCCCGGGCGCTGTCTCAGCGCCTGCGACAAGCGTGTGAGGTCTCAGAGCATGAAAGGCAGCAGCCCTGGGTGCCTACTCGGATTTGGTGCGACCGCGGAGGCTCCTGCGTGGACACGCGGTAGAGCCCGACAAGCCGCACTGAGCCGTCAAGCAGCCGCGCACGATGGAGAGAGAGAAGGGTGAAGGTTGTGCGAGCCGCCCAGCTGCTAGAGAGGCGCGGCAACGCGAGGAACGACGCGGGCGCACCAGGCGCGAGATACGAGGGGCGAAGCGACGGCAGAAGAAGGAGTTCGGGACTGCGCGACACCCGCGAGGCGGCGCCCGCCGCGTCCCCAGGGAATAGCTGCTTGCCGTGCTCCGAGAGGAGGGAGGAGGCAGAAGCGGAAAGACCCGACGAGTGAGATAAAGCGTTCTGACGGCAACGCACACGCCCGACGCATGCAGCGACGCGCAGGCGGATGAAGGCTTGCCAGAGGCACACACAGGGGAAACCGGCCGTGAGCGGCTCTCGACGAGCAAAAACGGCCGCTTTTCGGCGCCTTCCATGGCGAGTTTCAGCCCGGTGTGCGGGGCGAATGCGCAACAACAACATCTCCCCCTCCAGGACAAGACGCAATTCGGGTGCTTCATCGAGAGCTGCGCACCCTGGCGCGGCTCCGCGAGGTGATACCCGTAGTTTCTCGCTGTTTGCTTCGGAAGGCAGCCGAGCGGGGCCCGTCTCTGCGCCTCCGGCTGCAGTCCTCGGAAGAGTCCTCAGCCGCTATGGCGGCCCCTCCAACTTCTGAAAAAAAAGTTTTTCTTCGCGTACCTGCGAAATGACCGAGGAGAGACTGTGGAGGACGAAGGAGCCGTCCAGCAGCTGCAGGAGCTCGCGTCGCTTCAGGGAGACGAAGCGTGAGTCCTTGCCCGCGAGAGCGGGAGACGCGACGAGAGAAAACGGGGCACTGGCCTCGCCTCGCTGCAGAAGCTTCTCGTCTCGGCGCCTGCTGCCGGCCTTCTGAACCGCGTGAAGAAGGCGCCTGCACACGCGCAGACGGACACCCCGGAAACCAGAATTTGGCAGCGCGGCAACGGTAAATGAAAAGAACTAAACTGCGCCGCGAAGGGCGACAAGATCGAAATAAAGGTACTCCGCACGACGTGAAATGCCGCTCACGACCCAGCACCGCCGTGGGAGCCCTCGCCGCCTCCCTCGGGGGGGGGGGGGGGGGGGGGGGGCGGCAGCTGCGTCTTCCATCAGGCCAGCGACGCAGTGCCGATCCGCCTGAGCGGGCGCGCAACACCCCCCGTTTGCTCGGCCGCGCAGGCCACTCGCCTGAGGTCGTTGACACTTCCCCACTTACTCTTGCGACGTTTCAAGGCGGATTTTCTCAGGGACCGGCCGCAGCCGCAGCTTGGCGTGGCGGGCGGAGATGTGCGACTTCAAGCTCCCCTGTGTAAACAACTCGCCGGTGCGAGGATCCCACAGCCGCAGACAGCCTCGGACTTCCGTCGAGGCAGGAAACAGCGGTGTCCTCAGCGGGGTAGAGGCCCTCCGCCTCCCCTCCGCTGCGACGTCCGCGCCTGCGTCTTCTCTCTGCACGCGCTCAGCTCCCTCGCGCACCGCCCGTGCCGCCAACAGCCGCTCCACAGGCGATGCGCGCCAGCGCAGGGGGACGGCGAACAGCGGCAAGGCAGCCGTCCAGCTGGTGGGTCTGATTGGCGAGAGGTCGCCGCTCGGCGCACGGCCTCGTCGGGTGCCGCGCAGCTTCCGGCCTCCGCCACATGCCTCGGCGTAAGGCGAAGACCAAGATGAGGGAAGATCCCCGACCGCCGCTGCGCAAGCCGAGGCGCGCGAGGACTGCGGCGCCGACACGGCAGCGCTCCACGAGGAAGAGGGATCTGCGAAATCCGGCAGGCTGTCCAGAGAGAGCGCGGAGGACGCAGGAGCCGCTAAGCGAGGCGAAGGCAGACCCACGGAAGACAAAGAGAGTGTGGCGCGAGAAGACAGTGGAGAAGACTGCGGAGAAGACGGCGGAGCGACACTGGAGAGGTCAGCTAGAACTCGAAACTCGCGACGAATGCTGCCGTCTTGCAGCATGCTTTCTGCGCAAGGAAAGACGCATCGCACTCATCGGCACAGCACACAGCCGTGCGCCTTCTGTCGGTTTCCGCACTGCGGAACGCCCCGAGGCGATCGCACGAGAGACGCGCCGCCCGTCTCGTCTCACTACACATTCGTGCGCGACATAAAACACGTAGAAAAAGACAAAATCAAACGCCTGCAGAGGCAGTCTCGCGTGCCTTGGACAAGCTGAGAAAGTCCCCTCTCCGGGGTGTCGCGTGGATATCTCGAACCACGTGCATAAAGTTGGAAGGCGGCCTGAGGCACGAGTCGACTCGAGTGAATCACGCGAGCCGTCCAGTTGCCTGTCTGGTCTCCGCGAGATTCTGGGCGCAGCGAGAACTGAAATCATGCCCTCGGGGTGCTCCTATCTCCTTTGAAAAAATCTCTGAGTCCCCGGTTTCCCAGGCACCTATGGGAACCGAACTCACAACCTTCGGTTTACAAGACCGATGCTCTGCGCCTAAGCTAAGATGGCCCTGCCCGCGAGGCTGAGAAGCCTTTCTCAACTTCCAGCTAGTCTCCTCCGCGAAAATGCGACACCTGGAAATGCACTCGACTTCTTCCTCAATGGCCTTACGGAACCTCCGACGTGGAGCATAACTTCCCTCTCGCCCTCTCGCCACGCTTGAGTTTTCAGCCACAGAAAGATTATTGCTTTTGTGTGCTATATTGTGCTATCTATCTATCTATATCTACCTGTATATACATATATATATGCTATATACCTATATGTATATACATATGTATACATACATGTGCTATATATAGAGAAAGGGAGGATATATATATATATATATATATATATATATATTGAGTATGTGGTTACATATACGTATCTTATAAATATATTCTACATATGCACATTCATCCCTATATATGTGTGAGGGGATCTGGGCGGCACACCGCTCCTGGATTGTTGAGCTTGTGAACCTCGACTCCTAGCAGAGGCAACAAACGAACATGAGGAGAACTAGTCTGTTGCTACCGCTCCGCCCATCCGCTACTCAAATAGACCTGGCACCGGTACGCGACTCGATGCGAGTCGAGAAGACGCCGCGCACGTACTTAGCTGCCGGTTCATGGCTTCGTCTGTGGCGACAAAGACCAGCCCCTGGGCGTCCGCATCCAGCTGCAAGGGAAAGAAGATGGCCTTGCTCTCTTCTTGCTCCTCGACCTCGCCTTCCACAGCTCCTCGCATCTCCTTGCTCATGAGGAGCTCGGCAGCGCCGGCGCCAGCGCCGTGGCCTGCCTCCGCCTCGGAGCTGCAGAGGCCCGTCTGGAGCCCGCAGGCCCGCGAGACGATGGCGGCGTCGAGCAGAGGCTGTAGAACCGTCCGAACCGACGGCCGCACACTCTGAGGCTCCAGAGACCAACCAGCCGGCTTGGCGACGACGCACCAGCGCTCAGCGAGCGAATTGTGAACGAAGCGAAGCGTGCCGCCCGCGGCGCCCGTGCGAGAGCCGAAGCGGGGAGCCTCCAGAAACCCCAGAGAGGACACTGCGCGAGGTTGAAAAGAGGTGCCTGAAGCAGACGACGAGAGATCTGGGGAGGACGAGGAGGCGCGCAGAGAAGAGGACGATGAAGTTTCAGCGCGAGACTGAGCGAGAGAAGAAAACGAACGAAGAAGCAGAGATAAGGAAATGACAGGGGACACGCGGCCAGGGATCAGCCCGCGGAAGAAAAGAACCCCTCTCCGCAGAGAGGGCGAAGAAGCGGAAGACGATCGCATGCTGGGGAAGGCACGCGAGAAGAAGATGACGCGGAGGCGACGCGGTGAAGCTTCTTTTCTGTGGAGCCTGCCCAGGCGAAGACCGCGATCTCAGCCACAGGCGAGTTTCCACCGGACCCAGGTGTTGAAGCGCAGATGCAGTTACAGCCGACGAATGTGCGCCGCATCTCTACCATCGCATGTGTAAATACAGATGCGTACAGACCCACGCGCACATGCGTCGCGAGAGGGCGAAGCCCACTGCGACGGCTGTGTCTCTTCAGACCTCCCCCAAGCAGCCGCTGTCCGTGCCCGCTGTCTCCGTGCGCAGACGAATAGGGCGGGAGATGACGCTTCGTCTGGCAACGGCGCTCTTCATTGCGAAGGAGTGCGATGCCGAAGGCCTCGTAGCGATTCAGCAAAGACCGGCGGCTGCGGGGAAAGTCTGGACACAGAAATGCGCCCACGAGCATATTCCCCTCCAAAGATTCAGGGGCTCTTCCAGCAACAAAAATTGAGATTCGCGGTGTGCAGAAAGGAAGGTCCAGACATAGTTGGGTATTTTGCACCGCCGGTCTTCCGTTCGCCCTCTGTCTCTCAAGTCAGCGGGTCATGCTTCAGGAGCCGCTTCCGCAGGCTTACAGAACGCACAAAAAAGGTTCCGCCTTTCTTTACAATCCGGAATGAGGAGGAAAATGCCCTTGACGAAAAGACGATGCCGCCGGGCAGCCGCGTGTAATAGCGAGACTCAATCTGCAGTCGGCAACAGATGCTACGGCGGGTTGCCTTGTGGTGTATATACGCAGCAGAAAAATGCTAGATCTGCTTTTGGGGTCGCAAATTAATTGATGAAAATGCCAAGCTTTTCTCTTTTTACGCGTCTGCCTTCTCTCGCTTGCAAACGGCAAGCTCCAACCAGCACGAGAAACCTCGCGGCAAGCACTGGAGACTGCTGTCTCGCACCCGCTTCTAGGCAACTCTGTCTGGGGAGCGAGCGAAGAATCAACGGGGAAATCGCGCTAGCTGGTTTTCCCCCTGGTTTTCCTTTCCAAGGAGAGGAGATTGTTCAAGTGATTTTCGAGTCCCTTCTGGCACTACCTGTCCAACAAAGCTGCGGATATCCCAGCATTATCGGCACGCTCGCCTGAGAAAAGTTTGAAACGCATGCCTGCGGAAACTTTGCGCGCGTCGCTTTCTTGTCTTGTTTGGGATCGGCCGAGCGCGACAAGCTCGAAACTCTTGCCAGTTGATTTTTTCTTAAAACGCGGTTTTTCTCTTTGCAGCTACCCTCGAGTACAACATTTCCTCTCCTTCCCGCTGGTGCCCTCTGCCTTCCTGTGCTGCTGTATGGGCGGCGCGTTCGCTATCCGATTGCAACAGATTGTCATATTCTCCCATTCTACTCGTTGTTTTCGTCCGCGTTTAGTTTTCATCTCTGTAGCACAGATAGTCTTCTTCTATCTTGTTTTTTATTGTCTGCCGTCTGTTTCCTTTCTCGCCTGGCGCCACTGTTTTCCTTCGGATCCCCGTTGCGAATCAGCAGTGTAACGCTTCGCTCGTCTGCTTGCCGTTCTGGTCCCCCTCCCCTTCAGTTGTTCCGGTTTCTTCCCTCCCTTCGTCGTTTAGCTCCAGATGTGGTCTTGTTTATAGTCCATGCGTTGCTTCAATTGCGCTGGTTCGGTTTGAACGGCCCGTCCCTCCTGCTCTTGGTGTCACAGCTCCATCGCCAGCTGTGTCGATACGCGTCGTCTTCTCTGTTCCTTCTTGCAGTGGTGTCGATCCAGAAGGCGCTGGACTGATTTTTCCCGCGGGCGCTGTCCAGCTAGAGCGGCCGAGAGGAGAGAGCTCCGCGTTTCCCCTGTAACATTTTTGCTTTTTTCGTTTCGCGCGTCGTCAAGATGCCGATCAATCCCGAGGGCGGTTTCGAGACGGAGATGGAGCGCGACCTGCGCATCAACAGGAAGCGCTACGCCCACCGCGTGTACACGAACGCGAACAAGTGTCTGCTGGACGAGAAGTTCCGCGTTTTCCACTGTAAGCGGTGCACGGCTCACGTCCTCATCACCGACGCAGACGTCGAGGGCGCGCCGCGGCGTCGGACCGACAACGCGCCGGTTTTCTGCCCAGACAAGAACCTCGTCAAGCTCCGGACGAAGCCGGTGAAAGAGCCTGTGAAGGTAAAGCGGTTGAAGGGCCTCGAGACACAGTATCTGCATGCATGCGCAGACTGTGGCCAGAACGTCGCGTACCAATCCGTTCCCCACGACGACCCCAAGGCCGTGCCCTTCGTGTACCTCATTGAGACTGCAGTCATCTTTCCCAAGAGCTCGACGAAGCGCCGACAGCGCTGCCGCGTCTGCGGCTTCGTCCCACGAAACGAACAGCACTTCGAAGACCACAAACGTGAACGCGGCCACTGGGATCAAGAAAGCGGCACTTTCTCTGCGACTGAGGACAACAACGACACACCCATCAACCCGATCATCGTTGGATGAAGGAAGAAACCCGGGAGCTGGCCTGCGAGGGATTCTCATGGCCACCGACAAACGACTGCGGCTGGGAACCCGACGCGGCGCCTCTCGCAGCGGCTGGAGCGTTTGGCGTGCCTGAGGCCATGAGAGGGAAGCAGGTCGGTGTTCGTGAGCCGTGAATCGTTTCCTGTGCTTCGCGTTTCAGCGGGGGAGATGAGAGAAGAAAAGAGGACAGAGGGCAGAAATGCTTGAACTCAGGAGATCACGTTCGCGAGCCGAGAAACGGGGGAGAGGCGAGTGCCCGAAAGAAGATGCGGCAGCGATCACGTAGAGAGACATCGAGGCCACCGTGTAGAGATGAGCGGGTAACGCGAGAGAGTAGAAGTCATTTGAGTAAGCGAAACTGCGGCACGAAGAATAGAGCCAAGAATCAGAAGGAAATGACCGCCTTCTGGGGGGCGAACAGCAAGCTCTCTCGGGTAGCGAAGAGCTCAAACGTATT
Organism: Besnoitia besnoiti; assembly: GCF_002563875.1. Lineage (NCBI taxonomy): Eukaryota > Apicomplexa > Conoidasida > Eucoccidiorida > Sarcocystidae > Besnoitia > Besnoitia besnoiti. The sequence goes on along the minus strand of NC_042362.1, from coordinate 2,717,552 downwards.
TGCAGTCCCCCGGTTTTCAATTTTTATCTTTCGAAGCTCCGTGCCGAAAGGGAAGCCGCACACGCGACAAGGTGTTCGAATGGATGAGAGAGAAGAATGAAGGCGGATGGGTGGGCATTTCTAGAGTCAGATAGGGAACGCTATAGAGCCAGAGGAACCCTGGCTCTCCGCTGAAGGGGTAGCTGGTCCGTCCACTGCGTTTTTGTTTCATTGTGAATTTTTTGTATAAAATTGGCGCCGAATTGGTGTGAGAATCCGAATTTCTTTTTCAAAGTCAGAAGTGCGTCTTCGTAGTCACCTGCTCAGCTCTGACTGTCAAAACCTTTCAAAAAGTGCTTTCAGACAGGTACAGTGCACCGCACTAACTGCAGTGTACATACACCCAGAGAGGTTGTACGTACACTGCAAACAGTACCTGCATGCACGCCCTTCACACTGTGAGACACTCGTCTTTTTTCCGTTTGCTCAAGGTGGCGCATCACCACGGGTTACAGGCTGGTTGCCGTGCGTGAAAGGCGCCACGCACACTGGGGTTACGTATTTCTATCTGCCAGTTGGACAGCCTTGACAAAAAGACATGTCAATCCCAAATCGGCAAGAGGCGACGCGAGTGCGCGATAAGCGATTGCTGCAGGAAAGCGGAATACGGTGAGACGAAAACGAAGAGATCGTGGCATTACACGTTCAGCCAAAACTGTTCAAACAGAGAAAAGCAAAGCCAACAAAATTACGTTGCTGCTGGGAGCGCGCAATCAGCAAGCAGGTCTGGATATTTGACAAGACATCCGAAAAAGACACAACGCACAGATTCATGTCTTAGCATTTCCCTCTCTGCTTAGCAAGAGCGAGGAATAGGAGCGGCGTAGAAGCGCACCACTCAAGGCCGCGGGTCTCGAGTGTCGATACACTCGCTATACATCCCAGAAGCCGGAATTGTCGCGGTTTCGCTCTTCATTTCTGCCTCCTTGTGGCCAGGCGTCCGTGCGCCCGCCCCCTCTGCTTCGTCCTCTCCGCTCCCTGCGAAAGAGGAGGAAAAAGAAAAACCACGAGACGCTTCAGCTGCATGGCAGTGGGGCCAGTGTGCGGTTAGAGCCGCGAGTAGCTGGTGGCATGTGGGCGACCACAGAAACCCTAGAGGTTTCTTTTTTGTTTCTGCGAGCTAGAGTGCAGCTTCTGTTGACCGCCGCATTCCTCACTTCCTACGCGTGTACTCTAGAGTTTCCAGTACGCTGCTTTCGAACTCTGAAAACTGAACTTCAGTGGCGCTTCCGGCCGGCTTACCCTCCATAGCGCCCTAAACTGTCGCTGCCGAAGCCTCGGCGCCTGATGCGACCCTCCCGCACAGACTCGTGCCGGTCTCGCGAACTCCCGAGGCCTGCGAGAGCGACAGAGGAATCCGCAGCGAAAGAATGTTTCAAAGAAAACAGAAAAGCGAAGAGACACGAAGCTGAAAACGAGCGAAAGAAAGACGCAGGCAACAATGCGTGCGTGCAATGCAGACACCGGATAAATGGGAAGGCAGAGGTCAAACATCGAAAGTAAAAAGGCCAGAAAACAGAGAAACCGTCTCTTGAGCGAGGTGACGGCCGCGTGGGAGGACACAGACGGAGGAGAAAGAGCAAGAAAAGCCTCGCACCTCGGTTTGAACCGCGATAAAAGTCGTCGTGGCCTCCTCGCCGAAGTCTCCCGCCGAGCGGCCCGCCTCGACTGCCCGAATAAAAATGCGACAAACTTTGCTCCTCGTCGTTCTCTTTGACGAGAGGCCCAAGCAGCTTCTCGGCCTTCGCGATCTCGACTTCTGCCGAATGCTCAGCCTGGAAACAAATCGCACATATCCACAATAACATGAGGCAATAGCCGTTACGCGTGGAGTGCACACCTTCATATATATTGTATAGTCATGCAGCGCAGTATTTTAAGCATGTCGGCATACTCACGCCGCCTCGAGGATGACCTCCCGCCTGTTCCTGACGGTTGCGGTCGCACACACGTACCTAAAGCGGTGCGCAGTTACATAGAACAATATAGAGAGAGATAGACAGATAAGTGTATATATATTCCATATCTGTAGACATAAACATGTATGTGTATTTACGCGGAAGTCACGACGCCCGCGTGGTTTGACGGCCCACCGAAACCCCGCGGCCCTTCGCTGGACCATTTGCTTGTCTGACTCACGCGTGCGCGGTCTCGGAAGGTCTTCAGGAACGCGTCGCTTGTCTCCAGCGGAAGGTCGAAGTAGGCGACTCTGAGGCACCGCAGAACAAGCTGCGCCTCAGGCAAAAGCCATCAAAACTGCATAGAACGACGCCGAGGCCGGCCCCGTCTGGCGACGACGGGCGCCTGCCTGCATGGAGGACTTCGGCGCTGTCAAGTGCTGTCTCCACAGCCTGCATGTGTTCGTTCCTCATCTCATCGACGGCGCGGAAGATACCACTCAGACGCAAAAACAGACGGGGTTCTGAGGCCCCTTCAGCGTTTTTTGAGCTATCCCTCGAGGCCTGCTCCAGTCGGGTGCGTACAGACGCGGTGAACTCGCGTTCCTTTTTTTCCTTACCGGCGCTCAGTTGCACTTCGCCGAATGTCACCGAGCGTGGGAGGAAGCTCCACGCGCAAGTCCTCCGCGATGACACGAATCCTGTACGCAAAGAGGCGCATCAAAAAAAAGCGAGAACTCTTCTCTCAAGCGCCGCGCGTGCTCGCAGCTATGCGCGCCCTGCCGCTCGTCGCGCGACTGCGCACAAGCGTTTATACACCTATATATATACATGCATGATTACATACATGCTTGCATATAAATATATATACACACATACATATAGACGCATATCTAGGTACATGCTGCGCACATACATACATGTATATGAATACATGGCTACGGAAGTATTTATATATGCCTGCGTTGATGCATGAAACATGGCGAGGCCGTGCATGCGCAAACCGCTGCAAGAGGGTTTTTTCGCTTTTTCACCGCACCAATAGTAGATGTCGCTCGTGGATTTCCAGACGCGCTGTCGGTTGGCGAAGCGCACCGTCGCTTGCCCAGCCATCCCGGTGAGCAGCGACCGCTGCGGCAGCGTCTGCGGACACAGCAGGTTTCACGGGAGAGACGCGAGGCACACAAAGCCTTCATAGCTAGAGAGGACGTGCGGCACACGCACGCGGGACCAAAACGACACGCCCTCGCTCTCGCGCGGCTCCCCACCGCCTCCATTGGTGCCCGCGCGACACCGCGCGACACGGGCGAACCCTAAACCCTGGAAGCCAGAGGGAGGAAGCGCGTTCGATGTCTGCGCTCCCAGACTCTACTGGAGGAGCGAGTGATCGGTAGCATCGTACTTGAAGTGAGCATTTCTGAGGCAGGACTATTTAGCAGCTTTTTCTGGGGAGCATATACTACCAGTTGTACTACTGGTTTAGATCTCCAAAGATGGGGACACGTAGGCTACCGCGCGTTGTACATCTATCAGCTCTTACCTTCATATTTGCCGCAACGGCTAGCGCCCTCGAGAGGACGTCGACTGGAGAGACGCCGTGGAGGTCCCCGCGGCGAAGGAGATCTTGAGCCGCCGGTCGAAAGAAAGGGAGAACTGCTGGCGACACGGAGTCCAGCAGGCGGCTCGCGCTCGCAGCCTGCAGAAGAATCGAGACAAAGCGGGGCTCTGAGCGCCCGACAAGAGAAGCGTATCCGACCCTAAACCCTAGCACGCACAGACGCGGTGCCTCTGGAGTTGCGACAGCAAGCGAAACAAAAACTACGCCTAGCTGCGTTTTCCTTTGTCTTGCGCTCTAGACGTACTCCGGACTTGAGGATGGCTTTCGGGGAAGGGAGCGAAATGAAGGAAAACCTGAAATGTGAAAAAGCAAAACCGAGAACGTGAAACGAATTCTGAGCTTCGTCGGAACTGGAGCAATGCACCAACTTGCGCACTCACACGGCCGGGCATATATATATACATATGGGCACAGAGCGTTTACACACACATTTCCGGATTCAGTCTAGTCAGTAACATCCTTTTCAAGGTCTGCGCTAGTCCCTCCCACTTGAAATGCCGCTAGCCGCTCGCGTGTAATGACTCAGCTCCTCACTGCCCTTCATGTTTGCCGCGTTTAAGCGACCGCATCCGACTATGCAGACCCCCGTACAGTGCGTAGAGAAATCTATGCGTATGTATCAGACAGATCGTTAGATACAGATACGGGTATCCGCGCCGCTGAAAGGCGAAAGAAGGTACGGACGCATTCGCCTCGAACGCAAGACTGTCTTTTCTCGTTTCCACTCACTTGAATCCGCAGGCTCGCTCGAGTTTTTCCAAGTCATGTATTTCCTCCGGCGAGACGAGGACAAGAGACTTTCCTGTGCGACCTGCTCGGCCTGTGCGCCCGCTGCGGTGGATGTACGTGTCTGCGTCGCCCGGAACGCCGCAGTGAAGCACCTGACACACCGCGACAACACAGGGTTTAGGCTTTGAGGGCCGAGGGTTTAGGGTCTGCGGTGCGGTGCAGCTCCGTGAAGCAGCGAAACTGCAGAAAGAGACGGCGGAGAACCGATGCGGAGGGACGAAGGCCGCGCAGGTGCAGCTGCGAGCGTCAGGCTCATCTGTCGGCGCCTCATTACGTTCGACGGAAAAGCAGAAGACAAGGACGCAGCCGCGACGCGTCACATGAAGCGGGGAGCGACAGCGAGTCGCACTTCTGCGTGGAATCTAACCAGATCGACGCTGTCGATGTCAATGCCTCGAGCAGCCACGTCGGTGGCGACGAGAACTTTGTAGCGGCCTGCGGAGAACCGAGTGTACACGCAGCGAAGTACACTCACACGGATCGCAGTGTGGCGGGCGCCGCCTCAGCGGCTTCAAGTATTCACCTGACTGAGCCGTTGCACTTCTCGCAAGCGCCACTGCAAACTGTGCACATGTGATTCTGTAGGGGGGGTTGAACGCAAGGGGAGGCTGCGACAGAAAGTTCACGCGCCTGTGTGTCGGCGAGTCGGATCTTCCGCTTGCTCGCCTTTCGTGCATTCTTTATTTCCCACCTCTTCTGAAGCCGTCCATGACGGCCTGTCGGGTCTCCTGCCCGATGTCTCCGTGCAGCACGCCGGCGCCGATTTTCTCAAAGTCCGCCGCGTTCGCGAGCGCGTCCGCGTCTGCCTTGGTGGGGACGAAGATAATCGCCTGCTTGCCGCTCTCAGACTCAGCCAGAATGAGATCCTGCAGCAGCGGCGCCGCAGCCAACACCGTCGAGCTGTTGCCTCTGCGCGTCGCTGAGGCTGCGAACCGACCGCGCGCAGGCGCCGAAGAGGCAGGCAGCCGCACCGCTAGATGCGACACTGTGGAGGCTGTCCTGCGAAGGCATGAGAAAACACGGGTCGACCTCTCGCGCAAGAGAGGCCTCAGGCTTGGCGGCTAGGCAAAAACGCGGAAACACCGAGGAGGCTGACGCACGGGTTTGGGTTCAGGAAGCCCTGCGGGAGACGCTCGGCAGGTGAAGCACGCGGCGCGCTCCACGCGAGGAGTGGAGGAAGCGGCGGCGCGAATGGACACAGGACAAGAGGAAAAGCGAGAAAAGAAGGCCTTGGCTAAGACACGTAGCCGGAAGACAGTGACTCGGGAGTGAACGGAGCTGCAGTGCGCGGTGCTGTGGGCAAGTGAAGCCAGGAGGACTGGGAGAGCCCGAAGTCTCTGAGACGGCAGGCCGTCCAGGCGCTACGACAGTGACCGTTATCCAGAGAGTACGAGCAGCTAAAATCGTAAAGGATGAACCAGACGAAGGAGCAAGGCACTCGCACGCAGCCGCGCCGTCACAACGAAAACCTGCGTGAAGCTGCGAAGGGCTCTTCCAAGCCGGCTCGGCTTCGAGTGCTGCGTAGCGTTCGATTCGAAAAACCAAACTCCGTGAGCAGACGCAGCTAGCGCTCGGCGTTCGCGCTCGAGTCAGGATGGAGCTTGAGAAAGCGCCTCCACGACCGTGCCCAACGGGCTTTGCAGCCGATCGCTCGCCGCTTGGAGGATCTCTCACCTGAGTTTTCTCTCTGCGAAGACGTCGATGCGCTTCGGCCTCTTCAGGTGAGTGCCCGCGACGTCCTGCACCCAAGCAGGCGTTGTGGCGGAAAAGAGAATCGTCTGAACTGGGAACGGGTTTTCCTTCACTTTTTTCAAAATTTTTTCGACGTCCTCCGCGAAGCCGAGCTTCAGCATCTCGTCGGCCTCATCCAGCACCACGTGCCGCACCGAGGAGAGACTGCGGCAATAAAAAGGGGCCCGGCAAACACCGGAACTGGCGCGTAGTAAAGGCGTAGCGTGGCCTCTCCAGAGGATCCGTACCACGCACTCGTGCATGCCAAAGTCACAAAAACAGGTGTGTGAAAGATATACGCGCACAATGAAATTCCACATATATATGTATACACATGTAGAAGTGATGTACACATACGTGAAGTTGCCGGCGAAAAAAAACTAAGCGGCCGATGCATAGGCTTTTTTCGCTTTCTGCGTTGTGCGAGTCGCGCGTCCTGCTGGCTCACTCAATGTCGTCCTGTGAGATCTCGCGGTCCGCCTTCAGCCCCATCAGGTCAAGCAGCCGGCCTGGGGTGGCGACGAGGACATCGAGGCGGCCTCTGTCGTCTTTGCCGTCGCGCGCGTTTCGTTTCTCGGCTCTTTCGAAAAGCTCGTCGCCGTCGCTAGCGGCCGCAAAAGCAAGCGCTATCGCTTTTTTCTTCTCCCTCCGCAGCTGCCGCAGCTGCGACTCGACCGGCACGCCTCCGTAGAGACAAAACGAGGTGAGGCTGAGGGGCCCGCCCAAGCGAACGACCTCCTCAGCGACTTGCCGTGCGAGCTCTCCTGAAACATACATCACGTCGCCATATCCATACATGCCGATGCACACAGACGTCGTCAATGTGCATGTAGAGGCCCTCGCGAACCCTGTGTACGCAACAGTTCCTGCACGCGCATGCATACATCTACGTATATCTGTGCATGCATGCAAAGTGAAATCGAAGCTATTCGTGCCGTTGCCTCCCTACGTGTCGGTTCGAGAATGAGGATTCGGGGTTGCTCGTAGAAGCCCCTGTCTTTCCGATGGCGTCGCGCTTCCTTGTCGGAGTCCTCGGCGTCTGCCTTTGCAGAAAAATCCTTCTCCATTTCGCGCTGTTCACGCTCCATCAGAGGCAGCGCGAAGCCAATCGTCTTTCCGCTCCCTGTTTCGCTGCGCGCGATCATGTCGCGGCCGTCGAAAAGGCTCTCATAGCTCTCACTCTGAGCAGTGAAAAAAGGAGAAAAACAGTTCGAAAACATTGACACGCTCGCGCGCGCAGCACTCGACCGAAAGACCCGAGGCGCATCCATTTGATCTTCTACACATATACAAGCAAACATACGGAGAGACATACAGACATACATAGACATATACAACATACATACATACATACATACATACATACATACATACATACATACATACAGACAGACAGACAGACAGACAGACAGACAGACAGACAGACAGACAGACACACATACATACATATATACATACAGACACACAAACACACATGCATATGTATCTATATATACATATACCCATACATACATACAGACACCCATACATACATATATACATACAGACACACAAACACACATGCATATGTATCTATATATACATATACTCATACATACATACAGACACCCATACATACATATATACATACAGACACACAAACACACATGCATATGTATCAATATATACATATACCCATACATACATATATACATACATACAGGAATACGGAGATGTTCTGTGTGTATGTGCGCGTGTGACTGCGAAGGCAAACAAACGGGCTGCCGCGAGGCAAGCCCCCCCTTGAGGAGAAGCGTCTCCGCTCGGCGCTGGCAGAGTTGCATTGAAAACTTTAACACTACATCTGCATGCACATGCTAAACAAAGTGGGTAGAGTTTGAAGTGTCAGCGCTGGAAGGCCATGGGAGCGAAGACCGTGAGGGAACCGGTCTACGGAAAGGCCCTCTGTCTCCTTTTCGTTGCCGCGACTTTCCTTCTCTCGCCCTCGCGACGAACCTGAACAGGCGTCATGGTGGTGATGCCTCGCGCCTCAAGCTGCTCAACCGTCTCTCGCGAAATTCGCTGAAGAGAGACAGGAACACACGCAAAGAGCACAGCGCGACTTGCGCGACACCCACGCACGGGTTCGCGCCCCAAAGCGAGGCCCGAACGCCCACGAACGGCGACGCGAGGAACTCTGAAAAGAGGATGCGAGTTGCCAGGCAAACGCCGGCCAAGGCGCATCCTTCTACCTCCCGCGACACGCGACTACCCCTGACTGCGGAACGCCTGTGTCCCTCGGGGTGGCGATAGCGCCCACACAGCGCTTCGAGTGACTCTGTCGTCGCTTGGCAGTGGCAGCCGAAACCTCCGCGCCCTGAGGCAAAGCGCGAGACGCGACACCCGTTTGTCTTTGCTCCGTCGAGGCTTAAGATCCAAACGAGCCAGGTGAAGCAGCGGAGTGGCGCGCAGGCACATGACCGTCTGGAGGTCCCCGAGCGCGTCGCCGGGAGCGTTGCGTCTCTGCGCCTCTCCACTTTGGTTTCGCAGTTGCTTACGGGGTGCATGGAGGCGAAGCACCGCCCGGTCGCTGCCGGAGCCCCGTGGCGCGCCGCGGCAGCAGCCTCGGCCTGCGAAGACGAGACGCGCAGCGAGATGGTACTAGAAAATAGGAGATCGCGTCAGTTCTTGGGAAAACGACTTCAGAAGCACCAGTATTCCGTACAGACTAACATCAAGGAGGCGACTACCAAAGTGAATGTCATGCTATTCGTGCAGCTTGCGGCGCAACGCTGCAGGGACAGCGAAAAGAGCAACGCGGGGCGAGCCACAAACAGCGAGCAGGAGAGTGCGCCCACGCGACCACGGAAACCCAGACGGACACGGGCAGAAAGCCGGCAGCACACGAGAGCGAAAGCGCGACAGGAAAGGAGCTTACAAGACGCGACATCACGCGCACGGGGTCCTAGTGCGGCACCTGAGTTGCTCCTTACAGACTGTCGGCGCGCGTCTTCTTCCTCTGGGAAGAGCAGCGTCATTCGTTCCTCGTCTTCGGCAGGCGTCGCCGGGCTCGCCTCCGCCGCGGCGCCTGTCTTCTCAGGTTTCCCTCTTTCACTCTGGGTCGCAGATCCTGCGCTGGCGGTCGGCTCGTCTGCAGACGCAGCGTCCTGCTCGCCGTCTGAGCGCCGCCTTCTTGCGCCCTGTCTTCCCTCGCCGTCGACTGCGCCACGCTCTGGCTTGGCCACGTGCCTGCGAGCCGCACGCGCACTCAGCTCCTCCGCCTCGGCGTCTGCGCCCGTCCAGTAGTCTCCGTCTTCCTCCTCGCGCGACGAGGGAAGAGCCTCGTCGGGCGTGCGCGCGTGGAGCCGCGCCGCCTCTTGGCTGTCCGCGTCTGTGGCAGCCAGTCCCCCCTGCAACGCGGCTCCGCGCGCGGCTGTCGCGCGCTCTTCCTCGCGTCCTTCTTCCCGGTCGCTGCCCGCTCGCGCCTCGCCTCCGCAGGCCTCAGCCAGCAGACGCGCGCGTACCCCCCCCACAAGTCGCCTGGCGCGTCCCGCAGTGCGGCTCGCGGGCAACGACGCAACCGGCGAGTCCGCGGGCGCCGCGAAGTGAAGCGGCAGCCCTGCGCCAGGCGCTGCGCAGACTGAGCACGGAGGAACGGCCGATGCGCGGAGAGGCCGCGCAGCAAGGGAACGCGAACGCGCGTGGAGCGAGAGTGAGGGGAGAGCGCAAAGCGGGCGAAGCGAAGCTGCAGACACCCCGCGCGCGGCTGACCAGCGGAAAGACGGATTCAGCAGGACGGGCGAGCTCGCAGACAACGCAGGCCAAGAGAGGAAGGCGAAAGGGCCACAGGCGCTCGACCGCCGAAGCCCGAGCGCTCCTTGGCACGCCAAAGGAAGGAAAGACGCGAAAGGCGAAAGGGACGCAGCAAGAGAAAAGTAAGAAGAGGAAGACGGACAACACGCGCCCTCCGCGGGAGAGAAAGCAGCCCCGGAAGCGACGTCAAACCAAAAGGGCGAAGAGGAGGCTCCACACGCAGGCGAGACGTGCAGGCTGTGGAGCCCCTTGCACCTGAGCGAGGCGGAAAGAGCGGAGGAACAGACGAAGAAGGAAGAAGCACAGAGCAAGAGGAGAGCGAGCGGAAAGACTCCACACGGAAGAGCGCGAGACTGCGTACGCGCATCCATCTTGCGCCTCTCACAGGACGCGCTGAAACACTTTTCGAGCAGGCGAGACGGAGAATCAGTAGAAGAGGGCGGAGAGAGGGAGCGGAAGAGATCGAGCACCGGGGCCTGGCTGGAAGCAGAGGGCTGAGCGCATGCAGAACGAGACAGGGGCGGCAAACCTGCAGCGGACGCCCGGCAGCGTCGCGAGTGAACGCAAAAATCAGAAAAAAACGAGGAGAAAGGTGGACAGAGAGGAAGACGAATATGGGAGGGTTCTGTGTATATCTCTTGTTTATGACTGGCGTAGATCTCGTCCCGCCGCTCGCACGGCCAGGAGCCTCCTGAGCCTGCCTCGAACATTTTTTGCGAGCCTCTACGCCTCTCGATGCGTCGCGAATCCTTCTCCTTCATCGGGAAATGGACAGAGTTCGCAGATTCCAGCGAGGGTCGCCTTCTTCTCAGCGCGCGCCATCGCCCGGCGTTCCACTGGTGGTCCTTCCCACTCGCAGAGGCACATGCACTCGATTTGATCTGCTTTGCAGAGAGAGAGGTCCGCTAGTCGGCCTCTGCAGGGCAACTCGAGACAGAGGAGACGAAGAGAAAGAGAGCGCAGTCGCGTAAAACGGCGAACAGGGAGGAGGAAGCCCAGAAAACAAAAAGGGAAAGCGACGAAACGAAAGGCAACGCAGAGACGGACGAGGCAGCGAAGAAGCAGAGAAAGGACACAGGGACTTGGTATGGGGCGAAGCGTGCCTCTCTGCTACGATTGCCGTCCCTACAGTGTCTCAAAAAGCTGACGGAGAGAACGAGAGGAAACAGGTCGCCTAGACGAGCGAGCGTGAAGACAAAGTCGCAGGAACGAAGGAAAATCAGGCGCCCTCAGCCGCCATCATTCGCTCGGTGGATATAAGGAAAGCTACAGTGCCTGCTGGCGCAGTGCTGCATCATTTCGCTACCCTGTCTCCGCAGAAACAAAGAACAACGGTGACGAAGGGAAAGCGAGGCGCGAGACGGCTCGGAAGTCTTTCTCTCGTCCTGCCGATTCGGTTGAGAGGGCCGAGAGGGAGGGACTCCACCTGCCCTGCCGCCGCATGCAGGAAAAGGAGGCAAATGCAGAGAAAGAGGGAAAGAAAAACGAAACGGTATTTTCTTTTCAGCCGGGTGTCTGTTCTCTCTCTCTTGTCTCGCCTCAGGGTCACAAAGAGACACGCAGAGTAGTCCGCACTGCATGCGCGCATGCGCGACTCGCATGTGGCATCGAGATTTGTCTCTCAGACGAAGAAAAACGGAAAAGCCGCGGGCCTCCAAGAAGAGTCGGTTCATTTCAGCGGCCCTGCGATACGTTTGGGCTTTCTGTCGCATGCAAACTCTTGCAGGGGCGCGACACAAACTTTCTTCTGTCGTGTGTCACCGTAGAGCGGTTCAACTTTTCTCCAGTGCGGAAGAAGCTTGAAAAGCGAAACTTTTCTAGAGAAGTCAGATCCTCTCACGCTTCGCCATTCACTGTCGAAGCGGGCTCTACACGTCCACGTCCACGCATCGTCTTCCTTCTTATTCGCATGCTTCTTATTTTGCGAGTTCGTGGTTTTCTGGGCTTTCCGCGGCCTTCACTTTCTTCTCCCAGGTAGCCGAGAGATGAGAAGCCCTGCCAGCAGCTGAAAGAGCGAGCGCGATCTCTTCCAAACAGGCACGCAGCCAGGGCGAAGGCCCGAAGTGACATGAAGAAGACAAATGTGAGGCGTTGATGTGACGCCTTGGCCTTAAAGCTGGCAGACGCGCCACACCCTACATCGAGTCACAGTGGAAGAAGAAACGAGGGAAACATGCGCCCACCTGGCGCGGGACGAAGAAACTGCTCGGGTCGGCAACGCGCGAGAGGCCCGTGCGTGCCTGAGAGAACTTTAGAGACCTCGAGTTCGAGCTGCAGAGACGGGAAGCACCATGTCTGGGGTGTCTGCTTTATTTTCTGTTCTTCTCGAGAATGCGTTTGCCCTCCTTCACCGCCGGCGCTGGCCGCTTCCGCGGACGTCATTTGTCGCGCTTTTCCTGCGTCGCGCGTGAGGGAGGCACCGCGATCGCTTTAGCGCACTCTCTCCTCGCGCGGACACCGCGCTTCTCAGCGAGCGCCGTTCCTCTTTCGGCTTCAGAAATCCCGCGAGGCGAGTTCTGCCAACTCTGGTCGCAAGATTCTCGCCATCGTCTCGTTGCGGCGCCTCTCTCTGTGTCCCGTGTCTCCCTTCCAACGCTTGCGCGTCCGCTCGCTTGCTCCACTGGCACCGCCCGCGCCGCCTCGCTCTCCGCTCACCGCGGATGTCTTCTCCCGGGGCTCGTTGCTGCTCCGTCGCGGTCGCTGCGTAGGAGCGACAGGCGCCTCCTGACCTTCGAAGCGCGACGCGCTCAGGGGCCCGAAGAGCTCCTCCGGGCAGCGCGCGGCCGCGGAGAGCCGCCGATGGAAGACGCTGCAGAGGCGAGGAGCGCATGCACCTCTGCGAGGCAGGCGGCACGACGCGCGCGCCCGCCCTTCGCAGGCGACGCCGAGGCTTCAGGGGTTGCTGCGTGCGCGGGTAGCCGCTGCGCGAGACTGCGCCGCCTCGCGCGAGTCAGCGAAGAAGCGCCGGTCGAGGCATGGCTTAAAGGGCCTGCGAGGGGACGCGTCTCCCAGGTCAAGGGGAGGAGCGCGTCTGCGCGCGGAAGCCTCGAAGAGGTGCGCGACGCTCAAGGCGTCTGCGACGCGCCGCCGCCTCGCGGGACGCCTCCTGCAGGATGTGCTCGGGCGCGTCCGGGGGGTGGCGGACCCCGCATGCGTGCAGGCGGCGAGACAGCGCGGGAGGGCGTGCCCTCTGACCTCTGCCGACTGCCTGCGGATGCCCTTCTCGAGCTTCTGGAGATGCACTCGCGAGCGCTGAAGGACGCACCTGCGCGGCCGCAGCTCGGGACCGAGCTGCGGTCGCGTCAAAGAGCCACGCACGGCGGCCTTTCCTCGCGAGAAAGCGAGGAGTCTGCTTCGATGCCCGCTACGCTTTCTTCCGGGCCCTCTCCATCGACGCGGCGGTCGCCGTCGCCTACCCCATGTGCAGAGTCCTCCGCACAGTTGCCAGTGCCGGCTTCCGTCTCAGAGGCGTGTGTGTCGCCTCAGTTGCTTTTCCAGGCAATGCGTGAGCTCGCTGCGCGGTCGGCGTCGCTTTCGCTTCTTCAGCTGCTGCGCCTTTCGTGGATTCTCGCATCGTTGCAACTTGATCATGTTCCTGATGCGGCTGCCCGCTCGCCCACCACCTCGCGCCTTTCTGCCGCTCGCACCGCTGCTGCGTCATCGCGCTACTCCACTGCGCCCGTCTCGCTTCTGTGGGAGGCGCGCCGCGAGCTACTTCACGGGCTTTTTCGGCGACTGCAGTCCGTCGCCCTGCCCCCGTTTTCTTCCTCTTCGCATGAGTCGAGTTTTTCTGGCTCAGCGTCTTCGGCGGCGTCCTCTGAGTCTCGCACCTCTTGCGCCTCGTCGCCTTACCAGCCTTCAGCTGTCGCGTCGCCTCCCTCCGCGGCTGCACTCGACCCCTGTTTCAAGCCTGGCGACGCGTCGTGGGCTCACCCGTCTGCATGCACCTCTTCTCTTCCGTCTGCGCTTATCGCCCGCAGTGTGCAAGCGCTCGCGCAGCTCTTGGATCCGCGTATGAAGGAACGCTTTCCACTCGTTGTTTCGCTCGTTCTCCCTCGTCTCCTGGTTCTCTTTGCGCACCAAACTGAGCGCGAATTTCAGCTTCTGCTTCGTCGCCTGCCTCATCGACCTGGCGTCGACCGACGGGTGTCTCCGACGACTCAGGATTTGCCTTCGGCGCTTTCTTCGTTTCCTGCCTCCGCGTGCGATGTTTCCTCTCCTGCAGCCCCGCAGGCTGCGAATCAGGAAGTCGTCTATTCGCCTCTTCCCTCTTCGTCGTCTAGCTGCTGTCGCGCGGACGCGACGACTGTCTTCAGACTGCCCAAGTCTCCTTCTGAGGCTTCCTTCTCTCTCTCGCGGCCTGGTTGTGCTGCCTCAGCTGCTTTTCCTGGTCCTGAGCCTGCTTCCCAGTGTACACCTGACGGCTCGGTTGTTATTCTTCCTTCGCCTCTCTCCCTCTTTGCACGCGTGTTTGGCGGCGTCGCGCGGCTCAACCTTCGGCCGTCTCTTGCGTGTCTCGCCCGCTTCCCTCGCATCGCATTCGCAGCGCTCAGGAGTCCTCTAGAAATATCTTCGTCTCACACTTCCGCGCCCTCATCTTGCGGCGCAGATCCGGATTTCCTCTCTTCGACCTCCTTTTCTCCCGACTCGTCTTTATCTTCTGGCGGCTCTCTCTGCGCGTTGGGTGCGTCTGTGTTGGATTCCGCATCGCCTCCTTCTTCTGCGGCGTCTCTTCTCGCGTCGCCGTCGCCGTCGGCCTGGGGCTCGCGCGCGGAGACGCCTCAGCCTTCTCTGCGCGATCTGTCTCTTCTTCTGCTTTCGTTGTCTCGACTCGACCTGACCACTCAGGCGTCGCTCCTGCTGCGCCTGGCGCTGCCTCTGCTCGCCTCACGCGTGGAGACGGCCCTGAGCATTTTTCGTGTCGAGGCTCTGATCCCGTTGTCTCTCCCTTCTGCAGGTCCGCCCTCGTCGGCGGACGAAGCGTTACCGCGGGACTCATTCCACTTGGATCTCGCGAATCTGCTTATGGCGTCAGCGCTACATGCTCACCTCGCGTGCGAAGCCAGCGGTGCGATTGCCTCGACGCGTGGGAGATCGGCAGGGCGGAGACGGGCGGGTCGATCTCGCGCCGGGCTGGGACGCCACCCCGCATTCGCGGACGTCCTCACGCTGGCGCCGTCTCGCTCGGCGTCTTCTTCTTTCACGTTTGCTGCAGATTCTTTGGCCTCGCCGTCCGCTTCTCTCTCTTCGTCTGCCGCTGCTCCCTGTCTCTGCTCGGCTGTCGAGCTGCCGCGTCCCTCGCGCGCGTTCACGCACTCGCAGGCCCCGCTTTTCCGTCCTGCTGCGGCACCGGCGCGCAGCGCGTGGACGCAGTTGGCGGTGATGTGCCTCGACGCTTGTGCGCTTCTCGCCGTGACCGCGGAGGTTCGCGAGCTCGCCGCTGCGCAGGCTCGAAATCTCTCTTCTTCAGCGGCCCTCTCGGCTTCACTGTCGAGCTCTGCGGACTGCGGACCGTCGGCGTGTCCACCAGTGCACAACCGAAGAGGCGGAGAGGCAAGAAATTTGTCTGCGCGCACAACTTCCTGCATAGGGAGACTGGGCGGTTGGGACAGCCCAGGATCCCCTCACAGTGGTACGCGTCAGCGTCCTTCACCTTCGCCTCCTTCATCTGCGCTCGTCGCGCCTTCACTCGAGGGAGACTCGCGTACAGAAGAGAGTCATCCTTCGTCTTCGGATTCTTCACTCGAGCGGCAGGTGTCAATCTGCTGCCTGGCGTTTGCCGCTGCTCCCGCCGTATCTCCCTCGCGCGCTTCGGGCAGACGGGCAAACGCTTCAGCTGCGGGGGGTGGGCTTCGCCGCCCTCCCCGTGACTCTTCTCGTTTCTCGTCGCTCGTGGCGTCTCAGACGAGCACCAAACGCAGCGCCGCGAGCGCGCGCCGCAGGCCACGGCGGAAAGTCCCGGCTGCTCCATTTTCAAACCCTCTGTTGCGTTCCTGCTCGCAAGCGACACTCGCGTGGCTCGTTGGGCTCCAACGGAGACAGGGGGCCCGGCCGGAAGCCGCGGACCGCTCAGCTGAAGTTGAAGCTGTCTCCGCGCAGAGCCGACGCGGGAACGGAAGGCGAGACAAAGCGGAAGAGGGAGTGGAGGAGCGGGGGGACAAAGGCGGCACGGGATTTGAGGCGCTGAGGCCATCGCAGCGACGTAGCGATGCCTCAGCGGCAGGCGGGGCAGGCGCGAGCCTCGAAGCAGGACACAGACCGAGGACAAGAGAAACAAAAGCGAAACAGAAACTAGCCGGCGGCAGGCGCTCGCGTCTGGAGGACGAGGTAGGAACTGGGACCAGAGGAGCCCGAGGCGTGTGCGTGTTTGCAGCACGGTGTCTGGTGCCAGAATGGTGCTGTTCTGGCGACGCGATCTCGATAGCTGTATTCCAAACAGCTTATCAACTTTCAAGGCGTGCATGTCTCACGACGCTAGGATTACTATCTCTGGAGCGACAGCGCTTCGTGTTTCCCGGTTCAGGGCGCGTACGCGACTAACTTTATTATTGTGGCTGGAAGAGGGCATCTGTCTAGCCGTTGTCGGCTTTCGAGATGTGTTTCTGTTGTGTGATTAGTCTGGACTTCCGTGCATTCCGTGCGTTTTTCGCTCGCATTATCAGGCAGAGCCACATGCGCAGGCCGTACCCCACGCTGTCTGTCAAACATGTCTCTGTGCGTCTGAGCCGCGTTCCTCTTTGCTTCTAACCCATTTAGCCATGCGTCGCCGCCGTCTCCGCGTCACTCCGCACTTTCGTCTTGTATCGCCTCGAGAGGAGGAGGGGCAGAAAAGCGGAAAGGGACTCGACTGGCACTGCCTGTCGCAAGATGAGGAGGATTTGCACGAGGGAGACAAGCCAACAAATCTGGGTCGTTAGCTGTGTCTGTATGTTGTGTGTTTGAAGGTCATCCATGTCCTCCGTAGCATTCTTCCGTTCTCGCGTCGTCAATTCGCGCCGTCGTCGGCCCTTCGCCCGCCCGCCATCCTTGGCCCTTCGTCCCCTGTGTCCCCTGGAGCCCAACGCGGTCGCAAAGACACGGGCGGGGCGCGCTGCGTCCGCTACGAGTCGGGGGCGTTTCTCGCGCCGGATATTTCGTGCAACGCAACTGTCTACCCGTACACGGTTGATATTCTTCTGCGCAATGGCAGATGCAAAGAGAAAGAACTGGGAACCGGAGCTGAAAGGTGGGGAAAGCATAGGGCGCAGGCAAATAGCGTCGCCGGCGCGTAGGTGCTTGCGCCAACTTGGAAACAGCATGAAACACGACGAAAGCTTGTTTCACGTCTTTTCAAGAGGGGGGCGCGATAAACGGGTTTTTGTTTTCGCTGGCATGTGAGTTATGGCTTGTGCCGGCGTTCTCTGTTCTTGTCAACTTGTTTTTCACCTGCGCGGCCTCGCCTTCCCGCGGTTTGACTGCGAGGCACTCTCGCGATTTCAGCCCTCATCCCTGAAGAGTGTGTTTCTTGGGGTGCCTCGCGCTGCCTTCGTTGCCACTTGAATCATACGCGTCTCCTAAACCCTAGAACCTCACCCCCCTTGCGCAGCACAGCCGAAGCAAGATGCGCGTCTTGTTTTCAAGCTCCCTCACTCTGACGGCTCTATACTGACGTCAGAGCTATATTCGGGTCGCGTTCTCCCTCTGTTTTTGCCTTTCGAGTGCGCCTTGCTCGACGGTTCGCCAGCTCAGCAGAACAGACAGCCTCGGGGTTCCTTCTCGCCGTCTGCACTCTCTCTGTGCGCCACGCAGTCGCACGCGTGCGCTGTGAGCGCGGGAAGGTCCCGCGGCCGTCAGCGAAGCTTTGAGGCAACGGATCAGAAAGCACGGGTGTCTTACGTTCACGTCTTTTTGGCACATACACATCGTTTACATCCCTTGAGCACCTATATTTCCCCCAGTCATGCAGATATTCTGTGACACCAAAGCGAAAGCACAGTTCGTCTCTCAATCTCATTGGCCTCTCCCTCCTTCGGTCTTCCTGCCACGCCAGCCTCGCTACGCCGCGAGGCTGCGGAGACGTCCCCCGAGCGCGTCGCAGACAGACGCCAGGAGGCCCCTGACTGAACCTGAATCTCCCTGCGTCCTTCTGTGTCTTCTCCCTATCGCGCAGCCATCGCTCACAGTGTCCGTCTGCACACTTTTCTCGCGTTTCTCTGCATTCGTCGTAGACAGCGGCGTCCCTTGCAGCTCACTGCCTGGATTTCAGCGCAGGCAGCACTTCGTGTGGTGGATCGACTTTGGAGTAGACGGCTTTGATTTCGAGGTACGGGAAAAGGCCTTCCTCGCCTCCCTCCCTGCAGGCAGCGGAGAGCGCGGCAACGTGCGGGAGCTTCAAATTCGATACAGACCGACACGCGCATCCGCCAGGAGAGAATGCACAGAGGCGCCGCACGATGGTGGAAATGTCAAAAATGCATACATCCTGCGAGAGAGGACTACGGAAAGACGCGCATGCACATGAGGGAGAGGCCTCACGCCAGAAACACGCCAAAAATAGCAAAGAGACACGACTCAGAACACAAACGTGCCTGCAACGCGAAATAGGAAAAGGCGGAAGTTCTCCCCTCGCAAAGACGCTGAGCTTCAACCGAAGTGACTGCTGAAAAGCCCCACCCAGGGATCGCTGCAGGCGCGTGGGGATACCCTCACACGCAACGGAAGCTACCCTGGCGAAGATATAACTGAAGACAGATTCGAGGCCGCTCCCTCAGTTGAAGCTCAGGAGCCAGTGTGGAGCATTTCGGCCCCTGGCGCCTCCACATGCGAAAATGTCTCGAGGCCTGCTCGCTGTTTCCATCCTAACGCGCCACGCGTGCATCAGTCAAACGAACCTATCTCTCGCGCGTGTTTCGTGCCTGCGCTGGCAGTCCGCATCCACAAACTTGCGCGTGCATACATGCTTAGATATGCATGATCGTATAGGAATGGTTCTTGGCGTGTAGTATATGTGTTACTATATGTGTATATATGTCTCCATGCGCCTGGCGCAGAGGGAGGGCGCTGAAGTCTCTCTGCGACGCACCGTCCGTAACCGCTCTGTTTGAAGCCGCCGAAAGGCGCAGCGATGTCTGTTTTGTTGTAGCAGTTGATGAACACGTTGCCTGCCTTCAGCCTGCGAGCGCAAAACAAAACAACTAAGTCAAAGCCCAACGGGATTCAGCTTCGGCTCTAGGGAAATCCTGCACATTTGCGCGGATCCTCTCCAACGACATGCCGCACGGATGCACAGCGCATGTGAGGCAAAAGGAACGGAGAGAATTTCGGAGATGAGGATCTTGTGTTGAGAATAAGAGTCTATGCACTGCGACTGCCGGCATGCATCTCTGCTAGAGGCGAACCCCTCCCTCTGCTGGCGGTTTGTGGACTCCCAGCAACACGCGCCCCTACTACCTCGACTGATGCGCGTCCGTGATGCCTCAGCCTGCAGCGAACTGTATCCCAAGCTCGACGGCGAGGGAGATATTCGCCTGATTACGCACGAAGCCAGGAAAACAGGCCTCAGACTCAGGAAGGGACACACGTGCATGCAGGTAGGTATGGGCGAGAGTCCAGCGTGGGGGGGGGGATTCGCCCCCGGAGACCGGCGGAAAACGCGATGGCGTGTGCCGACGAATAGACAGAGAGAGCAAGACAGGCTAAGAAACAGAGTGAGGCGAGTGGCTACTAGGCGCCTTCAGCATGTGTTCGTTGGATACGGCGTTTTCCGCGCGTTTACCTGTTGGCGCAGTGATACGCGAGGCCGATGTCTTTTGTGCAGATGCCTGCGCCGAGTCCATAGTGCGATTCGTTCGCGCGATCCACCTGAAGAGGAACCCGAATCCATTCACGCAGAAATTCACGACACAAAGACAGCGGTTTTGCAGTCAAATTCGCACGTATGCAGGTAAATGCACGGCATTTGCGTATATGCAGCACGGACATGCTGCAGGCATGCATGCGTTCGGGTGTGCGTGCATGCGCGGAGACAGAGCAGGGCAGAGACGTCTGCCTGCGAGGTTGAAAGAAAAATTGTTGGGCTCCCGCAGCATCGAAGGAAGGCACAGGTCCCCCAAGCGCAGATATCGAGGGCCTGCCCTTACCGCCTCGTCAGCAGTTCGGAATTTGAGAAGGCAAATCACAGGGCCGAAGATCTCTTCCTTCGCGATGGTCATGTCGTCTGTCACGTCTGCGAAGATCGTCGGCATCACCCAGAAACCTCTGCATGACGCGCACACAAGACGCGAAAACACACAGAGGCGTGGCGCGCCTGAACCCATGCGAAGGCCACATTCGCAGCGTCCTGAGCCGTGGACACATTCAAGGAGATGCACCTGCCTACACGCGCATATCAACAGACCTACATACATACATACATACACACATATATATTTGTGTGAAGATATCGATAGGAGGTGCAGGGACCCGGTCCTTGGGCTTCGCGGAGCGAGTAGGTCGGCTGCTTCAGCGGAAGAAGCTTCGCAGACGCGCACCGTGTTCTGTAACCCGCGCGCTTTGCGTAAGTCTTACTTTCCGTCCTTCTTGGTGCCCCCCGCCGCGACGGTCGCGCCCTCCGAGATGCCCTGGTGGATGTATTTCATCACACGCTCGAACTGGATTTTGTCCACGAGAGGGCCCTGCGTGCAGCCTCGATCTTGTGGGCACAGCAGATGCAGGTGCTCCCGAACGAAGGTCTTCAGATGCGCCAGGAACTCGTCGTGAACTGACTCCTGAACGAAGACGCGGCTGCTCGCCACGCAGCACTGCCCTGCGCCAAACAAAGCACAGGCCCCTCGACCCGATCTGCAAACGCAGAGTCTCGGAGAAGCGTCCCCGTCCAGACGTCAATATTCGGATTCGTCCCTGAGCAGGGGACTCTCACAAACGAGCGTTCGTAGTGAAAATCAGCACGCGCGTACACGCGAGGGCCTTAAGAGGAGCTGAGCTGGAGCACATTGGCGCTTAAGGAAGACAGGCAGGCAAGTCTGCCCTGCGCGCACGCCCGCCGCAAACCTCAGGGACGTTTATCTATCTATCTACCTATCTATATATATATGTATATATATGTATAGATTTATGTATGTAGATATGTACATATACATGTATATGTATATGTATGTATATGTATGTGTAGATGCAGAAGTGGCGAGAGAGGCGCGCGTGTCTTGGGTGCGCTCGCCTGTCGCGCTGGCGAAGTGAAAAGGCGGCGTGGACTCCTTCCCTTCCCCTTGGCGCCCGTGTGTGAGGACTTCACCCTACCGGAGTTGGGGAAGAGGCCGTTGAAGGCCACCTCCGCAGCGCGATCGAGGTCTGCGTCTGCGCAGACAATCAGCGCGCTTTTTCCTCCAAGTTCGAGCGTCACGCGCTTCAAATGCACGAGCGCGGCGGCCGCGATCTTTCTGCCTGTCAGCGTGCTCCCTGTGAATGAAATTTTGTCAACCTTGGGGTGCGACGCCAGGGCGTCGCCCACCGACGGCCCGAAGCCGCTCAGAATATTCGCCACGCCGGGCGGGAACCCCTGAAAATGCACAAACAGATCCGAGAAACGCGTCAATACACTTACGCATCCAGACGTGTACGTGTGAGGATGTTGATGCCTGCTCCACCCTGAAACCCCAGCCCATAAACTGCGTGGAAATAGGCATATGCACGTGTGTGGAGAATCGACGATACCACTACGGTGTCAGCGTACAGCATACACATAGGAGCACAGAGCTGCAGAGAAGCGTGGGCACATGAATGCCCTTCTGTGATGCGTCGAGACAAAAATGAACCGTCTGCAGAAGAGACACGACACTCAGGGCCTGCCTACACGCATGCGCCCACAGGGCCTGAGAGTCTCTCGCCTTCACGCAAGCATGCCTCCGCGCGGCGCCTCCATAGCTCGACCCGCGCGGTAAGAAGGATGGAGGCGTCTGCCTGTGCCGGTCAGCGGACGCAGACGCGCAAGTTTTTTCTACTTCTTGTTCGGAAAAAAGAGAACTCTTGCTACGCACCGCAAGCCAGCAGGCGACTCACAGCTTCTTTAATCAGGTGCGCGAGCCTCAGCGCCGAGAGCGGCGTCTTCTCGCTCGTTTTGATGACGACAGTGCACCCGCAAGTCAACGCGGGGGCGAGCTTCAGGACCAAGAGATAAAGCGGGTAGTTCCACGGGACAATCTGCGAGAGAGACAATCAAACGCGCGCGGGGGAAACGTATGCGTGGGCGCCGCGCACGTGTTTCGTATTCTTTGCGCGCATATGCATCGGTGCAGGTGGGCGCGGCGACGCATCTCTGTGCCTCACTGAGTCGACACGCAGGCAGGTACAGGGAGACAGACGTCCGCACATGTGGCGGACGGGGGGGCAACGCGGTCACACAGGGCAGAGGCTATTAGCCGCATGCCCGGAGAGCGACAGCTGCGCGAGAGAGTGAGAGAGACGGATGCCGCCGCGGGGCACCGCACTGAGTCGATACACATCGATAAGAAGAGACAGCCGGATGCCACGTCCCGTGAGCGCGCCGAGGCACCATAGAGACAGTGGGCGAACGAGGCCCTGAACCCGTTGCCGTCGCGCGACAGCCTGTAAAGGTGCTCAAGTTTTACGCGAGCGAGAAGCGCGCAGCACCAGGCACCTGTCGTCACTGTGCCGAGAGCACCTGCACGTCTGTGTGACTTGATGCACGTGCATCTGCTGAGCGATCACGAGTTTGGCGTACTCCTGCGACGACGCCCACAGGCTCCTTTCGTGTGTAGCAGAAGTACTCATCCGGGTTATCGACGGGGATGGTTTTTCCCACAATTTTGTCTGCCCAGCCTGCGTAGTAGTGCAGAATGCGAATCACACCCGCGATGTCGATTTCGCTGCAAGCAGGCACACCGACACAGGCGATCGAAGAAACGTGGAGAGCCCCCCGCCGCAGATCGCAGACGGGGTGTCTACGCAGCCTCTGCACACTGGACAGAACGCTTGCACCGCGTCATATGTCGAAAGCTAAAGCGTCTCCTCTCTTTACACCAAATCGAAGGGCCTTTTAAGGGCCGGGGGGGGCGGGGGGGGGGGGGGGGGGGGGCACACATTTTTGCAGATGCATATGTATAGAGAAGAGACCGTCGCGGCTTACTGGATGCTGCTGATGGGTTTCCCAGAGTCCAGCGACTCGATCAAAGCCAGTTCGTCCGCGTGCTTCTCCACGAGACTCGCGAGTTTGTGGAGCAACAGCGCGCGGGTCGAGGCACTCGTGGACAGGGACCACGAAGGGAAGGCCTTGGCCGCCGCTTCCACAGCTTTATCTACATCCTCTTTGCTGGGGAAGAAATTCAACGGATTCCAGCGCACACACCAGAGTTCTCACACGCATGCGAAGCCCGCATCCAAAAGCGCGGGCATATATACGTATATATATGTATTGGTGTATGTGCGCACATCTGTATATATGTATATATATGTGCATGTATGTACGTGTGTGCTTTCGGAGAGTTACAGACGCGTGTGAACGCGACACAGAGCAGAGCGGGGAGAGCGAAGGATGCTCACGAAGACGCCGCGTTGCTGGTCTGAGGGTTTTACCTTTCAGGGCACAGTCACGGGCGGCAGACGCGTGCGAGCCCTTCATCGTCGAGCTGCCACAGCCCATTCATACGCATGCATGCATATATATAAATATATATATGTGTACATGTATGGCCTTAGCATGTGTCTCAGGTTTTTCCGCGGTTTCTGAGCTTCTCGCACGTGTCTTTTGGTTCACGGATGTCAGAGAGGGCACATTGCATCCGAGTCCCTCTCACAGAGAGAACATAGATGCGGATGCGGATGTGTGCCGGAGACTCCTCGGGTCTCACGTTCACGCGCGTGCGCTTCTCACCTCGCTTCCTGCACCTTGCAGATGACCTCTTCGGTCGCGGGGTTCACGTCCTCGAAGTAGCTGCCGCTTGTCGCCTCAACGAACTTGCCGTTGATGAACAGCCGAGTCTCGATGTCCTCAGGCTTCAGAGTCACCACTGAGACAAGAACCAGTTCGGCGGCGTGACACAGGGAGACACGGAGTGGGCGCGTGAGTTCTCTGCGCGGTGCTGTGACTCTAGACACATGTTTGTTTTCGCCCCTCCCCCAACTAGGACAAAGCGCAACACGGCAAAAGAAGCGACAGGGCTCAAACACACACGCTGCACTCTTGGAGCGCACACAGCTCTCTCAGCCTGCTTGCACACGCAGGCAGCCAGGCCGTTTGAGGAAGAGGGGAGGCAGAGCCGCTGACTGGCAAAATGTCGCGGCGGCTGACGTGGCTGAGCAACTCCGAAGTTTGAGACGAAGGCGTGGAGCAGATGCGCCCGCGCAGGTTGCAATGGCGAGGCGCGGAGCTGCGAAGCAAATGTAGAGGCTGTTTCTCACTTGTTCTTTTGAGAAAGGAAGCAGTCGGTTTCAACTGCGGACCCGGGGCGCGGTAGGGGTCGTCGTGGACGCGAGCACAGGCAGGGGAGACAGCCCAGCGCAAAGGCGTGTGTCGAGATGGAAGGGCGTTCCTTCCTCTGAAAAACAGCTTTTTGGCAAAGGTTGAGTGTCAGAGACTTCAGGGGCGCTTCAAGTGCGAAAAGAAAGGGGGAAGGTAGCAGACGCGCCAAGACAAGCGGCTGTCTCCGGCTCGTTACGGCCACGCCTGGAGCACGCGAGGGGCGAGGAGAAATTCGGAGCACGAAAGGAAGAAAAGAGAATAAATGCAGAATCGAAACCGTCGTCTCGCGCTCTCTGTCTCGTGGTCGAGAGGTTTTCGAGTAGGCTACTTGAGAAAAAAAGCGGAACGCGCTGTCGCCAGTACCTTCGAAAAAGGCGCTGCGTGTCAGTCCGGGTCAGTCCGGTGGCGAGCCGCCCGTCAACACGTGTCAGGCAACTTTGGGGATGTGTGTGGCAGTCCCGCTGCATTTGAAGGAAAAAAACGAAAAGAACGCCGCCAATGACTCTCCAGCGAGTGAGCTCGTTCATGTATATACCTGTATACAGGTGTCTGCGCGTAAGCCACGCGGGCGCGTTGTACGCGTTGCATACATGAACGCGGAGAGTCATACGGTGACAGGGTAGCGGAGTCAGACCGATGTTCCTTCCTGGCAACTCTGCATCGCCACGTATACCCTTCTCAGTCGCTTCGGGTATATCGGTAAGCGTAGACGTGCTTTCCCTGTATCGATGCGTCGAACCGAGCCTCAAGCCGCTAGGCAGCAGGCACGCCAGATCTCTCCATTTGGCGCCCCTTCTCCACAACTCCGCGTCCCTCTTCGTGTGGAGCTCCACGAGATCCCGATATGTCTCTTGGCGCCAGCTGCCTTCTTTCTCGGTGTGTCGGCTGCTCCAGGATAAGGTCTAGAGGCTCCGCAGCTCAACCATGCGATGCACAGCCAGGGACCAAAATAGAGTGAACCTCACTCGCAGTGTGCGTCAAGTTAACGTAGATCGCGATGTGGTACGAACGTTTCTAGACTAGCATTGACTCGAGTGAGGTCACACTGCGAAAGCAGGCGTGTCCACTCTTAGATCGGTTCCTCTTCTATCGCCGAGTTACTCGACAGAGGTAAACAAAGTACCCGCCCTTTCCCTTCTAGTCGGGCGGCAGCAGCAAGGCTGCCGCTCCTATCGAGTTGTGCGCGACAGTGCACGGGTACGGGAGTCCGGATGCATCATTAGCTGCAGTTTCAATACACATGAAGGGTTAAGAGTGGGATACGGGTTATTCTAAATAGCAAGCGGTCATCGGAGAAGCGAAGCCACGCGAGGACCTAGATGTCCGCACGCACCCGACGTCAACAAGTGGGGGGGTGGCAGATACTGCTGGGCACGCTCTCGACTACAACGTCCCCTGAGCAAGCTCGCTCCGACATGGAAAGGACGCGCGACAGAGTTCCCTCGCAATGTCGAGACGAATCTTGCAGGACGATACAACCTAGCTTCCTCGGG
Source organism: Besnoitia besnoiti (assembly GCF_002563875.1). NCBI lineage: Eukaryota > Apicomplexa > Conoidasida > Eucoccidiorida > Sarcocystidae > Besnoitia > Besnoitia besnoiti. Next base: position 2,691,740 of record NC_042362.1, on the reverse strand, counting down.
AGCTACTCCAGCCGACGCGCAACAACAGGTCGCGTGCGCGGGCCCCGCAAGCATAAACTTTAAAACTTCTCAGTGGATGAAGCAGGTCCAGCTCTTCGTTACCCGTACTTACATCCGCGCACAGAGTAATCAGGCGATGACAATTTGGTTTCAGAGGGTTCGGGCGCACAGAAAACTACTGCGTGCGGCTCTCTTTCCTGTGTGGTGGCGCGCTGGTCGCGCTCAGCTCTAAGGTACGGCAAAACGTTTTGTCGTTTCTCCTCGCCTCACCCCGAGCAAGAAAAATTCGGCTGCAACCGCAGCATTTAGACGAGAGACTCGAGTTCCGCCTTTGTCGCCGGCGCAAACCACGGATCCGCGACTGACGCCATCGCACGGCTTCCGGCGTCCGCACGGTGACGAAAGCAGATACGGATTCGGCCGCGTGATGTTCGCACAGAGACTAGGTTTCTGACGAATGACTACAGATCGCGGGCGACGCCTGCAGAATCCTCTCGCGTCGTCCTTTTTTCCATTGGATTCTCGCGCTCGCGTGTCAGCACGAGAAGTGTGCACCTTGTTTCTCGGGAAGAGACGCGCGGCGAGAAAGTCGAACGCACGCCCGTCGTGGAGTGGAGACGCGGTGCGTTTTCCTCTCCCTGTCACTCGTTGCGAGCAGTCTCTGCGTAGCACGCCCCTTTCCAGCAGCAGGGTGCGACGAAGGAGTGCGTGGCGGTGGGGTGGGTTGGAGCGTGGAAGCTTTGCTGCTGCTGAGGCCCGCAGCAGCGCGCGACTGCGCCGGACGCAGACACGAGGCGTGCGCGGGAGGGACCCTGGGTTTTGACGACGGAGAGAGACGCAACGCAGAGGCACCTCTGCGCCCCGTGGCGACGGAAGCTTCTCTCTCTCCGGTTGCTGCTGCTCGTGCCGGCCAAGTTGCGGCTCTCGTCAAAGAGTCGGTGCGCGCGAGGCGCGAGGGTGGCGGGGGTGGACGTTGGGGTGGCTTGTGGGGGCCGCCAGGGCGTCGCAAGGCATCCTTTTGCTTTTCGAGACGAGACTCCAATTTCGTTTTTTCTGCTTGAGGTTTTTTCGTGTGCAAAAACTGGCGTGGGTGTCTTCCCGAGTTCGTCGCGGGGCTGCAGCAACGCTTTCGGTGCTCTGATCACACCTGCGGCCGTGGGCAACGAAACACCTTCTCTGCACAGCAACCCAGGAGGCTGGCACTTTCGGCGCCGCTCCTGTTTTTTCTCTTCGACTCTCTTGAACAACTCGATGTAAGCGAGGGCGTCTTCTCTTAGCGACTAGAAACGCGACTTGCCCTTCACTCCTGCTGCGTGGTAATCGTGACCTGTGTACACGTACAGTGGCGCGCGCCGGCCACTTTTTCGTACGCGGAGCCACAACCCGAGATCCGTGCGTAGCCTGCCTCACTTTTTTTCGGCCGTCAACTTTGCCATACGTAGGTAGAGTATGAGAAGATTCTCCGTGTTCCGGGCGGAGGGCTCTTCGGCGGTGCTCGGGCACCACGCCTCTTCTACCCCCAGCCGCACATTTCGCGTATCTACTCGCGCCCCCCGGTTGTTTTCGCTCTGTGTCGAGCCACTTACCGCCGTCGTCCTGCCCGCGTGTTCCACGGATGTGCATTTCAGACTGCGCCTTTGTGTGTACAGGCTCGCTCTGTCGCCACCATGAAGCTCGCGCGCAGTGTGGTCGGTCTCCCCGTGGCGGGACTAGTCCTCGCCGTGGTCCTGTTCGCTTCGGGTCCTCAACACGCCATCGCTGGCGAAAGCGACATGGCCAAGGTCATGAACATTGCGAAGAATGAGATGGCGTCAACCTTCTTCGCCGTCCCAGTTGAACTCGCCTGGAAAGATATCTGGGAGGAGATTTTCCACAAGTCCGGCGGCCGAATGTGGGACCGCCTCTTTTTCTGGGTAAGCGTCGTACGTGCCTCGGGCTTCTCAGAAGCGACGCAGCTGCGGCGGCGGAGACTGAAGCGCAGCGCTCAAGCACGACTGCTGGAGGCGCATACATGCTTCTTCCGCGGTGTCCCTGCGTGTATGCATGGCTGGCGGTCTGCAGCAGTCCCTCAATGTCGATTTTCTGCATTCGCGAAAGCAGCCGTGTGTCCTGTTGCACACACCTGCGTGGGTGTGCACGCGCGTGCCTCTTGCTTCGTCTCCGCTTGGCTGTCGGTCTCTCGGCTTTTTTCAACTGCGTGCTGGTCTTCGTCTGCGTGTTCGCAGGCCAGTGGTATTTTGAAGTACGGTGACGCACGCCGGGTGACGACGGCGATCATGTGGGAGCTGCAGCACTTTTTGTATGGCGACGAGCCCCTGAACACGGAAGCCTGGAAGAAGCTGAGCCACAACTACGAGAAGGCGCTGCGTGAGTGGTGGATGGCGTACCCCGAGAACCCGTGGAACGGCCTCTCTGCGGGCGTGTGGAAGGCACTCGTCAAGGTCTACACTGAGGACTTGGAGCCCGCGCTGCGCGGCAGCCCCCAGCTGAAGCTTCTGGAGGACGTCATTTTCGACCCGAGCCTCAAGGTCATCCGCACGTGGACCGATGAAACACACGTGGATATCATGACGGGCAAGATGTCGGATATACCCAAGCATCTGGCGTCTCTTGCCAGGGAAACTAGAGCCCTGCGGGGTGCGGCTGCGGCGAGCAACTAAGCGCCGAAGAAATGGACCCGCCTGGAAGCAGCTGTGCGAGGAGTGCGCTGGGCGAGTGAGGAGGAAGCAGCGCGCGCCAGGTGGAGGTCTGGCGCATCCAGTTTATTTACACGTTGGCTCATCTACATTTCTCAGTAAGTTCCAAGGGGTGTTGGTCTCGTCGTCGGTCAATTTGTGTCTTCTTGCTGCACGCTCTCTGGGTAACACTGTCGCGCGAGTCGTTGGCGCGGAGTCTTCTTGCGAGGGGGAGGCGTGCGGCGGCGGAGGACCGACCCCGTGCGTGCGACGGCCTCCTCGTCAATAGAAACCGAGAGCGGGGAACAGGACGAGTGTGTAGGGTTTGTGGTCTGCGCCAAAGAGGTGCGATCTGTGTCAATGTCGCCGGTCGGTACAGATCGGTGGTGTGTGCGCGTGCGTGGAGAATCATCATCGTGGCGTGTGTGACGTGGAAAGACGCGTCATGTTTTTGCGTGGCCCCAGGCTTCAGGAGCATCATTTCACCCAGGAGGGTCGTTTTACACATCGCTGTGTCGGTTTTCCTGAAGTGGGGAGTGGATTCATGATCATGGGGTCAGAGAGGCACCCTGTGGCTCGTCCGCGTGTGCGAGCTGACAGAGGTCAGAAAGGGCACCTGTCGTAGTCGGCAGGACCGCCCCGGAGATCTCGGGAAGGGAGACTGGCACGTGGAGGTTGTGCGCCTCTCGTCGGGGCTCTGTCCTTCGGTGAGAGGATCTGCGCAGTCTCCATATGTGTGAGGCGGCCAGATGCGAAGGCCTTTTCAGCCTCTCCGCTGTGGAGGGTAAGGCCGAGCGGAGAGTGAAAAGACGGCAGCAAGAGCAAGGGGCGAACCACGCGTGGAGCAACGAGCGGCCGTCAGGTGTCTGGATTCCACGTGTTAAGTGTGTGGCCTGGACTGCAAATGTGGTCTATGCCCCCCCCCCCGCCCCCCCCCCCCCCCCCCCTTCCTCCTCCTCGGTTGTTCGCCCTGTTGGAGTCGTGTGACGCTCCTTTTTTGTCTCGTGCATCGAGTGAAGTCCGCAGGCGAATGCCCTTGGATGTGAGCGAGAGCGAGATGGCCTCTTTGCATCCTCTCCTCTTTTTGGTCTCTGTGGCGGGCTGTAGCTCGATAGGCGCAAGCGCGTCTGCCCAGGTCCATGCCCGTGTCGGCCGTTTCGGGACAAGGACAGTGCATGTGTTTGTGTCGGCGCAGACTCAGAACAGCGATGTAGGCAAATCCCTGCTGAGTCGGGTCGAGCAAGCGGCAGCAGGCCTTGTTTTATGTGGAGATGTGTGCGGATTCTGTCCCCACCGTGGGAAGAACTGGAAGAGAGATATGCGGTCGTGCGAGGGGAGTGAACCTGCTGCCCGCGGACATCGCGGCGGTCTCTCAGACAGGCCCATCTGCCCAGTCGTCCGTTCTCTTGTCTCAGCAGAGCTCCGAATGGTTGCCCTTGTCTACGTTTTTGTCCACGTGTACAAAAGTATGAAGTGTATATGTACGAAGGACCGTTGGGAGGACGTGTGTCCGTTCCTCTTCCCCTTTCATTACCTTGTCCAGGAGGTCCCTCCGCCTTGCGCAGACGTGTGCAGTAGTCTGGCTACAAAGCAGTCCTTCATCACGCACTAAGACCAATGTAGCTCCGCAAACGTACGCTGAAGAGAGCGGCAGGCAACTCTCCGGCTCCAGTGCAGCGCCGCCCGTCGTAGGAGAAAGGTGTTGCCTCACGTCCCTTGATAAAGCCAGACAGATGCAGCGCAGTTTACTGTCGCAGGGCTGCCGAAGAAAGTGTTTGAGATGGAACCGCCGTGGGCGTCGTCAGAGGAGTCCACAACGCTATATACAATTGACTTCGATTACCCGGTACGCACCCGCTGGGCTAGGCTCGAAGTGACTGGTCTAGATACATAAAACCCTGTCGTACGCTAGCGCTGCAGAAAGCGGGCGACAGCAGTGACCCATTCATCAGGGCTTCAAGGTACAGTGCACTGCGCAAGATGATCAATATATACTTAATGTATGCAGTCGGGAGCGTAGTCGAGGTTCTCGGCGTGAACAGTCTGTTAGATGTCGAGCGAGGACGGTTGTGATCGCGTCATCGGCTTTACCCTCTTCTTAAAAGATGGAACAGCGCTGTCTATGGCCCCGAAAACGTGGGATCCTCTCAGGCGTTGGGTCAGCGTCAAAGTGAATGGCCAGTATTCGGGCGTGCGCGTCTGGGTGTTTAAATAACCACACGAGGGCAAAGAGACTTCCTCAACAGGCCACGCAGGGCACATCTACCTACCTGCATATCTACCTATCCATATATATATACATATATATGTATATGCAGGTAGGCTGTGCTTAATCGACGGCTTCTCCACGGGAACGCAGGACGGCGCTTGTATCAGTAGTTTCTCGCGCGGCTTTCTTTGGGCGGTACAGACTGTGAACTGCGAATGCCGCCCCTCTGCTCAAGGCAGCGGCGCAGCAAGGGAAGGAAGGATCGGTTGTGACGGCTAAAAGTTTGTAGGTATACACGACAAAGAAGATTCATACACATAAACGAGGGGTGGCGCGTGAGCCGCTTAGCCGTTTCTCGCGACCTGAGGCTTGTATTTTCCCATGCGGCTGCGGTGCGTGAAGGCCTGGCGCCAGCACGGATGGCGGGGGTACTGTTTGCCGTAGAGAAACGGATAGAGGTGCTTGGGAATGCCTCTGCTGCGCGGCACCGGAACGCTCAGCGCCTGCTTGTGGCGCGGATTTGCGTTGCAGTCAACCCCGAGAATCGGCACATGCCACTTGCGGACCACGTATCTACAGCTGCTGCACAGGAGACTCAGCGTTCCTCTGTGCCACATGAGGCGCGGAGAAGAGAGCTGAAGGAAGCCAGGCGCGGGCCAAGACGCCTGCGGCGAATCCGCCGGCTGGGCATCAGACGGCGGCGACGCGCGTGGCACGGCCGACCTCGGCGGGCTTGCTGTGCGCGCGGAAGGCATCTGCATACAGGCTTCTCTTTGAGGTTCCTCTGGCTTCATCAAGGCGGAGGGCGCCGCGCGCCGACCGCTCGAGCCAGTCTGCTCAGCAGACGGCAGCGGGAGGAACTCTCTGGTGCCGAGAGCGCCCGTGCGGAACTGACTGGAGCGGAGAGACGTGGCGAAGAGAGAGGCGGCCAAACCGCGAAAGTCCGGGAAAAAGAGACTCTGCGGGCAGCCTGGCATACTTGTGAATGGGAGAGGAAAGAAAGAAATGAATCCACGAGGGAAGACCGCCAGCGACGGCAGAAGAAGCGAAAGACACGAGAAGCGCGGAACGCGCAGCGAGACGAGGCCGCGCGCCAGAGCAAGCGCAGATCAAGCAAGCGAGCAACAACTGGATACGGACACGGTTTCTGGCAACTGGAGGAAACCATAAAAAAGCATATCAGGGAAGGAGAAAGAAGAACTCAAGGCGAAACAAGATCAGCACGGGAAACGACGAAAAAGGGCGGTCGAGAAGGCGCGCGAGCGTGAGGATGCAGGCGGAAGACGAAGGAGACGGTGAAGGCGATGCTCTTTCCCCATGCTAACTCGTCTTCAAGGATCGAGAAAAAGAGTGGAGACAAGTCTCGAAGACGGGAGGAAACGGGGACAGAAAACTCAGCATAGCGAAGCCACAATATCACAGCTCAAGCGCATGTAACGGCGCAGAAGTGGTTCGGTCTTCATCTTCTCTCTTCTTTTGATCCCGCAAACCAGAAACACACTTTTCTACATCCTTTTTTATGGACGTTTCGAAAAAAAAGTTTCAATTCACAGTGACCCCGGCTTTGCGCATTGGTTAAAAACGTCCATCTTCGTATCGAGGAGGCACGAGAGCGGATGGTGACCCCGAAGGGCAGCGCGAGAATCTCCCTGTAAGGTTGTCTGTGGTCGCCCCTTCACCATAGGAGAAGACAATGGAAAGAAAATGTGTGGAACAGGGCAGAGCCATGCTTGGTCATGAACTGCATGAAATGCGTAGTGCTTGTGGAGGGTCGTTCAATGCATGCGCGCCGTCGCCATCGCGACGACCGCACGTAGTGGCGTCTGCCTTCGGGAGCCTTTGACAGACTCAGTACCTGGCATAAGGATTCTGTCGTGGTATTAGCCGTGCAGTCATGCGTAAAGTCTTCACAGCAAAGTCACTGGCTGTATACGTACAGCTACGGAGGACTGCAGTCAGAATACGAATTTGTACCGGTGTATGCGGATAATGCAGAGGCCACACATACATGATGATGCACACACGTGGTTTCTACGGATACTCAATACAGAACACCAGACGATAGGGTCGAGATTGAGCTTGAAGGTGCTTCTGTGATTTGCGGCTATCGTGCGCAAGCACGTTTCAATCGCGCTAGGCTGCTTCATCCCCGCGCCCTACTGCCCTTTGACGGGGGGGGGGGAGGGGGGGAAAACATCTCTACTCTGCTCTGTAAGCTAACTTTTGGAGAACATCTCCGTCAGCAACTGTAAGTCAGCCGCTCTGCTGTAACTTTGAGATCATGCTAACGGCGAGAAGGGAAGTGTGTTTCAAAGAAAAGGGATGGCCATCTGGATCCTCATATTCAAAGATAATTCTATTTAAGAAAGTTTTAGATAAACGACATGTGAAGAGTGACTGCACCACGAGAGCGCCTACTCTCTTCGGAGGCGCCCCACGGATACTGGAAAGGCGTGCCGCGTCATGCTCCAATAACGCGTACTACTGCGGATTCCGTTGGAGAGTTGACCTGCCTAACAAGACTTCTACCAGATTGGATAGGGCATCCATGTTGTTCTTCACGTGAACTCTACGGGAACTGAGGGCCTGAAGATCGAGACAGTCGTGAACGAGCTGGAACGACAAGGAAGCTCCGAGTGTGTTGCAGCTGGGCCCACAGTTTGCCAAAAGGGAGAACCCGGTAAGCCGGCATTCTATGAACACTCGCCAGAAAGACCCACACGGGACCTTTGAAACGGGATCCAGGTGAGTAGACTGCGTGTTCTGTGGGAGGTGTTGACGGAAACAGGCGGCAGTGAAGCAGAAATCTGCTGCTGACTGTGGAGGTTTCTCTTGACTTCAAACGGCAAACAAAGCCTCACGGCAGAAACCACATACAGGCCCCGTCAGCAGAAAGCCTTGCCAACCAATCAAGCGAACTGGAAGACGCACGGGGAGCTGCAAAGATCTGTCAAACGTACCTGCTTGCTGTACCGAGGTGGGTGATATCGGTTGCTCGCACAGAAGTTTTTTGATTTGCGAACCTAAGGTCAAGCTTTTTTGCATCAGTGTCCACCGCATCTTTCCGGGAGGGACGTTAACCTCGTTTGCTCACATCCATCGGGCAAATCTCCGGCAGGCCGATGGTGTGGGTGGACAACGGAGTTAAATTAAACTGTGCTACAGTAGACGTAAAGAAGAGACAGGCAGTTCTAAGTGTAGGGTGGTTTCTCACTCGGGGTAGACGCATAAACCACTCTGGCCTTGAATCAAAGGTCCTCATAGAATATCCGTTACAACGTGCTTCGTACAAAAAAGTGTCATCCACAGCGCAGTAGATCCATCGTCTACCTCAGAGTGCAAAAAGCCAAGTGAGCCTGCCTCTCCAGAAGCCCTGTCCTTCTTGACGCTGTGTGGGGCAGAGGTCACTTCTGCGGGAAAAAAAGATAGGGTGAAGAGGCAAGGATGCGAAAAACTAACACCCGCGCCTGCCGCCAGATGCTGCTGGCGTCCCTAAATTCTCCCGCACAGAATAGTCAGGCTCTGTCGGGGTGGGATCGTGAGCTTCTTTAAATTGGAAAACCGTGTTTCTCGTTGTTCAGTTGGCTTTTCGAGGTGTGTGCGAAAAAAATGCGAAGCGCGCGCGTGTGGCTTTCACATCCATTTGCCTAACGCTGGCAGCTGCCCAAGACTGTGAAGCCACAAGTGTGCTTATATTGCTACGGCACAAGTTCTTTCATTTTTGAACCAGGGCACGCGCCCGTGTCCTTCTGCCTTTTGCATCTCTTCTGCACCAACATGGGGAGCAGGCTACTTGGTTGCGAACATGAATGCGCTGCTCGTTACAGTTGTTCTACAGGAAAGCTTACTGGTCGGAGCTTCTGGCTCTACTTGTGCCTCGGAGCAGCTTTACTCTGTCGTCTAGAATATGTCAGCAACTTAACTGCGCACGCAGCCCCAGCAGCCCCGCGTATCAGTGGCAATGATACGGCAGTGGAAGCAGCAAATGCCTTGGAAAACCTGTCAGGGGCTCCTACTACAGACGAAGAGGCTCAAGTCGTGGAGAGGGGACCAGAGAACGCCACAGAACACGCCGAGGACTTTTGGCGTTCAGGGGCGTCTCTCGATGGAATTGATGGGGAAACCTCCAGAAAATCAACGGCAGTGTCTTTCGACAGCGAAGCATTGACGGGTCACAAGGGCTTCAAATTGACAAGAACGACACAGACACAGTCAGACGGAGCAAAACGATTCTCTAAAGGAGGCACGAAACCTCTCGAGGCTGGGAAAAAAGAAGAAGGGACTTCGGATGGAGAATACGACGATCCGGATGGACGTTTTGCCAGCGGCGAATGGTTCTGGAGCAAAGGTAGTTATGACCTTATCGAGCTGCGGTCGACTTTTCCGAGCCTTGAAGATCGTTTTCGGAAGTGGCTAGCCAGTCACAGGGCCACGAAGAAATCCACCAACGTGTGCAAGCAAGCGAAGAAAGACGGTCGCATTCCGAGCGCCGCCTACGGGGACTCTCCTCTGAAATCTTTCGGATATCCAGAATTTGATGAAGAGACGGGTTTGACTATCCTGCGGTCTCGCCTGCCTCTCACACCTGTGAGCGGCTTTCTCACCCCTATTCGGGTGGGCGCAGAGGATTATTACATTCAAGGAACGTACGACAAAATCATCGCGTTCCTTGAGTGCTTCGAGGAATATGAAGTGATTGGCTCGACTCTAGCGACCGACGGGCACTGGGTTGAGGACCCGGAGCAAGGACCTCTCTATGTACAGATCCAAAACACACGTGAAGGAGTTCGCTCGCCGATCGCGGGCATTCGTAACGCTCTATTTCGCATCGGGTTTGCGCACCTCGCCAAGGCTCTGCGAATCAACGCAATTTCTCGACGTTTCGTCGGGGTGTCCTACGATGACATTTTGAAGGGTCTCAACGAGGTCAGGCAATTGTCAGAGTTTCTTCCCTCCTCTACGACAGCAGACGTCCTGGCAGCTTGGGAGGACGTCATGGGAACCCAGGATAGAAAGAAGCAACTGGCATCGATCGTTAACGCGGTCACGCAAGCGATCACTCGTGCCCGCTTGGACCCCTCGCACGGCTGGGAAAAAAGCGAAGCTGTTGACCTCTCCGCTCCTCTCACCATGGCACTCACCACATATCCGCGACCTGCACACGGCGTCCGAGCGACGCTGACACTTCCGTCCAACAGAGTCACTTTGGGAGCTATTAGAGACACACTGCCCAAGCTCTTTCAGCAGTCTCTCCTCGGACAAGCGCTACTCGCGGCGGTCAAGCGTTCTAGCGACGCAGTGTGAGAAAGCGTGCACAATCCATACCGCTGCCTCCGAATCGAGGCCCTAGAAATACTTTTGCCGAGACACTGAGGGGTATGTGTGTTCAGCTCAGCCGTATTCAGACTGTGCGTGCTCGAGGGCGGGTACCACGCCGGCGCCAGTGGTACAGTTGCCTCAAGCAGACAGGAAAACCCACAATGGCGTCTGTTGTGTGTTTGCTCGCCCCCAAATGTGTTTTAAGCTCTTGCCACTGAGTTCCGCCGCGAAGATCGTGCTTCTACATTGACATATATCTTTTCGAATAGACGGTACGCTTCAAATAGATCAGTCCGCCGTTCTCCAGCCAACAGCCGTTCCCCTGCAGCGGGCAAAACGTTGGAGGGCCGGGTCTACACCGCTCTTTTTCGTTACTGTCCTTCAACTCGTCAAGCAACGGACATTTCCAAGTATCAGGGACAGGCGGAGGGGCGACTCACGAGCGCTGTTCTGTGGACTGCACCGGGGTGAAGACGTTTCTACCCGGCGTCAAGACAGCCAATAGACCAGACATGCGAAGGTGCCCCGGGATTCCCTTTGCAACACGGTTCACATGCTTGCCTCGTTATACTGCGGGCGGCGAGTCCAGCTCAAACAGTTCATGCGAAGGATCTGAGACTGAAAGTCGGACTATTTTGGGCTTTCCGTCATTTTTAAAAAATGCGAGGCAACACGTGTCCCCGATTGACACGCCGGTAGAGCCTGAAAAAAACACCTTCTAGGTCCCTCCCTTTTCTTGCCTCAATAGGCAGGCTTCCACCGGACTCGTCACATTCTTCATCTAATCGTGTGAGGAGTGCCGAGGCTCTTTTCTGTAGCTTTAGGCCATCGGATTAGCCGGTCTCCGAACATAAAACCCGGTGCAGTGCGGCGCCGTGGACGGGCGCCGCGGGTCGGCTGCACCCTGGGCGGGTTTGCACCCCGGCCGGAGGTGCTACAGTCCCGTTGGGCTCCGGGTACCTTGTGGAGGCCAGGAAGCACAAGATGCAAATTAAACGACAGCAGAGGCACACCACAGTTAGCACCTTTTTGCACAAACACAGTAGACACGACCTTACAGGAAATATGGCTCCAACATCAGAGAAGGCAGCCGCCTGAACCGCTTGCGGACAGCCACCGTCGTCTTCCGCTACAAGCCGTGGTGTCCAGCACCCAGAAAGGACGTTGTGTTTCCTTCGTTCTCGACATTTTTCAGACCGGTCAAGCTGGTCTGCCTTCCGTTGAGGACTAGAGGGAAGCCGGGCGACACGTAGGCTCTCCTTGAGGGAAATCCCAAAAGGAGATTGGATCAGTTGGCTGGAGGCCTGCCTCGGAATTGCGTTCTGTCCGGGGTTTTCCACGGAACGTCAACGTACAAGCCGTTGCCGCGGCTATCCATGCCCAACGCATTTTGCATATTAAGAGTTGCTAGCCTTCCTTGAAAGTCGCCCTAGCGAGGAAACAGTGGGATACCAGAGACTGTCCACGATGGCGGCCACATCCACCTCCGGTTGTGGCGCAAGAGGAGGCGCGTTGGCGTACTGGCCTCACTCTTGCTGTGCTTAGTTGCGGCGGCCTTTCTTCTTTGCCCTGGAAATAGCAACGCTATGGCGGAGAACTCGACGCCAGAATTTAATCCTGAGGGGAGTAGTACATGGGAAACGAACAGGATCCGCAGCGCGACGACAGATGGCGCCAGCGCGACGACAGGTGATGCGAGCGTGACCACAGATGGCGCCAGCACAGCGGGTGTAGTAAATGCCGAGGCTAACGGATCCGGGGTCGCTGGAGAGCCTGAAGAGCATGACGGTCCCGGAGTCTGACTCCTACACCTGAAGGACGCCGGGAATCTGCTGGATATTCTCAAGTCATTGTTTCAGCGCCTTGTCAAGTTTATGACCCACGATCAATCAGCAGAGCCCTCCTGTGAGGCGTGCTTGGCGAAAAAGCGAGAGAAAAGCTTCCCGAGCGTCGCGAAGGGGGAATCGCCTTTGCAGACCTTCGGATCTCCGGAGTTTGAGACCGGCACGGGCTAGACAGTCTTGCACTCTCGCATTGCTGTGACTCCGGTGAACGCGTTCCTCACGCCTGTCCGCGTTGGTGACGAAGAGCACACGGTTCAAGAGTCGCTTGATGAAGTCAAACAACCCTTGACTTTCTTGAGTGCTTTGATCAGTACGAGGTCATCGGGGAGACGCTTGAGGCCGACGGGTACTGGGTAGAGGACCCCAAGAACGGACCGCGGTACCTTCAAGTCCAGAACACGGTAGACGGGACGGAGTCTCCGGTCGGACTCTACCAGGCCTTGGTCCGTACGGGGTTTGTCCACCTGCGCAAGGCCCTACCTTGCGACGATGACACACAGCGTGGGGGCCCCGTCCGCAGAAGAGCTCCAGAAGCTCTTCCGAGACGGCACGAAACATGACGGAGTGTCTTCCGCCTGCGTCGTCCACAGAGGTCGTGAGGCTCGTGGAAGACTCCAAGACCACATCAGACAAGAAAAGAAAACTTTCTACCCTGCTGTCCGCCCTCGAGAGCGCCACCGCGCACTCCCGCTTGGATTACGCGCAGGGCTGGGAGGACGTGGGGACGGTCGGCTGATCTCATCCGGCCCTTCACCTTGACGACTTCCACAACTGCGAAGCCCTCGCACGACGTACGGGCGACCCTGGAGCTGAACATGCATAGGGCCTTCCTCGGAGAGGTAACAAACCACCTGGCCTCGCTGATGCCAGATACCCTCGCCATGTGCGTCGCAGCGGCTTTCCCTGAGGAGCTCAGCACCCCAGAGCCTCAACAGCAGTGAACACCGAAGCGCGGCCACTTTTATATTCCAGCCCGGTAGCACAGCTCGAGAAACACCAACGGGACAGACGTGTCCTGGCGTCTTTTCTTGAAGGCTGGCCGCGGATTTGGCAAACTGGAGTGCCTGCATAGAGTCTGTCCCAGCGGTCTCCACGGCGCCAGCGCCGGAGGCTCCCCCAGGACAGGCGTCCCAGCAGAGATCGCTCTGTCCCTCGAGTTCCTTCCCTTTGGCGAGTAACAGGACGGGGTGTGCAGGGAATTTAGACGCTTTGGTGACGGTTTGAAAGGCGCCGACTAACGGCTGTCTACGCCCTGACGGACTCTGGACTGCCTCGTTCATCAAGACCGATTCTGTCTTGAGCCGTACCCGAGCCCCTTGCAATAGCGCTGAACTGTGTGGCGCACTGCGCCTCGACCAGCGAGCATTCCTGCATTGCAGCGTCGCCTGTAGTACGCTGTGCCTCCATAGTTCGAGCACGACGAAGCACTGGGCCTGTGCTCTACATCTCGGGTAACCAGAGTTTGTTTTTGCACTTTGCACTTCTGTACAGAGTGGAGTTCATATCGGAAGCAGTGACCGATGCGTTCAAGAATGTGTCTGAGGCCGCGACCCCAGTGTCCATGAAACAATTCTTGCTTTCGCGTAAGCCTCAGGCGCCCCTCGCATCTCACTCGAGTCTCCTGTCACATTTTGAGGACGAGTAACGCACGCATCCAAGAGATGGTACATGCCGTCTTTCATGCCCGGCTCTCTTGTTATGTGAGACGTAGCAAAGGCTCTCACATTTTCCAGCGTTAAGACTCCAACCTCGAAGCCAGCCGATGTGGTCGAGTCGCTTCTCCACACTGTCCAGTTAGTCTTTCTTCGCTCTAGCATCTCTCGGACGGAAGGTGAGCGCAGCGGACCCCGTGATTTGCGGCGTTGCTTGCCATGTTCTTCGGCGATGGATGCTGCGCTTGCTGCGTGTGGTAACGCGCTTCCAGCATTGCGGGGCTCCAGGCAGCAGCATGTAGACTGAACCTCTGCGCGAACGGAGTCGGTTTTGCCTCGACAGAGCGCGCAAGCATACGCTTGGAGTTTCAATTCGGTAGCCTCGTGTAGACTGAAGGCCACGCTGTAGCTTTTCAGAGTCTTCGGCGGAGCCGCCGGTTGTCGCAGCAGGCATCTCGTCAGGTATCGCAGATCAGTACCACAGCGCGAACGTACGTAGGCTTACCAGAGTTGGGAATGAAACATTTGTGGATCCCGCAGTAACTAGTGCAATGTGCGGGGCATATAGGGATTTTGTGTTACGTAAGCACCACAACTGTATGCGTAAAATTCGTGTTTTGGCCTAGTTTTAGCTGCCACCTCATAGTCGCGCACACTCGTGTGACCGCGTTCGATGGGCCACGGTTCCAGCCAAGGCCGGAAATGACGGCCCAGCCACGCATGCCGCTTCCGCCACGACGGCATTCATCTCAGCTCACTGTTGCGGAAACTCCGTGCAACTCTTGTGATTCATCACACACTCCACATGAAGCACGTGATGTGGCCCCTTGCGCCTCGTCGGACCCCCCCCCCCCCCCCCCTGCCTTCACGCTCGGGCGCCAGGTTGTTATTTGAGTGGTTTTTGGTTTTTCGCTTCTACACACCTTCTTTGAAAGGTCAAGCAGTCAAAACGGTGCGTGGGTGCGGCGTCGCGCGCCCCATATTTTCAGCGCATGTCGACGAAGCATCCGCTTCTCGTGGCAACGAGGCCGCGGGGCTTCTCTTGGTGCTGCAGTAATGTATTCATTCTGCATATGCAAGCATCACTAACTAGCGCAACACCATGAGTGCGAGGACTCGCTACTGCGGAGGTCCTTGAGGATGGCTCTAACAAGCCAATCTCCTGCGAGTGAATACTCGTGGCGGTGTGCCGGGTCCGACATAGTACGGTCTCTTATTTGTCTCCTCAAGATGGGAAGGCATACAAGACAGCCAGTTCGCTAATTTATTCTTTCTCGGGACTTCATCTGTTGAAACGCTACTCTTCAACTGCTCAGAGTGTTGCCGGCGGCCGGTGTCGATGCTCGGTGCCTGCACCCGGGGCTGCGGGCAACTGCGACTCCACTGGAGCTCGTTTTTCTTGCGTGCATGCAAGGGGGTAAGGGAAACGCACGGAAAAAAGACGATGCAGGCGAACAGAGAACGCATGCAGCATTCGCACACAAGCTCGTGCATTTTCAACGCAAATTCACCCTTCCCTGCGTCGGAGCTCTTTTTACTGGGCGTTTACCCGTCCCACTCGAGGAGTGCATGCATGCAGAGATTAGGAAAAAGAAAAACGCCGTTTCCACGGTTGAGCTGAAGTTCTAAAGGCTGTGAATCGTGGACGAACTCGTTTATCGTTGTGGTCGGTCGCTTTCGTTGCATATGCTCGACCTCGCGGGAGCCCTTGCAGATCTGCACGTGAGTCGTTCCATGCGTTTTTGTTCCGCGGCTTCCGAATCTCTCAGGCGTTTCCTGGGGTCGGCAACCTTCTCGCTGCTCTGCAGGCTCCTCTCTCCAAGCCTTCTCTCTTTTCAGCGTTGCCGGTCTCGCCCCTGAACAGTGCCTGGACAGCGGTTCACCGCTGCGGAGCGAGGTGTTTTTTCAACTGCCTCGCGCATTCTGTATCGACCACGGAGCGGCCTTGTTGCCGCAGGACTCGCGTCTGAGTGCTGGGCGTTCTTTGGGAGCCTCTTTTCAGCCGCCGAGAGTGTGGAGAATTGCGCGGCCTCCTCTCGCTGACGGTCGGACGCGCGCGGCTCGTCCCTGGGCGTCTCGGTGCCGAAGCCGCGACTTCGTCCAGCGTTTCGCAGAGCGTGTTGTCTCGATTTCTTCCCGACCATGGAGCCGCATACGTCGTGCAGCGACGAGGAGGTGTCTCTGTACGGGGACCTCTTGGAGCTGCTGCAGCACTCGCGCCGGCGCGACGTACGCACCCAGGCGCTGCACGCATGCGTCCAGTGCAGCAGCCACCCTTCTTTCCTCGGCTTTCTGAGGTCTCTCCTCAGCAAGCAAGCCCCGGTGGGTGGAAAACGAGAGGCCAGCGAGCCGAAGGAGGCAGCGGAGCGGAAAGAAAACTTGTCTCTCCATCCCAGGGAAGATCTAAAGCGCTTCGTTCTCTCGCTGCTTCGAAGCCTCGGACGAGAAGAGGATGGAGCCTCCGCCGCGGCAGTGGAGGTCCTCATCAACCTCTCTGCAGATGATGTGCTCGGTGAGCGACGAAGATAAACGCATACAAGAGGGCGGGGGGGGGGCGGGGGGTGATACGCACCATGCCTGAGCGAGCCGCGGGCGGCTGCCGAAGGAGGTTATGGATGGGCCGGGAAATCCGGCTTGGTGCACTGCGGCTGTGCATGCTTGCCTCCGAAGCGAACGAAGCGCACTGAAGAACACTCGAAACTCGAACGCAAACGCCGACTGAGGATAGAAATTCTCGGCAGAAACCTTCCGAGAATTATATATACACTGGTATATATGCACATCCACATCTACATCTACATATACCTACATATATATACACATATATTTATGTTTATATATTTTCTAGACGTAGCGGAACAGGATAGGCCAGATGCGCGTCGGGGAGCTCTCGGCGCACGGTTGCAGCCGGTGTATAACTCTGGATTCACGAGTGACCGCAGGCTGCGGGCGCTTGCTGAGATACTGCCGACGTCCGCTTATTCTCTCCGCTCCTTTCCTCATGCGCGTTTTCTTCTGATGCGGCTTCTTGCGGCGAATGTGCCTCAGCGGACTACTTGGTGCGGCGCGAGCTGCATGCGACGGACCTCGTCGTGGATAACTTGGAGGAGCAGACGAAGAACAACGCGCCGCGTCACGCGAACATCTCGCTCATGCTTCTCACGAACTTGACTCGCAAGGAGGAGGCAAGTCTCGCACTCCTCGAGTCGAAACACGGCGTCCCGGGTGAGCCTGAACCTCGCAGCGTCAGCCAGAGAGGCGGGCTCGTTCCCCACGAGCCGCAGTTCTGATAAAAATATTTTTGAAAATAAAAAATGTAATTTATTCGAAAGAACACTGTGATTGTACTTGCAATAAAAAACACTCACTGTCCTTGCGAGGCAGCGCCGGAGAGAAGAGAAGGGGAGGACGCGTGGAGGAAAGACGCCTAGAATGTCGCACGGAGGGAAAGACGAGAGCAGAGCCCAGAGAGCTCACTCGGAGCCCAACACTGAGAGCGACGGAGGCAAATGCCATGGTGCGCAAGGTCGGCGTATCGAAAATGACATACAAGAAGATGGCACAACACCCGCGCGCCCTCGCTCGCAGTGTCTTCTGCTCTTTGCGGACCTCCACGGGGCGTAGACAGTTAGGGCTACCCGCGTGATTTCGACTCCGCGCTCGGGTTCGGTTCGTGCGACTCTTGTGCGGCTTCCTCGACGGCAGCTTCAGCTCCGCGTGCTTGTTCGTTACCGTTGCTGGTCGGCGGTTTGCTTCTGCATTTTCTGTGGCCTTCGCTCGACCCGCCTTGGCCTGCGGTCTTTTTGCTCGGTAAGCGCTGTGATCAGGCACAGCTTCAGCATCTAGTCTGGTTCTTTGGACATCCAGAGGTGTCTTTGTCTGCCTCCCTTCCTTGCAGGATTCAACCTCGTGCGGCTCATCAGGGTGCTAGATGCGGCTGCGCGTCACCCAGCGCGGAAGTCCCGCACAGACAGGTGGGAGGCACGACGACGCTTTGTCGCAGAGTGCTTTCCTCCAGCGAATGTACGCTGACGGCGCAGACGGATCGGTTCAGTTCTGAGCGGCGAAGAACGCCGCCGGGCAGCAACGCCCCCTTCTTCCCTCATCCCCCCTTGAACCATGTGGCGGTCGTGCGCCGGAGGCGTCTGGGCGCTGACTGCAGCTGCAGGACGGCCGCTTGTGCTCCCGCGCGATTCAGAACGCCACGAGGCGATGGATGTGCCTTGTGGGTGAGCGCGCGTGTCTCGTGTGCGTGTGTGTGTCTTCAGCTACTGGCAAGAGGAAGGCTACTTCATTCTCTCCATTCTGCAGAACGTTTCCTCTTTGAAAGAGGGAAGAGAGAAGCTCTCGGGAGACCTCCTGCCTCAGCTCAACGCGATTCTGTACGCCGCCTGACCCGCGCATGGCAGCCGCATACCGCAGAGAGGCGTTCGCGCACAAAGATCGCAGCTAAACCTTGTCTTGTGACACAAGCAGAGAGGGAGGTCGCGAAGAGGACAGGGTCAGGGCAGCTTTGGGGTCGCAAAACAGGTCTTACTGGGGTTTCGAGGCCGAGGCAGTCTCCGTGCTGCTCGTGGGCGTCGTGCGTGGACTGAGCGCAGCCGGTCGATGCGCCCCTCGGGGCTCTGTTCCAGAGGTTGCATTCGTCCTCGGGTGGTCCTGTGCCTCTCTGTTCCTTCCGACTTTTCGCAGCTCGCTCCTCCCTCTTTTGCCCCCGGCCTGCCATGCGCCGATGCTGCGTCTGTGCCTCAATCACTGTCTGGACAAGGGTCTACACGCGGCGATCTGCGCGTTCCCTCCGCCTTCTTTCTCCTCCTCTTTGGCCGCGCGCCCTGCGTCGCCGACCGCGACGGACGAGCCTGCGTCTTCTGTGCCCCCGTCGCCTACGTCCACGCGCGACTCCACCGTCCCGCCCAACTCGCCCCCGCTGTCTCCCTCGTCGCCCGCCTCGCCCTCAGCGGCCTCGGCCTCCCGAGGCGACAGAGAGCGAGACCCCGCGGAGAACGGATACGGCCCTGCGCTGCCCTGCTCTCTCCTTCTTGCGCTCGCCTGCTTCCTGTATCCACCTAAAGGCCCCAGGCGCGCGTACCCTGGAGAGGAAAACGCACAGCAGCCCGGCCGTGACTCCGAGAAGCGCGAGCAGACGCAGGCCCCGAGTGAGGGCGCCGTGCCCTTTTCCGCGGGCGCCGGAGAGACAGAGACACCCAGACAGGAGCCGGCAGCCGCGGGAGAACAGAGCGCCGGCGGAGAGAGGAGCAACGCCGCAGAGGAAAAAAGAGTTCAAACCGACGCCGAACTCGCCCGACTCCGCTTCCTCCACCCTGTGGTCTCGGTAAGCGCATGCGCGTGGAGAGTGCAAGGGCATGCGCTAACTCACGAAAGGACACCATGCAAACAGAACAGCCTATCCGCGTAGACACGTAATCTCGTACATATATGTTTATCTATATATGTCTATATCTATAGCGACCGGGCCGCGTAGGCCCTCCTCTTCCTCTCCTGAGCCTTCGTTGCCTGTACGGTGCCTCCGCGCCTGCCGCGGCGCGCGCACGTTTCTCAGTCGCGCCGCACGCCACGCACTCTGTGTGCGTCTTTGCCTGCGTCTGGT
This sequence comes from Besnoitia besnoiti, assembly GCF_002563875.1. Lineage (NCBI taxonomy): Eukaryota > Apicomplexa > Conoidasida > Eucoccidiorida > Sarcocystidae > Besnoitia > Besnoitia besnoiti. Next base: position 2,672,433 of record NC_042362.1, on the reverse strand, counting down.
CTTCGGTTCTGCCTCAGCGCGACGCCTACGGCCCGGCCGGGAGCGTTCTGAGCCGCAAGCTGGTCGTGGACTGCCTCGCCGCCCTGGCCCTGACAGAAACCGGAAGGTAGGGGGCTGCGCACACCAGGAGTGCAGCTCCTTGTTGAGGACGTCCACGCGCCTGTTGTGTCGCCTGGGGTGGTACACAGGAGCGGCGCGGGTAACAAGGGTAGTCTTTCGTCTGAAGATCTTTGCTGAATCCTGTGGCTCGCGAGTGCGGTGCTCACCGCGTTTCGCGCCTCCACACAGTCTTGCGGTGGATTTTGGTCCTGCCTCACGTTTTTTCGCATATGCATCTGTACCTGTACATGTATCGTCGTGCGTTTGCAAAGAGGCCCTCTTCCATCCCGACACCTGTTTGGCAGATTTACAGCATGAATAGATATGGCTATACGAGTTATATTTACATATTCGTCTACGGGGCCACGCAGACGTGCAACAGTGCATCTTGTAGCTTGTGTGTGTGTGTGTGTGTGCGTGTCACGCGGCCGGTTCAGAGTGAGCATGCGAGAGAGCGGCATCTACGAGGTCCTGCGCTGCGTCCACTTGCTGGAAGACAAAAATTCGCCCGTCAGGTGAGACGCAAGGCCCCGCGTGCCCTTCCTGACACCTTAATAGTCAGCCGTCAGCGTGCCGGTTGAGAGATTCTGCCAAGCCTTCAGGCTTCTCCCTCGAATGGCCTGAGCGGCCTGCGACAAGTCGACGCCTCTGCGTTGCATACTCATATTTCCTGCACGCACACGCAGATGGAGTGGTTCAGACTCATCTTTGTTTCCTCGTACACGTAGATACTCCCAGCCGAACGAAGGACGCATACGTGCGTACTCGCTGCACGCTTCGGTTGACGCGAACGGGGCTGCAAATTTTCCGCTTATGTACGGAAGCATACGTAATGGTCGTGTATGCATCTGCCTGGATAATGCCATTGTTTTTCGTTCAGAGAGGAGATTGAGAACATGGTTCACGTCCTGGTCTACTCTGAGGAGGAGTTGAAGCAGCAGGACGAAGACCTCGCGCGATCCGCGCAGAGGGCTGAACGGCAAGGGGGAGACCTGCTGTCCTTAGAAAATAACGAGAAACGCGCGTTAACCGACGAGGCATAGCTTCGCGGGTTGTGTTTTTCAGACTCCATTGAGGCAATCTAGCCCCGCTTTGTGAGGCGTGCTCACATTTTGGCGTCCCTGTACCATGGAACAGCGCGGTCGGTTTCTCCGCTGCGTGCTGGAAAGCTTCGAACGCAACTTTTGCTGTGCCAGGACGGGGCTGAAGACTGCGGCGGTTGGACACAGTCTATTCAACCTATTCCAATAGATCCGCACAGACTGAGATTTGAAGGGAAAGGGCGATTTTATGTTTTTTTCGGCGCGGCGTGTTCACTCGTGTGTGTGCGGTTTTCCAAACGGCCTAGACACGAACGAGAGTGACGCCATCCATTCCGCGGCTGTCAAACGACCGCATGCGCCTGCTAAGAGACGGAATAGAATGCAAGCAGCGCCAGATTACGTCTCGTGATAGAGCTTGAAGCCAGCGTATCGAAAACAGGAACTTTTCTGATGCTCTCCATATAGCAACTCCGCTCGCTCCCTTGCCCGAAAGCGGCACATCTTCGCAAATCGTTTCCCGGCAGAAACAGGATATTTGTTGAACATGGATGGAGTGTCGCAAGCAGTTCGAGTGGAAGCACATGGAACCGGCGACCTGCCGCGAAGCACCCCTTCACGTGTGTGAGGGGTATAGCGTCGTCGCTCAACAGCAACTGACATGGCATAGACTGATGCTGATCACATTTGTGTTTTACAAACAAGCTCCTTGCACGTGCGTCTGACCGCCTGGCCTCTAGCCGAATAAAAACGCAGTGCACACTTTTTTTTTGTCCTTCGCCTAGCAAGGCGAGCACCCTCGCGATTTGTGTGTTTTCCTCGCTGTACCACGAAGTGACAGAAGGGCTAATATGCCTTTTTCGTACAGGTGTGCTATCTATGCCGCGTACAAGACTCTCTGCTGTCGCCAGAGGACCTCAAGCTTATCGCTAGGCTCTGTGCTCTCCATTTGTACGGCGACCACCGCCGATGGAGTATTCAGCAATCCAAGCGCTGCGTTGTAACAGTATTCAAAACGCGTATATCCGAGCATGCTTCTTGGCGATACAAATGCCACGACTCGCGGCCTACCATTTAAACGTTTTCAATGGGAAGACGACACTTGTTTACTGTGGACGAAACATAGACGGGAAGGCATGTAGACAACAATCCCTTCCCTTGCACACTCGAGAAACAGAGAGTCTGCCTGGCACAGCCGAGTGCTAAAAGAGAAGACTTCGTACGACTGAGCCCAGGGACTCAGGAGTTGCTTTTCCCGCCAGTTGATAACTGTTGCCAGACTGCCTGCAATCTAGCCGAGCCCCTCTGTCTTTCGCAGGCCACGGATACCGATCCTGGTCCGTAAAGCAGCTAGAACCCCTGCCCCAGTATCTCTCCATCGCTTCAGCGTGCTTGGGATGATGCAAGTTCGAAACAGGGCTATCCGCATCGGTGACCGCGAACCCAGTGTGAAATGAAAACCACGGGATGGCATATGCCTTGCCCAGCATCTGTTCGCCCTGACAAGCAAGCAAAAGCAAACACAAGGACAGTAACCTTTATGATGCGAAAGGAAAGGATGGACCAGAAACGCAGGTTTTCTCGTCTCCAAGCTTCGCATTCGTGTGTCTGCCCAGACACACGAAGCGAGCTCCATGTGCGGAAGGGAAAACGAAGCTTGAATGAGGCAACGAGGCAAAACTTTCCTGTTGAATTTCCTTTGTAACATCTATAGACAAAGTGGCCCTCGAATATAGATAAACAGGACGGAAAGTCCTGCTTTTTTGCGCTTTCGTTGTTTCTCCTTCTCCGAGGCTGACTGGACATGCACATGCTCCACCAGCATGCAGCCCCCGGAGTTTTTCGTCTTGTCTCATTACGTCGTGGTTTTCCGCGAAGAAGCAACGGAGACCGAGCGATACGTCTGGTCGTTTGGTTCTTCTCTTTGCAGTGCAAAAGGAAATGCACTGGTTTTTCTGTTGTTACTTTGTCCTCTCGTCACTCTTTTCTCATTCTCCTCACGTCCCGCGCCCGCCACTTTTTGAGACCGTCAACTTCGCTCTGTCTCCTAAAGAGAGTCGCCGTCAATACTTAGCTCGAAAGACACACTTCGATTGAAAGGAAGTATTTGAAGTGGAGAAGGCGAACCGGCTCGTCGTCCGCTCTCGTTTCTGCTGGTTTTTCTCTTCTCTGTGGCTTCTATCCTTGGTTTTCCGCTGCGGCTGGTCAGTTGCTGCTTGGGAGTTCGCGGCTGAACTGATTCTTGTCTCTTTCTGCGTACGTTCTTCTGCCTGCGGCGCCTTCTCCGTCTGGCGAGCTACCCACACTGTCACCTTGTTTTATCGTCGTCGTCAAGTTATCGTTCTTTTTCAGCCCTCGGCCGTTCTCCTGTGTGGCAGGTTTCTGGTCATCCTCTCTCCTGCCAACGGAAGCCGACACTCCTGTCCTCCGCCTTGCGGAGCTCCTTTCCCTTTCTCCGCCTCTTCTTTCTCGCCATAGTCCCTCTTCTCTCTGCTTCTAAACTGCGGGCAGTCTACGTTTTGGTCCTTATCTCGTTTCGCTTCTGTATCCCTGCGTGTCCACACTAAGCTATATACATATATATATACATATGTATGGACATACGCTCTACCTGTTGAAAAGCCTGTTCCTCTTTCTTTCTGTCAATGCGCCCGTACTGGTGTATCTGGCTACTGCTTTTTCTAGGGCGTATCTTTCGCTAGTCTAGCCCGATCGACGTTGCCTACGCAGTGTGTGTTTCAGAGCCCACCTTCGCGGTGCGCAGGCAATTTCAGCCTCGGCGCGTGGCGGGGTCATGATGTCTCTTTGGCGTGTTTTTTCGATGTGTATTTCTTCCACCGCCGGGCAAGATGGACTGGATTATCCTTGTATTTCTGCTTCTCTACTTTTCCCTCACACTGGTGGCGAACGTGAAGCTGATTTTCTACTTTGAGCACGCGAACGACAGCAGCCTCACGGCGCCGGAGGTCGTTTGCAAGCTCGCCATCCTTGCGGGGCTCCAGCTCGCTTGGCTGTTCATTCTTGCCCTCCCGCTCGATGCCTATAATCAGCACTCACCCCTCATCGATAAAGCAGCTGGGCACGTCACGGCCGGTAGGCTGCCCACGCGCACCGCGTTCTCTGGTGATGCTGAGGCGCCGCGTTTTCGCTGTCCTTTTATTGCAGCTGCGTCAGCGCTTCTGTCAATGAGCTGGAATGTGTGCGCCGTGCAGATACACATAATTCTGCGTGTTTATAGCTACACGCATATATATATATATATATATGTATGTATGTATATGTCTCCAAGCACAAATGTGCACGTATGCGCGCGCAGATATCGGTGTTGAGCCGCCGGCCGCTGCCTGCCCCCTTTGCATCTGGTTCACTCGTGCATGGCCATCACCTTGGCTGGCAGCGCAGACTTTTCAGCAGGTATCTGCATTTTCTTTTCGATCCAGTCACAGGTTTTATGTGCAGAGCGCCCGCTTCACGACGAAGACGGCTTTTCTCGAATTGGGTCCATATATATTCATATACGCATCCAAAAATATGTGTCTATATAAATTTCTCTATATGGAGATATGCAGAATGCGGCGTGTGGGCGGTGGTGCTGCTGTCTCAGGGCTTGACATGCGGCTGTATTGGTCGGTGGTCACGTGGTTCATCATTCTCTATCTGCTGCTCGCCGTCCCCTTTGCGACGTTCTACTACGAGGCGGACTTTGATCCGCGAGTCACGAAGGCTGTGCCCTGGCGCCGCGCCTTGCTCAAGACTCTGCTCGCCGTCTTCTTCACCGTTGTCATCGTCATCATCGTGTACCTTCTCTGCCGCTCAATCAGCCTCTCTTTCGACCAGGAGATCTGCGCACAGTGGGCTGGACAAGGTGCGACAAAAAAAGACGCGGAGAAACCACACAGCATGCATCTCGATATCTGCGTTCCTGCTCTCTATGTCCGTCTGCCTCTCTGTTCGTGCGCGCGCCCCTTACTTCTCCATAGGTCTCTGTCATCTGCTTGCCTCTAGGGTTCACTGCCTCAGTCTCCACCGACCCTCTTAGCACTCTGTCGATCTGCGCGCTTGTCGGTTCATGCTTCCTCTTCTGGTGAACTTCGCAGCATCGCCACGAGTGCAAGCGCGTCGGCGATATACAAGTGTGTGTTTGCGCCACAACTCTGTATCCACCTACGTTTCTACTCCCCTCTAGAGCGTTCGAGTGGATCTGGCTCGGTTTTCTGGGCATGGATGGATGCGTGTCAGCGCCCTCTCTGTGAGCGCTGTGCGCGCGGAGCTCTCCGAGTGGCGCTATCTCTTTCGGTTCTCACTTGTGTCGATTCTGGGGGTCATCCCTCCCTTTACACGCACGGTAATGCATGTGGCCGTGGGCTGTCCGTTTTCCCTGATTTGTATTTCTCCCATATTACCGGCGGTGCCCATCTTGCACTCTTCACTCACGCGCTCTGCAGGCCTTCGTCTCCTGCCGTGCGCCCGTTACGTTCGGCTAGACGTCTGCCACGTCTGAACGAGAATATGGGAACATCTCTGCTTCGCGCGTCTGACTCGTGCGCGAGTGCCCTGGTGAGTTTTTGTCTTGTCTCGTATCGTGCCCCTGCAGATGTTTCGAAGCCGCTTGCGGGCTTCTGCGAGTCGATAGCGAAGACTGGCGCGGGGCCAGTCTCCTCCGCGCCTCTGCAGGCTCCCCAGAGTTCGAAGGGCTACTTCGCAGACACCGGCGCCGAAAAAGCGCCTCCGGGTGCGCCGGCCGTGAAAATGCACGTCGATGTCAGCGTCTATCTCCTCGCGGCGATGAGCTTTGTCGGCTGGTTCACCTTCGCGCTATTTGGCGGCATTGGTCTCGCTGCCCTTCCCCTCGACGCCTTCTACAACTTCCGCTATCGGCCCCGCGCAATCTCGCTCGGCGCCTTCAAGTAAGAAAAAGAGAGGAAACGTGTGGATGCCGCAGAGCGAGTGAGCCGTCCGTTCCCTGCGGTCGCGCAGGGCGCGCGAAACCCCGTTTTGCCGACCGTGAGATGCCGCGTCTCACACCCCTCCGGTCTTCTGCGTTTCTCGCAGGCGAGCTCGATTTTCGTTTTTGAGCTGGTGGCGGCTCGCCGGCAGCGACATCTTTCGTTGTGTCGAGGCAGCCAGAGTCTGAGGCGCATGCGGGTCAGAGAGGGGGTTGCCTCGACTGTCGGCTTTCCGTGTGTCGGTTGGCCTTTTTAGGGAGATTCGGCGGCAACTGGGCGAGAAGGCGAAGAAGCTGCGGTTTATTGGCGAGGCTCTGGCGCAGGAAGAGGCTGTCCAGGAGTCGCTGTCGTGGAGAGAATTCAAAAGAAAGCGGCAGTACCGGACAGACGTGAATCGCTACAAGAAGGCGGTCTTTGATTTGGATCAAGAGTATCGCCAGCTTGCTGTCTGCATGCGCGAGCGCGGCGAGAACCCGTTCTACTCGTACCTGAAACTCTCCCTGGGGGTCGCGGCGCTTCTCCTCTCGATAATTTGGATAGGGCACACGATTCTCAATTGCGTCGTCCCGCAAATTCTTGACATCTCGCCCGTCAATCACGCTGTCTTTGGATTCCTCGACGCCTTTCTCAAGGTGAGAAGGGACGCAGAACGCCAGCGGCGCAGCTGCATGCAGGCAGAGACACTCTCACGGCGATAGGGCGCACGAGTTACCCCTCTCGTGGAGCCGCGGTGATGGATCCTGTACCCCCTAAGAGACGAGAATACGAATGGCTCAGTCTCCGATGATGATAGGAGACAGAGGGGGGGCCCTCCGATGGATGACGCCGCGCCCCTCGAGACGAGCTCTCGTCGCGAGCAGGCTTGCGCCGTGCCGCCAGCGGGAGTGGTGATTAGAAAGGCGGGTTTGCGATGTGCAAGCGCGTGCGAATAAATCTGAGCGGTTGAAGAGACGTGTGGCGACTGCACTCGCGTTGGAGCGAGCGGAACGTCGAGGTAGGGGCGTTTCTCACTTGAGTGCATAGGGTGCGACTGAATGTTCGATGCGGCTCTCACGGGTGTTCTGGGATTTGCAGATTTTGGCGGATCACTCCCTTGCGCTCCTCGCGCTGTTATTCTACGCCTTCCTCGTCTGCTACCTTCTTCTCTGCGTCATCAAGGGATGCTTCAAATTCGGCGCGAATGTAAGAAGAGAGGGTGGGGATTGGAATGGGAAAAGGGTGCAGGGGAGGCAAAAAACCGGTCGGCGGAGAGAAGCGGAGCGAAGGCCTCTGGAGGAGAGGTGGAAGCCAGGAGCTACTCGATGAGATCAGAGAGAGTAATATGGACTATGACAATGCGTCTGGATCCTCTGGACTTACATGAAAAATTCAAAATGACTAGCTCAGATTTTGCGAGCTCCGCGTGCGATCTTCGAGCTAGACGCTTCGTCACACGAAAGCGAGAAGGCTGTGGCGTTGAGGGCGAAACAATTATGCTCTTTTTTTCTGTGTGTTGCTTCATGGCTACGTCCAGGTGTTTTGCTTCATCGGCATCCACCCCATGAGGAAAGACGAAACGCACTTGAACTCCTTTCTCTTCAACGTCGTCCTCGTCCTGGTCTCCTGTGCGGCTGTCATCCAGTTCACCGCGGTGAGCTCGAGTTGCGATGGGGTTTTCCTTTTTCGGTCGACTCGTATCTGAACATCCAGTTCAATACGTGCGCAGCTCTCATGTATCGGCCGGGGTGCCCTTACCTATCCACATGTGTTTGCATATCGCTGCATGTCTGAGTGTTTCTCTAGGGGTCTATTATTTCCCCTTTTTTGCATGTGAGTATGCTTATGTGTCTGCCCCCCACCCCCCCCTCCCTAATGGTGCGTGTATCGATGCCGCTGCCCCAGGGTTTCTCGAATTTCTGGATCTTGCGCCCGCAGCCAACTACACATCAGTATACATATACACACATATATGTATGTATGTATGTATGTATGTATGTATGTATGTATGTATGTATGTATGTATGTATGTATGTATGTATGTATGTATGTATGTATGTATGTATGTATGTATGTATGTATGTATGTATGTATGTATGTATGTATGTATGTACGTACGTACGTACGTACGTACGTACGTACGTACGTATGTATGTATGTATGTATGTATGTATGTATGTATGTATGTATGTATGTATGTATGTATGTACGTATGTATGTATGTATGTATATATATATATATATATATATATATATATATATATATATATATACATTCACATGTGTGAACGGTCGGATAGATCTTGCCCAGGGCTGCGCAGACATCTGCGGCGGGTTGTCACTCCCTCCTGATCTGCCCTAATTATTGGCTCCGTGAAGTGTGTAGCTCTTGGCGCCTAGCCATGCACACATAGACCTGCAAAAACTTACGCATTCATTTTACTTTCTTCAGGATTTTTAGCAACCATTGGTCTTCAAGAAACGCTTGAAAGTTTATTTAAATTAACTTTAAAAATACAGTCAACTGGTTAACGGATTTAATGTGTAGGATTACTGCAACCGATTTAAATATTATCGGAGCTGGATGTTATAGATATTTTAATTAATTGAATGTATATTATTTTAATCAAAAAGATGACTCTATTAAAATCCAATTAAATTTGACTGCGTGGGTGGCTACTGAACAATGCTCTAACGCAGCCGTGTGCGTCGGGCTCTGTCGGCTTTCAGCGTTGCTTCCAGGGCTATACCCAATCGACGATGGCGGCATGGATCTTCGATGTTCAGCTGCTCGTTCTGCCTTTTTTCGGGTAAGCAAAAGCTACGGGTTTCCGCCTTCGATATTCCAAGAGACACGGGCGTCGTATCGCACTTCGCTGAGAGACGGTTCAGCGACGGGGGCTGCGTGGATGTACAGAGACAGACAGCAGGTTAAGAACGGGCTGCCGAGAACAACGGCGAGGGGGTTAACGTGGATGGTGAATCACACTCCGGCATCCTCGCTGTTGGTCTTGCTTCGCCCGAAAAAGCGCTTTTTGATTGAGGCTTGGGCCTGCTGTCTCCTGTGTGCGCGCGCGTGTCTCAGGTTTATTTTCAAGTACAACATCTTCATCTATTTTTTTGTCGCAGTTGCATTCATCACTGCAATTGCCCTTCTTTGGAAACTCTGCCGGGCGCCGCCCCCGTCGGTGACGGGCTCGAAGAAACTCGAGCCCATCAGGCCCTTCCCCTCGGTGGCCCGTCAGGCCCGCTTGACGACCGCGGAGGGGGCGGGCGACGGAGCCCAACGAGCGCCCGACGGCGGGGCGGAGGGCGACGGACGCGAAACTCTGCTGGAGGACGGTGACCACCACTCGAAGAAGAAAAAGAAGAAACGCGGAAAAGACAAGGCAGCCCGCGAAGAGGGCTCTGCGCGCGACGTTGCGGGGACCGAACGAGTGGCGGGGAGAGTGCAATTCGCCGTCAGGCAAGTGGATAAGAGCGACAGCGACGATGACCGTGGAGAAGGGCAACAACCAGAAGCCAGCGACGAGGACGAAGAACTCGTGTCTCACCGGAAGGCGTGGGGGAAGAGCAGAGCCTCTCGCGTAGCGTGACGCAGTCTAGTGTGAATTTGAATGTAGAGAATTACTTCTGACCTCGCGGTCCGCTACATCGCCGCAGCGTTTTATTTTTGATCTGTTTCTAGGTGCTTCGGAGACGCTGGATTGCACTCTGGGTTGATTTACACGAAGGGGAACATCTTCTAATGCACTTTCTTTAGTCTTTTTCGAGCAACTTGGGTTCGTCTTCGCCTCTGGCATTTTTCGCTTGTTTTCTGCGTCTTTCACCATCCGCTTGTGTTTCCTGATCTGTGCGTCTTCCTCTTCGCGCTGCTTATTTCTCCGTCGTCCCTGGGCGAGAACGACCAAATATATCTACTTCTCTCTCTAGCTATCTACCTGTCTGTCTATCTACCAATGCTTTCGAACGTACATGAATAAGTTCACTGATTTATAATATCTTGTCTGTGGGGGAAGAACTCTGCTTGGTCGCCATCGACCTCTTTTCCTCTAGTTCTCCGCCGGCTAGCACCCGAGAGCGAGTGCGAATGCGTTTCCGATTGGAAAAACTTTGTTTTTTCTCGCCGACAGTGCTTTCGGGATTCCCTTCACACGTGTCGTTCAGGCGTTCATCGTAAATCACACCACACGCAGAAGCATAGAACATGAGCGGACGTCTTACGGCGCTGGCGAACCCCGTGGCTGGGCCCTCGTCTTTCCTCAAACGGGCGCCCAATTGCATTTCTTTCGTGGTCTCACGCCTACTCTGTCGGCTCCGACTCCACTTTCTCTCCGCTTGTGGAGCCAGACAGGGTTGAAGCGCACGTGCGCTCTAGCTTTAAAGCCGTCTTCTGATGTAAAATAGGCAGAACACGAGAAAAATGGATGCACACGCGGTGAGAGAACTGTGTAGCTAGATTAAGCGTCGAAAGAAGGAAAGATGGAGACAGAGAAACCAAAAACAGCGGAGACGAGGTGAAGCACACCGCGTGCAGAAGAAAACGAGTAAAGACCGGGGAAACGAACAACAGCGAGCTCGCCTGCACGGCAGACGCATATAAACATATATTTATCTTCACTTGCTTCTTTTGGTGCGAATGCTGAACGAGATGTACTTGGGGCGCGCGTGGCTTTGCCACTGTATCGACATTTGAAAAAAGCATCGACGATTCAGCTCGCCAGACCTATCAAGCTGGGCAGGGAGAGTGTCAACAACCTTAATCTCGAGATGAAGTTGAGCGGAGTGAAGAGAACGGAACGACGCAGGAACGGTTTGTTTTCGATGATTTGAAGAGTCTCGCGAAGCAAAAAAGACATGCCGCCGCGTGGAGGAGGAAAATCAAAGCGAACAGACCTGGAACTCACGCAACGTGCGGATGTAAAAAAACGCACGTCTGCGCGCGCTCGCCACGAAGAGGAGCACACCGAGAGAAATTAAAGGAAAACCGAAAGCAGCTACAGCTGCGGAGGACATCGCATGCACCGAAAAAAGTACATACAACGAGTGAGGCGTTGCTCAGAAAGGAGGAAGAGAAGCGTTGAGGGAATCACGAGAGCAGAATACGTTGCAGACAAGACGAAAAAGGAGACTGAGAGACCATGCCTCGCACGACAGACAGACGGTGAGGCGGGAATAAAAACTGAACGCGGCTCGTTTCAGCTGCGCGAACTCGAGCCGGCCCCGCTATTATATCAACGGGAAGCGGCAGCCGTATGGCCAGGAGAAAAACGCGACAGAAAAAAAAAAAGGCAACGAAAAAACTCAACTCGTTCGAGGAAACGAGCAGGAAGTGCGAAGAGACTCGCTCACTACTAAGAGCAGTCTCCTGTTGTTCGAATCCCTCCAGATTCTGTTCGCAGATTGCACGAAAAATCCCAACATTAAGGCGAATATCCAAGGAAACGCGGCATCGCTAAAACCAACCCCCACACGGTGAAGAATCGAAAAGGCCAGAGACAGGAGCATGTCCTTTGAGAACTTGAGGGACTACTGTCCTACACCCCTCAAGATGTGTGCTATTTCGCGCAACGGACCAAGGCCAAGATCCGTCTCTCTAAAGGACGAAGAGAGGGCGAAAGCGCGGAAGAACCTGACCCCAAGCTGCGAGCGAGGACGCCGAGAGACGGCAGTCACACGAAAAACCCCGGGGAGAACCGAAACCGACAGCAACGGAAAATGAGGACGAGCGGCACATATGAACGTGAGTCTCGACTTTCTCTCGATCCTATCTGTCAGTCGTTTTCCTTTGTGGATGCGGACTGCGCCTGTTCCAATGGTATCTACACGAGGAAAACGCCTCTAGCTGCGCGGCGAGGTCGGCGGGGTCGGCGGAGACGCCGTAGGAGCCTTGGGAGCAGACGTCGCGACTGAAGGCAAACCAACAAGACGGACTGACCGCATGCAAACAGAATAAAATCGAAACTCCAGCACGAACAGGCACTCCACCGGATCTAACACATCCAGCCTACGCGATGACTCCGCGCGAACCATGGCCAACTATATCTATGCATGCAGCTGAAGCGTCGTACACCGGCAATGCCAAGTCGAGCTCTCACAAACCTTTCTAACTGCACTGCCAGGGCCGACTTGGCTCATGTGCCACGAAGTGAGTCAACAAGCCCCCCCTAGACACGGCAGGACTGCACATACTCTCACCTCTGGAGACCTTTTCGGGGCGACAGGAGACTAGACAAGAATATATCCAAGAAAATATACAGACACATGCATGAAGCAATTCAAAGTAGCTTCAGAGTGGCACAAACATGGTGGGGCCTGCGCAAGGCACTTTCAGCTTCTCAAACTTGTCCGACATACAGGATGCATCCACGCTCTTGAAAATCGTGAGAGCCTGGGTGACCATGCCCGCGATGTCCGCGGCGTTCGCTGGAACGACGAGCGTGTTGCAGCTTTTTCCTAGTTTGCTGAACGCAGAGATGTAGTTGTCCGCGAGCTGCAAGCTGAGCGCTTGCATGCCCCCTAAACGCACGAGACACGCACAGCGACATCTACAGAAGAGACACGTCAACGCCTCCCAGAGTGAATAGAAGTTCCGCAGGAGCTGCCGAAACCACGACGCGCCTACGCACTCCAGCGACAAGCAGGCTGCGGGTAGCTCAGCCTGAGCGCCGCAGGCACAAATACTATAACCGCACACGGTAACGTCTGAATAGTCGACACCACACGCATTGCCGATGAAAAAAAGTCTATTTATTCGCTTGTTGGCACTGCGCAAAGATGTTCAATCCCGCTTGTAGAGCTCCCCACGCGCATCTAGCAGACAACTCCCCAGCCGTCGCAGAGCCTCGCCTTTTCGCAAAAAGAGGCTCGCACACAAACGTTGCTGCGTCGCCGCTGCAAACGCGATCGCTGCGACACCTGACCCAGCGAGACAAAACATGCGCGCGACGCGCGGCGCGGACGAAACCAGGTCTGTGTACGGAAGGCGTCGGCTGAGGAACAAACCCCAAATCTCACCCGAGACGCCGCTGGTCTCTGCAATCTTGCGCACGCTCGCCGCCGCAGCTTCCGCGCGAAGCCGCACAGCCGCAGCCTCTCCCTCGGCCTGCAAAATGACGCTTTCTCTCTGACCCCTGGCGAGGTTGATGGCGCTCTCGCGCTCGCCCTCGCTATGCAAGATGTCTGCACGCTTTCTCCGCTCGGCCTCAGCCTGAACGGGAAATGCCGCAGAGAAGCAAAGCGATAAAAATAGAAGGCGCAAAGCCACACGCAGGACCCACGCTGGAACGACGGCGAACCGGCTCCACGAACAGACCTTGCCTTTACACGGGCGCTACGGAAGATGCCCGAAAGTGCAAGACACGGGGCAGCGGTCAAAAAACGAGCGCCATACACCACTCCACGGAAGAAATTGAATACACGGGAGGTGTGCTTATATATACATCTGTATATTCGTGAACACTTCTGGTAACCTACCGAGGCAGCAGCTTTCATATATATATATATATATATATACATATACTATGCATACGGACGTATACGTGAGTACACATACATCCGAGGAGACGCGGCGTAATACGTACGAATTCCTCTGCGAGACCCTGCGTACCTGACGCTCCATCGCTGCACGGATGTTTGGAGGCAGCAGGATATCGCGGATCTCGTATCGAAGGCAGGTGACCCCCCACGGCTTGGCAGCCTGGTTGATGGCCTGCGCACACGGGAGGCGCCAACCGGGCCGCACCCGCCCAGTAAAAAAATCGAACTCAACACATTCACGCGTGTACATCTATGTGCTTCACGCAGCCACAGGCAGACGGACACGAAGCACCGCGCAGCGACGGAACTACATGGGCCGCACGCACATGGCTGTATATAGATATATATGTTTATACATACCGATATACACGTATGACGAGAGATGAGATATCCGGACTGACAGACGCACGCAACAAGAGCCAGCTGCGGTACGAGCTATAGAGACAGTTTTGCCACGGCCTCAGGCGGCGTAACGCTGCAAGCAGATCGGCGCGGCCTGCCAGCTTGGCTCGCGATTCGTTCTACCTGGACAATGCTACGATTCAACGCATCTCGCTCGAGGAACGTGTTGTCAAGCGTGAGCTTCCCGAGTTCCGAGCGCATCGTCGTCTGCGCCAGCTGGGAGACCGCGTAGATCGGATTCGTGACACCGTAGGACGCCTGAGGCGAAGCGCATACACATGCAAAATTGACCTCTTGAGATCCAGGCAGGTCAGCACAGCGCGCAGCACAGGAGCTTGGGAATCACCACGTCGATCGTCTGCAGTCCGCAGACAGACGACCAGGCCGCGGGGTTTCCGGCGGTTAACGGAAAAAAAGAGCGCGCGAGGCAGGGACGGCTCGCCCGGTACGATGCACGCGAGGAACCTGCACACGCCTCCTGGATGGACGCTTAGCCGCAAATACAAAAAAGCCTAAGGCATACTACCGCCGGTACGGGCTGACGCGCCGCGCACTCAAAGAGGCTTTTAGGAACCACGGCGCGGCGCCGTGGAAGCGCCTCACGGCCGAACCCGGAAAACGTCGCCACTCTCGGCTAGCCACCTAGATTACATACGTAGTTAACATTTCCACATATATCTAGCTTCTGCCATGAATCTACGCGCATGCGGTACATGTGATTCCAAATGTATATGTGTACAGAATGGAATCGCGTGAGTGGGGCCCCTCTTACGCAGGGAGAGTGTGTGAATGCTTACATCATACGCGTTGCAGATTTTAACGTAAAGGACACCGTCGATCTGCAAAGTGACCTGCAAGCAGAAACGTAGTAGGGGAGCACTGCGTTTCGGTGCGTGCTGCTGATGACGGTAAGCATGCGCGTCCAAGCGCGACGTAAGAAAACCCGGCAAAGAAGCGTCCGCACGCGCACCAGGACTGAGCAGATTCGTCATCCACGCACTATTATGGCGGACGGTGACGACCTTCGACGGAGCTCGTCTGAGCCGCAGAACCGCAGTCGGAAAACGCAGTTGATAGCAAAGATTGGCAGGCAGACACGACGCCCGCCTTTGCACGAAATCGAAAACCTCAATACCTGCACATGTGCGTCTATATATATAAATATATACATATATATTGTAGAGGGGGAGTATGGCACTCGAATTATGTACGCGGGCTCGCGACCGGCAGCCCCTGTGTCCGGGTGAGATGACAGGAAAGCGGAAAAGAAAAAACCCGCGCGCGAACCTTTTCGCTTCCGACTCACGTTATCTTTGGTGATGGCTGTTTGGTTCGGAATGACGATCGGCTCCTCTTTCAACGAGTGCGCATACGCGATTTTGTCGATAACCGGAATCAGAAAATGCAGGCCCGAGTCCAGCGTCCGCGCGTATCTCCCGAACCTGAGCGACCCACAACAAACGACGAAGAACGGATCTGAGCAAACTTTACAAGCTTGTGTCTTTGAGCATGCACGCAGAGCTATCGAGCTTCCGCGCGCTTTTACTCCTCCACGACTTTTACAGCCAAGAGCACTAAATCTCTTACTTATACGTACATAAATCTTTTCCATCTCCTCACGCGGCTCAAGCATTCAGCAGCGCGCGGCGACGCATACATATATCTACAGCTGTCTATCAAGCTCTCTCTAAATGCATAAAGATGTATACAAATGGTTTGTATATATAGAGATAGATGTAGATGTAGATATAGATATGTACCTAGTTCAGTGTAGAGAGACAGTCCCGCGTCATGGATACATGTTCAGAGAGACGCGTGAATTGTTGGGCGAGGTCTCCTCGTGCCTGATGTTCGATCCTTATCCCCACCTCTCGACGATGTAGGCAGTTTGGTGCGGCACAATCACGACGCCCATGTGGTTTCGAACCCAGAAGGCGTCTGTCGTCCTCCGGCTGCTCGCAGTCCCTGAGAAGCTGCGGCGCGAGGCGGCGGCGGCGGAAGGGAGGAGGAGCTCACGGCGAGCTGCGGAGGCGAGTGGCGATGCATGCGCAGAGCCGGTGGAAAAACCCCTCGCGGAGGCCACGGGCGAGCGAATCGCTGGCGGCAACAACAGAGACGAGCGAAGCGACGCCTCAGCGAGAGGCAGAAGGGACGAAAGAATGTCCTTGTTGGGAAACACGCCCCCCAGTCGGGCGGGGACCAGCGCCCCGAGCGCCCTCGCCATTTTTTGACTGCGCAGAAAACGGGAGGAGAGAGCTAGAGGGAGCAGAAAAGGAGAATAGAGTCGCCACCGCGTACAACACAGGGTTGGCGAAGACTTCACCGCCGGATACACGCCGATTCCGACTGAAGAATATACTGCCAGCTGGTTACTAACTCGTCACACAGCCGAGCTCGCGATAGAGTACAGGCGAGTCGCGTGTAGAGAAAATTGCCACGACGACGCGACCAACTCTCCAGTCTGAGGTAAGATTTGCAGGATGAAGCAGAAATCCTCACCAGCCACGTCTTCGTCGCTGAAGCAGTGTAACGAACAACGCAAAAAAAAGTTTCTGCGACAAGCTGCCTCTCTCGGGCCTCCCCATCCACTAAGAAAAACCTACACAGGTTCGCGCAGATCTTTTGCTCGACACAGTCGGGAGAACGAAAGAACAGAGTTAGCGTTGAAAACTGCCTGCGACAGGGAGACAGAGAGATGGCCGTAATGCGTCGATGCTAAGCGTCGTTTTTCGATCGAAAATTGAAGCATGCGGCAAGCAGATCCCGTGCATGTGCGAAGAAGCATGTGAGGTGAAACGGCGACTGCTTGAGAGGCTAGAAGACCGCATGATATGAAGCCGAAAAAAGAGAATCCTTTTACAACGCATCGGCCTGACCACAAAGCGAAGTGGGAAAGAGTGCAGCTTGAGCGACGTGAGACAGGGCTCGTGATGCGATTGCGAGTCACAATAGCCCCGGTGAGCTGTACCAGAACACGCCCGACCTATCTCCCAAGCATCCAGCCCAGATTATGTGCAAATAGATGCGCGCTTCGTCCTGTTTTCAGGTCTAAGATAGCCTCTGAGATATGGGCAACGCTCTCGCCCCGCGTTAGCCAATCCAATCCTGCCACGGATATAAGCCGTACACAAAAAGTGCGCGCTGAAATGCCTGTATCTCCTCTCCAATCGTCCCGTTCCGTCTAAACGCCTTGGCAAAACCCCCCCAAACCTTACCGAAGAGGCTTGTCCCTATCTTGTTAGCTTCACTGGATCATGGCTCTCACACAAGGGATCTCAGAGTGACGCTCGAAGGTCGCCCTTAGACAAACTTGCTCATGCACTGCCGCCTTCGAGTTAGTTTAATCACGTCTTCGGCTCGAGTGACGTCTTAGAACGAAGAGAGCACCACCACTCTTCCTGGAGCACTCCCGCTAACTCTTTGTCGTTGCACTACCCCCCCTACCCCCTCCGCTTGAACACATTATAGGAGTGGCCTTGCCGCGGTTCTGCCCGGATTTCAGAGCCTCTTCCGTCACTACAATGTTGTGTTTGCAGTGTCTCGAGACAGGACAATTCTAGGTTATCGTGGATAGCCATAGAGAGCGAAACATATGTTGTTTTTTCTTCGGGCTGAGACAGGTCCGAGTTACGCACATTGGCTCTGCTCTGACAGGAACTGCGAGAGAGTCCCTGTGAAGGGAATGCGAACAGCTTTCCAAGAGGTGCGACTCTAAGCCTCTCCCTCATGTTCTGAGGAACTGACTGACATACTTGAGTGCGGTGGCTTCCAATTTTTTTTTCTGTTACAATTCATGTGGTGTGAGGTGCTCACAAGGCTCGGGTTTTCCCATGCGCAAACCGCGGTACCTCTGTCAATTGAAACGCGCCTACCGTCCTACTTGGCGCGATGTCGGACTTGCCGTTTTGAGTCGGTCATTCTCTCCGCCATATCTGGTGGCTTCGGATTCCCCCATTTTTTTTTTCAACGGCGCGCTGTCTGCAACACTAAAAACTACCAATGAAACCGTACAGCACCTCCTGGCGAGGTGAGGCATGATACGTGCTCGCTCTGGGAGATTAAACTTCTCTCCACGTCTTCAAGAGATAGCAGCGTCTGTGTACGTCAAAGAACTCCTTGGCGGTGAGATGCAGTGAGGTAACGCTTTAGGTGCCTCTTGCGACTAGGCTGCGTCACGACCTTCGTGGACAGTACGTGCCCGCGTGAGCCGTTCGACAAGGACGGCGGAAACCTGACTCTGCCAGTGGAAGCGTCTTGTGATCCAGTTATTAAAGGCGTCACGGGACCGAAGCCAAGACTGCGTTGCCTCAGGGGATGCGTGATGGGTAAGATAGTGAAAACCCGTGACAGATCCCGAGAGGCTTGTAGGGCCGCAGGGGCTTCTGTTTAGGCACAGCAACTGAGGAGCTGACTCGCATCGGAGCAGAGTTTCAACCCCATGCACTCGAGAGAGGCCATCAGAGGCAGCACGTGGTGACGGCGCAGCTCCGTGGTTTACGTGGCTGATGCTGAAATGAACAACCTTCCCGCGAGGCATGGATCTCCTGTACGCTCGACACATGGGAAAGACCCCCTCCGCCAGAAATTCTGGCTACACAAAGCACGGGGCCGCAAAAGCCGCGAGGGCACCGCACCCCACATGTATTTTTCTTCGGCTGTTCGAGGCTTCGCACGCTGCATCTAATGAACTTCGCGTCTAAGAAGCGTTTCCGACCTATCACTCCATTGTGCGTGGTGCTGGCTCTCCAGCAGAGCCCACGTGCCGACTGCAAAAACAACTTGCTGCTTGTTCATCGCTGCCTCGCTGTCACGGCTGCTGGCAACGGTGACCAGACATTTCCCAAGCACACAGTTTGTCTCCATATCCGTGCGCCACAGGCACGATGCAGACTTACACGTGACAATCGTTTGTCAACCCGTGTCCAGCACGATGCCTCATCCTTGTCGCTTTGCCAGGCAGCGCCTAGGTCGATAGACAGCAGCCGCTCGTGTCGCACGCCAGGCATTGAGATGCGAGACCTATGACAGCGGAAGCTAGCTGACGATTCGATGACTTAAGACTCGTGAAGTTGCGTACGGAGACAACTGTGAGTTGCGCAGAGGAGCTCCGTCAAGGACCTGCGCACGGGGAGGCCACGTGTGGCGCGCCAGTCTTCTTGCAAGTCGCCACGCGGACGACCTTAGACTGGATGAACCACGGCGTCCTTCACGCCGACTCAAGAACGGCACCACGTGGTTTTCTGTCTGCTCTGTTTCTCCCCACTTCGCTGACGAGCGCTAGGCATCTGTAGTGCCCTTTCTGAAGTCTAAACTGACGCGTGTAGGCCCAGTGACAAACATTCATACGACAGAATGCGCGCGTGCGAAGTCTGCGAGTCTCGTGTTTGACGAAGAGTGGCCCTGTGCCCTCCACATCCAGTACTCTTTGGCTGGCTCTTTTTCGCGAGTCTCGTGGAAGCACCTGAGGGAAGGCAAATCGCTGCAAGTTCCGCCTGAGCACAAATATCTGAGAGCAGGTTCGCCCCCTCGTCGGTGTGCTCAGCTCTGAGCATGCGATGCATACGCTTGCCACGTCGTGGAGGATAGATATGGTCAAATCTGTCCGCTCACGGAGAACTTCGAGTTCCAATTTCCAGCCACCCTTTCTGACGTGTAGTCGCTTTCCGTAGTCGCCCCTGTGCGCCCCTGCGCGTTGAGGCTGGCTCTGCGTCACGCGTTCCAGACACGGCGCGCACAGTCCTCTCCTCCGAAATTCGTGCGGGAAGCTACCCATTTAAAAAGCGTGTGCTGCTGCTCGCCCGTTCTTCCGCGTTCTGCGTGGTCAATTCTGATCGGTCCGCCAGTTTACTCCCAGGACGACTCGTCCCACGACCCTGGTCGGGCGGTGTTGCCTCCCTCCTCCCTGCGTGGCTGTGTTTCTGCGCTGCAGCTTGCAGTTCCCCGCAGGAGACGCCTGTATCTGGGCACAACCTGGATAGAGTGGGACGAAGAGACAAGTGGGACGAGGGGCGAAGAGCGGGGCGGGGCGGGGCGGTGGACGGTTGCTGCGAGGAGGGGAAGCAAACAATATCACCACCGCTGCGCAAGAGAGGAGGGGTTCAGCGCTGTTTTTGCAGTGGGAACGCGGGAGGAGAGCTGCAGGTCTCGCCTCCGCCGGTCCCCGCCGCAAGAATTCTTGCGCTCGCTCGCGCAGCCGTCCGCGCGACCGTCGTCATGCGGCGGCGTCATCCTCCTCTTCCCGTACTCGCCTGTTGCCTCTTAAGCCGACACACGGGAGAGAAGGGGGAAGCGGCTGCCTTCTTCCGGCGAAGTCGGAGTTCCCTGTGCGCCGCCACGCCACTGTGTGCGTTCCCGCCGTCTGTTTGCCCTCGCTTCTTCTGTGTTTTTCCTCCGCGTGCGTTCGCTGCCTCGGTCCTCCTGCTGGCACACATTTCAGTCCACCTTTTTTTCGCTGCGCCGACTGCGAACAGCGCTACGCCTTCTTGCCTTCCCCACTCGGCGGACGATACAAAGGTTCAAACGGCGGGCGACGGTTCCATCGTCGACACCTGTCTGTGTCCATAATTTTTCGCCTTCAAAGACTGCGTGTCTTCTGGCCCAAAACTCGCTGTTGCCTCTGACCCAAATCCTTAAAATCTGCCACACTGCGCACCGCGGCCCCGCTCCTCTCTGCGTGGTTTTTGGACGAAGGTCACCAACTGCCCACGAACCATTTGACAGGGCGACAGAGAGCCACTCCCGTGAGCTTTTTCCGCTTCTCAAACTCTTTGTGACAGGAGACATTTTGCTCTGCAACTGAGCGCGAGCGTCGCCCTCGAGTTCCTGTCCGAAGACTTCCTGCGAACCGTTCTCCTACCCGGTCCCACCTTTCGCGTCACAATGGCGTTCTCAACTTCCAACCCCGTACGTCGGCTCTCTCCACGTTGTCTCGGTGCTTCTTTCCCTGCGTCCCGCGTGCTCTGGAGCCCGGCCGGGGTCTGCACACCGTGACATACGCGTAAATGAAGGGCGCTAGCGAGGATGTGTGTGCGCCGCACGCTGCAGAAGCGACTCTGCGCTGGCACCGGCGGCAAACGAATTGACACCTGCCTCGCTCTGCACTGCTCTGTCGAGGCTTCAAAAGTCGCTCTGCTTTGGACCCCCCAGAGTCTGGCCTCTCGGTTTTCTGCTGGAGGGAACTCTTTTAGCTGTCTTCAGCAGTCCAGTGGGGTGGTGGTGTACTGCAGTCATAAGCTTGGTTGTCTGTATCTCGTAACCAGAGTCATCTTCAGTATTCTAGGAACTATAATATCGTTGTCTATTCGATTTGAGGACTCGCTCGCGAGCTTCCCGAGCGTGAAACATGTGGAAAGAGGGGGGAGCTTTTCTTTGTAAACTGGGCGGAATCCGCTGGACCTTCGAGGCCGCTGGCGCCCAGCGCCCACCTCCGCTTTTTTGTCGTCTCTGCGTCCTGTTTTCGGCGGTGTCTCGGAGAAAAAATATATATATATATATATGTATTCGAGCAGTTCAGTGCATGCGTACTGCCTGAACGGTGGCATGCGCCAAACAGCTCAGAATTCCCACAGCCGCGGTACAGCCCCGGAAAGTCATGTCTATCTAGCCAGGTCGCCTCGTGATGACTCGACGAATACCTATTGTGGATCCATGGTTCAGGCTTTCACGTGTGTCTGCTACTGATTCGTCGTGTGGCCTTTGCCGCTTTTGCCTCTGATGCAGTGCCGTGCTACTCCCCCCTGTACCGTGAACGCGTTCCACGAAGCGTTTGAAGCGTTTCCGCGGCAGATGGGGTGGAGAGGAGAGGGCGAGACCGAGTTTCAACCAGTTGGATGGGCGTCAGTTGGTTCTGTTGCTTGCATTGTCTTTTTCAGGCCGCGCCTGTCCTGGACAAGCACGACATGGCGGAGCCGATCAAGCCTAGTGCCGAGGGCTTTCCGCTCCACGCGGACAGTTCCCCGTCGGCTCGCAAGTTCGCCGAGGGGGAGAACGCGAAGAATTTCTGTCGCGTCGTAGTGCGTCCGGCGAAGGGCGGCGAGGAGGGCAAGGCGGGCGAAGGCAGCAAGCTCGCGGCATCTTCCCAGGCTCTGGAAATCCAAAAGCTGCTCTCCGAACAGTCCCCCGCGACTGCGAAGCGCCTTATCTTCTCCGCGACCAAGACCACGACTACCACGTGCACGCTGACTAAGACCGTCGGGAGCGGCGGCCTGAACGGCTGCGTGGAAGCGGACGGAACGGAGAAAGCCGAAGCCGAAGAGAACGCAAAGGGCCCGCGATGGTTTTCGGCGGCCGCTGACATGGTCCAGATGGGCTGGAAGGCGACCAAGGAAGCACTCCTCACACACGCCTCCACCGCCGAAACGCAAGCTGATGTAAGCGCCTCATCGAATGCAGATGTAGCGCCGCGTCCTACCGTCCCTAGTAGGCCTTCCTATTGCGTTCGTGCATGACGCAGATGAGCAGCTCTCGCAGACACAACCAGCGCACTTCGCGACGAACAGTGCTGCAGAGGTGTGTATGACGCGCGCCCGGAGACCTCGCCTGACTCGCCCCTTGGGATGCCGGCGTTCCACGTCTCTGGCGGCCCCCGTCTCCCCCTCACTCCTGCGCGTCAGCATGTGTATGTATATGCATCTGCATATGTATGTATGTATGTATGTATGTGCCTGTGTGTGTGTGTGGTGGCTGTGTGTCTGCGCGTTTTCTTTGACAGGAAGTTGAGCGCGAGATTGCGCGCTTCGTGCCGTCGGTGCAAGTCGTGGACTTGCCGCTCCATCTTTCCTACACGGTGCCTGAAGTGAAAACCCGGATGGTTCACTACACGTTCGAGTGCCCAGCGCGCGGATGCTCGCGGCTGGTGCCTCGCGCCTTCCCGGTCGACACGCCGTTCATCGTGCCGCAGTTTCAGGACGTGCGTGTGCCGGTCGTGATGTCGCAGACCTTCGTGCCCGAGCTGCATGAGTCCGCGAAAATCATTCAGGTGCCGGTCGCCCGCTACGTGCCGAAGCTCGTCCCCGTGGACGTCTACGTGCCCAGACCTGTCGCCGTCCCCATCAAGGCCGAGGAACTCCGTCAAGTGACCAAGAGCGCGGAAGTCAGCCCCGAACTCCTCCACCAGCTAAGCGTCGAAATGAACCCGCACCTCGAGGCCCTCAACCAATTCAACGCTCGACAGGTACGCAGTCCACACCTCTCTCCTGCTGATTCTGCGGCGGCGCGTGAAGCTGCCGACTCGGGGGTGTGTGCGCGATGTTCAGAAGTGGGGCGGCGCATGCTCTGTCCCTTAGCGGTCTTGACGCCACAGTCTCATTAGCACAGACGTACGCGTGCGCCTGTGTGAGTCTGTGGGTGTGGGTGTCTTTCCACGTGGAAAAGCGCTGATGCCGGGCAGCCTGTGAATTCTGCATAAAACATCCGTGCGTGTGGAGGCGTATGTCTGGAACTGCGAGCCGACCGGCTCTCGACGTGGATTGCCCTGCGCCTGAAGCACTCGGGGAAGGATCTACATGGATTGTTGCGAGTCTGGCGTGGTGTCGCGCTCCTTGTTGCGTCGGCCTCTGCTTTGTAAAGGTTGCTTCCAGCAGCGGCGTGTGTTTCTGGTGCGCGGTTCCTCCGCAGGCTGAAGTCTTCAACCAGGTCGTGAACAAGGCCAACGAGCTCGCAGCTCGCGTGGAAGTTGAACCCCCGGCTCCCGAACGCATCGAGGTTGACGCTGCATCCACTGGCGTCCGCTCGGTCGTCGATGAACAGGGCTGCAAACGCCTCGAGGTGAGTCTGCAAAAGGGACGCGCGAAATCAGGAAACTCGAGCGTTCCAGAGAGGCGGCCCCGCGTCTGCTCAGGGGAGCAGATGATGCGTCGCGTGTGCATTTTGAAACGAGCGGCGTGTCTGCATCCCCTTGTTCCGCGTTGATCCACTGTTATGGTCGCCTGCGGGGCAGTGTCTGAGGGCAGCACTGCGCCGGATGCGCGCCGTGTCTCTCTCGCGTCTCCCTGGCGTCTCCTGCGCTTGATTCGAGTGTCTGGGCTTCGGCGCCACGCGAGTGCGCTGTTTGTTGTGCTAACTGTGCAGGTGGACGTCGGCGGTAAGGACCCCAAGTCGTTGGAGGTGACGTTCAACCGCCTGCAGGAAGACGTGAACCCAGACAAGAGGAACACGGAGACCGTGAACCTCACCGAGGACGTCATCCTCTCGGTGTACCGCGACTTGGACGGCGGGCACCTGAATCGCTTCCCATCCGGCAACGTGGGCATTCCGATGGTCTACCGCGCGCCTGAACAAACCGCGTTGGGACTCAAGGGTCCCAGCGGCGAGCCTGCGCGTCTGGCGAGCCTGACCGACGAGCTGGGCGATGGCGAAGGCACGTCGGCGACGACTACGGGGGACGCGTCGCTGCCTGGAGCCGCGGTCGGCCCTGAGGAGAGCACGACCACGGTCGCGCGCCCCGACAGCGCCCCCACGCCCCTCTCGGACTAAATGCAGCAACTTGGAAATGCAGCGAGACGCGGGAGAGGGAGCGCGGCCGACGAGAAGACCCGAGTCAGGCAAGCCAGAAGGAAGACGACGCCGGAGTCGACGGCGAGAAGAAAGAAGGTACAGAACGCGGGGCAGGTCCGGGATGCATGCGGCGCGGCTGTGTTGCTCTGTGCGGCGGAGGACGCGAACCCTGTCAGTGACTTTCGGGTTCGAGCGTGAGACGCGTGAAGGGCGCCTGCGGTGTGTGGCGGATTGCGCGACTGAGCAGTGCAACGACAAGGGGCGGCTGGGCCACAGCGAAGACACGCGGACGAAACAATGATGCGACACGCTGTCTTGCCGCGGTGAAGGCACCGAAGGACGACAGCGCCCACTTCCCGCCTTCATTTGGTCCCGTATTTGAAGCCAAGAGAAACCTTCAGAAAAACCGCGCGCGGGTGCGCGAACTGCGTCGTATATCTTCTCTTCGCGGCACCAGGGGGAAGCGGAATCACCTGCTCCCCTCGTCCCTACTGGTGCGTGGCGGTGTTGCGTTGCCATTTCCACGTCATGTCGCAGAAGCTGTTTACTGCTTTTTTGTTTCCTCGTGGACCGAGGCTCGCGCTGCCACTGGTCGCGGCCCTGTAGAAGAAGCGCCCAGCCATGTCCTGCGGACGCGCTGCGGAGTGAGAGGGGGGAGAGACTGTTGTCTAAGACTGTAGCCGTGGGCAGCAGCTGTGCAGAAGGGTGTCTCTTAAACGACTTGAAAGAGTCGAGTTTGCAGTTCTCTAGGGCACACAGACGCGGTGACGCTCACGCACTGGATTGTCTGTCTTATGCGCACACGCATATCTGTGGTTGTGTACCGATTTGTTCATGCTGATAGGCATCACTGCGTACGAGGTTTGTGAGAGGGGTCTGGCTCCGCTCGCGTTTGCCTTGGAGCGCGCGGCCGCCGCCGCGCTGCGACACTGTTGTCCATTGCATGTGAAACGCAAGGAAGAACGGTGTAAGTGACCGCAGCTCCACGAGAAGCTCGGTCGCCGCGTGCCTTGTCTCGTTGCCTGGTTTCGTGTCTGCGTATTGGGAGTGTCTTACTACGAACGAGGGGTGCCTCTGCGCATCGCTGAGGAAAAACCTACCTGCGGGTGAGTTTTTTCCGCTCCGCTTTTCCTCGCGTGTCTGACCGTGTGCCTGCGCCTACGGGGCCGCCGTACGCTGGCTGACCGGAACCAGAGCGCTTTTCGCTGTTTGTTTCGCCGCGCCTGTCGCTCCCATCCAGGAGCTCGACCCTGCGTTAGGCGAACACCTAATAGGTGGATTCGACAGCGCACTGGCCTGCACTCACGCCCGCCGGCAGTGCGGTGACGGCCCTTCTGCGGCTAGTGCCCAGTTGCGTAGACATCGCATGTCTCCGACGTGCCTGCTGTCGGCATACGCAGCCCTCCGACTACAAAGCACCACTCGAGGGTTCGGGGGGGAGGGAGGAAGGGGGGGCGTTAGAGTCAGAGCAGAGCACATCACCGCTAGAAAAGATGCGTCGAACGTAACCGGTCGACTTACCTGCGCTGCAGCGCGGGCGAGAGCAGCAGCGCCCGCGACCCGTCTGCGCGACCACTGTCTGGCGCTACGCTAGTGGCAGTTCGAGTCACTTGCGGCGAACAGGGCGCCGCTGCCGGTCGTAACTCAGTTTATTCAGAGTGTGGGCAGGACCAGCGTGTCCGCCGAGTCGGTAAGAATGTTAGCTCTCATCCGTATCTAGAGACGCAACCAGGACGCGTATGGCTGAGTGGATTGGCAATATCTACATATTTTTGAAGTTGAAATACGCAGCTAGAAAAAGTCTAAAAGGATCGTAAAGTGTACTGATAGAAACAGCGTTCCATGTGAAGCCTTGAGAGGAAGTAGCTGCGTGCCTGTGCGCAAGCGCGCGTCTGCAGAACCACGTCGCAAGTCCACTTTTTTTTTCGACCGCGACACACGAGACATCGCCCGTGCT
Source organism: Besnoitia besnoiti (assembly GCF_002563875.1). Lineage (NCBI taxonomy): Eukaryota > Apicomplexa > Conoidasida > Eucoccidiorida > Sarcocystidae > Besnoitia > Besnoitia besnoiti. The sequence continues at coordinate 2,645,980 of NC_042362.1, read as the reverse complement.
TGACACGAAGGAATCAAGCATGCCGCCAGTGTTTAGCGAACATGTGCACACTTCAGCGCACAGAAGCATGCATGCATGTAGTTGTCTGAGACGAATGAGTCTACACAACCAGAAAACCAGGGACACGCGAGAATCGCACGCGCAGTGCGCCGAGGACCAACCGGCACGAGAGACACGAAGAGAGCACTCTCAACACAAAATGGTAAATTTCTGAATATTTATCGCGAGTGCGAACAGGCAGAAACACCCATGTGCGGCCTCCTGATCCGTCGCCTCTTTGGTCTGTGCTGCGTCTCGACCCTGTTCGCGTGCCTCCGCGTCTCCGCTTCGCTGCGTTTCGGCTTCACTCCCGCACAGTCCAGCGGTTTTTGCAAACGGCGGCAGCTCGTCTTACGAGGCGCACAGGGTCATCCAGCGCCGGCGAGATTCCGGCGACTACCTGAGAAACACACGCAGAAAACGAATAAAAAAAAACACGCGCGTACACCCTGCACACACGAAGCGAACTCCGCACCCGAAAGCGGAGACAAGCAGGTTTCGCCCGCGGGCTAGAAAGCCATGAAACAGCGGGGCCCCTAAAGCGGGCGGGGGGTGCTAGTTCAGACCCTTGGCGTGTGAGTCGTCGTCAAGGCCTATCCTCTCAGCGCTCGAGTGCGCTCGCGTGTATCTCACGCTCCCCTGCCCCGTACGCGGCGCGTGTCGCACCTCTTTCTGCATTTTGCGAATGACGCCCAGCGGCCTGTCGGCGTAGTTCATAACCGCTTGAATCGCGAGGAGACGAAGCACCGGACCGGCAAACCCTCCCTCAGGCACCGACAGAGGCCGCGCGGCCACGTCGCCAAGTGTGCGTGCCTGGCGCCTTCGTCCGCGCTCCCGCGCCTCGACATCGTCCTTGCATCCTTGCTGCGCAACAGTGAGGAGGAACGGAAGAATGAGGCCGACAGCCTGGTCAAGAAACTGCAACTCCATCTCCTCGAGCACCAGCGAGCCGCGCGGCTCGCAGGGGGCAGGCGCCTCTGCGAAGCTCCACTTCTCCAAGGTCGTCCGCTTCCCCTCGGCCTCGCCCTCTGCGGTGTCGCCGCTAGAGCCCAACGGGCTCCCTCCGCCCGCAGCCGAAGGCTCTGGGGAGGCTCCGGCTGGCGCACCAACCCCGGCCGCGTCTACATCCGCGCCCGCTCCCGAGGAGCCCGCCTGCGAGGCCGGGGCCTCTCGCAGGGCGGCGAGAACGCGCAGCAGCCGCTTGCGCCGCTGCGCGGAGAGAATCAGCAGGAGCGTCGACGAAAGGAGAACGTCTTCGGCTTCCTCCAGGGAGAAAAGCAGATGCTCCACGAACCGGCCCGAAGACACGCCAGCCCCTGGCGACGGCGCGGCAAGGCCCGCCTCGCCTGCCGCACCTGCTGGCGCACGCGTGAGGGCACCCGAAGAATCCCTCAACGCGGTTTCGTCCCCATCGGCTTGCTGCGCGCGCCTTCCGTCTGTCTCCTCCCTTCGCCGCCTAGCCCCTGCGAGGCCCCGGAGAAGCCCGCGAGCCCCCGGGTGAAGCGTCGGCCTGTCGCGCCTCACCGCGAAGTAAAAGGAGACAACCCAGATCACGACTGTGGCAAGCAGGCCGCGCTGCGGCTGAGGACCGAGGGCGAAAAACGCGTCGGCAGGCGCGGCTCCGGCCTGCCTCTCAGGAGGCCTGAGCTCCCCATCGTCGTAGGCGCCGTCGAGCCCATAGAGCAGGACCTCCTCTACTGGCAGAGACGCGGCCGCACGGGCTAGACACGCGGCGGCTGGCAGCGCGGCGAGGCGCAGACGAAGCGCCGCCTCAGCCCCGAGCGAGGCACCGCGCGCCTCCTCGGCAGCGTCCGGAGGCGCAAGGCCGCCCAGCGGCGTCGCGCACGCAGAAGTCGTCAACCGCATGTCCGCAGCTCCCTGCGCGACCAGGTGGCGGCGCATTGCGCCGACAGCTGCCCGAGCGTCGTAGAGGACGTGGCGCGCGACGCACTGGAGCGGCTCACCCGAAAGGCGAAAGCGCAGACACTCGCCGTCGCCTCGGCCGCCTTTGTCTCGCTCGGTGTCAGAATCGGACGCCGGCGCGGCGCATGGCAGCAGCGAAAGGAGGCCTGGAAGGATCACGCGCTCTTCTCGGCTTCGGTTCCTGCTGTCTCTGTCGCCTGTTTCAGTCGCCTCTTCGGCGGAATCTCTTCGCGGCGCGCTGGAAATGCGCGTCACGGCTGTCTCCGCTCCCCGCTTGGCCTCTTCGCCGTCGTTCGCCAGCAGGTCCGCAGTCCCGTCCAACACGGTGTCGCCCAGCAGCCTCGCCACCGCAAGCGACGACGACAGACTCACAAACAGCGAAGATTCGGCGTGAGCCGAACGCACCGAAGAGACGGAGACAGACGCCTTCGCTGCTGTGGCAGCAAGGCGCGCGGGGGCAGGCTGCTTCGCGTCGTGCCCAGGGCGCACACAAGCCCTCTTGTCGAGGCTGTGGCGGGCTTCGGACCGCGAATCGCGAAGCGCGACGGCGGGTGCGAACACAGGACGAAGCAGCTCATGAAGCTGCTCTGAGGCAAGCGCGTGCTCGCTGGCGCGTCGCGCCACCTCCTGGCGGAGGCAGAGCCCCTTCACAATCGCGTTCTGCCACATGGTTGATTGGTAGTCTCTCTCCCACGGGGAGACAGATGAAGCATCCGCCTCCGCGTTTTCTACGTCGTCTCCTTGCGGCACAGTTCCCGTATCTTCTCGTCCTTTGAATTGCTTGAGCGTGCCGATGAGGCGTTGCAGCGTCTGCTCCGCAGGCGCGAAGTAGAGTATCGCGACGACGACGTCCAGCAAAACCTTCTCTGATGGGAGCCACGCCTCCTCGCCCTGCGCACGCGAAGGGGACGCGGTCAGCGAAGCCGAGGCCGACCCAGCAGGTGGCGCGGCGACGCCGATGTCTGCAGACCAAAGCCTCCTGGGCTCGGTCATTAGAGACAAACACCGATGAAGAAGACGCTCCAAGAGGCTCGAGAAGGAGCCGCTAGCTGCGCCGTCGTCTCCGCTGCAATTGCTGCGCCGGTCCTCCGGAACGGCGGCCAGAAAGGCAAGCGCAGCGGGAGTCAGCAGAAGGAGGGCAACCCCACTCTCTCCCTCGCGGCCGAAGTGCGCGCTGCCCTGCTGAGCGGCTCGTTCGGGTTCCTCAAGGCTGCTTTCTTCCTGCCTTGCGGCGCGCGAAAGGAGCGCGACGGCGCATTGCTTCGCCTCCACGCGGGGAGCAGAGTGAAGAAGAAGGCTCAGCAGATAGCGGAGACGCGGAAGAAGAGACACGACAGAACTCGAAGATGACAGTGGCGAGACAGGCTCGCTCAAAGCAACATACGTGGCTTGTTCGAGCCCCCGGAGTAGGGCGTCGAACGGGCATCCGCTACTGCGGAGACTGGAACCCAAAGTGTCTCCAGGTGTCTCCGCGACCACGCCCGCACTCGTCGCCATGGACCTGATCTGGAGCCAGTCGATAATACCCTGCGTGACGACTTGTAGAACCGACGTCGCGACAACTCGATTGGCTTCCTCATTAGACCGGTTCGCGCCTGTGGGACGATCTGTCTCGTCGCCCCTTCGACTGCGCATAGCTGCATGCATGAGACCCGCGGAGGAGCTCGCAGCCTGCGCCGCGCTGGCGATGAGAAGAGTGAACATTGACGCCTGAAGTTCATCCAAGGTGTTGGCCTGCGTCGGTTCAGTCTGACCTGCATCCTTCTGGGGGCTCACGCATGCAAGTGCCTCATCGACGGGAGCGGCTGGCTGGCTGCGCTCCGGCAACGAGGCCGAAGGGGGAGAGGAAGCGCCACACGCGCCACAGCGGGGGATCGCGGCAGACCAGAGAGGAGAGCGACTGAGGCAGGACGTCGAGAAGGAAGGCGCGACGTTGGAGCGGCCGAGGAGGACGGCCGCGATAGCGAGGGCGACCTCCAGACGTGCACCCGCCGGGAGAAGACTGAGCGGCGTGCGCGAGAGGCATTCGGTTTCTGCCGCCTCGTTTCCGCGGTCAAGGCTCCCCGGCACTCCGCACCCCCGGGCTCTGCTGCCGGCAGCACCGGCGCGGTGCTGGTGCGTTTCGGCGAGGCACCAAGAGCCACACAGAAGCTGAGATCCCGCCTCTGAAAGAATCAGAGTGACAGCTGATGCCAGAGGCGCCATACCCGCGTCGCCGTCTCCCGAGCACCCCGCGGCGCCTATTGGACTCTGAGCACGTACAGCGAGAGTCCCGGCGAGAGGAGAAAGCTCCTCGACAAAGTCAAGCAGTATCTCTTGTCGCTCCCGCTCGGCGGCCGCGGCATCCTCCACAGAGTCCTCCTCGAGGCTGTCGTCGGCCGGAGAGCGTGCGCCATTTTTCTCCGCCTCGCCATTCCCCGCCACGTTTCGCTTTCGCCTCACGCACACGGCGCCGCCCTGCAGCAAGTTCGAAAGAAGAGACGAGGAGGCCTCGGCGTCCCCGCAGGCCAACAGCACCTGCTGAAGAGCGCGGAGCGCCCCCAACAGGAGACTCGACGGGCTCGTCAGGACGGCCGACAGGCCCTGGAGGCGCAGCGTCATCTCGAGGAGGGTCACCCAGCGCGCGTGGAAGAGCTCAGCCTCAGCGGGCGCGTCGCGCGTGTCGGGCGGCGCGTCTCGCGTGTCGGGCGCCTCTTCGCCGCCAAGCTCCATGGGCAGACCGTTGGGCTTCAAAGCGTCCGAGGGCGCTGTCGGGTTCGAACGCCGCGCGCATGCAGTGGCGTTGCCCGCCAACGCGCGCGAGAACGGTGGGGGACTCGAGGGAGCCGAAAACCCGAGCAGGGACGCGAACATGCGCACAGCGTCGTCTCGCAGCTCGGGGAACTGCTGAGGCAGCGCCGCCACCTCGCCAATCGCCTGGAAAAAGCAGACAAAGACCTCGGACCGGCCGCTCGAGAGAAGGCGCGAGCGCGTGGCTCTGAAGAGTGAGCCGAGCCGGAGGAGAAGCAGGCCGGCCTCAGACGCGGGGCACGCGTCTTTCTTTGGGAGCAAACCCGCAGCGATGCCCAGAGTGATGAAGCGCTCGACGGTGTGGACGGTCGCGACGGCGCGCACGAGAGCCGCGTCCCACGCCTCGTCCAGAAGCGCGTCCTCCTGCGCGTCTCCCGCGCCCGCAGAAGGCGCGTCGTCTGGGCGCTCTACAGACTCAGACTCGGCTGGAAGCAGCGAGTGGCTTCCCCCGCCTGGACTGCGCTGCCGCGGCGTCGGGCAGGACGCGAGCGTGAGGCGGAGGAGCGGGAGAACGCAGATCTCGAGGCAGAGGCGACACAGCGTCTCCGAGATGACCGCAGAGCGGAGAAGGAACTGGCGGGCCGCCACGCAGGCAGGACTCCCAGGCGCCTGATCGAAATCCAACAGAGGCGCAAACAGCTCCGCGAGGAGCGGACGAACTTGGTGCAGCAGCCATGGCGGCAAGGCGGGTGGGACAGCCGCCAGCAGGGCGGCGGAAGCGGAAGGCGCAGCGAGAGGCGGCGAAAAGCAATCGAGCCACAAGGCATCGGCGTCGGCGGTAGCTGCCGCGCCACGTGGCTGGGCGCCGCCGTTTTCAGAGTCGGCGGCGGGCTGCGCGTCGTCTGCAGAGACGCGTTGCCGCTGTCCGCGCTGGCTCTCCCTGTTCAGTGCGCAGTTCGCGTTCTCGCGCCGTTCGTCCCCCGCCAGCCAACGCGCCTCGCCGTCGGCGTCGAGGCCATCTTCCGCCTGCACAGCCCGCCGCAGAAAGAGAACCCACACGGCGACGAGCTGCGCCGTATGCACGCTGGGGGCCTCGTAGCAGGACTGGAGCATCAGGCCCTGCACCGGCTGCAGCACCGCGAGGACGGCCGAGGGAGGGAAGTGGGGCAGAACGGCGGCGGCAGTTTTCTTGATCTCCTCCAGCGTCTGCTGAAAGTCCTCGTCGCCCGCGGAGGCCAAGGCGTCGAGGAGATACAAAAGAACGAACGAGGAGAAGAGCGGCGTCGACGTGAGGGCGCGGTGGAACCTCTCCACCAGCGTCTCCTCTGTGTGCAGACACGCAGAACCGCGCGAAAACAGCAAAGTGAAACTGCGGAAAAACCGGGAGGCAGAGGCGGGGCGAACACGACTGCATGAAGCACGCACGCCGCGGAAGACAGGCAGCTGCTGGAAACGCAGAAAAACAAAAAAACACAAAGCGGAGATGCCGAGGACATCGCGCCGAGCTCCATCGGGGCAGACGGCGAAAACGAGTGGAGCCGTCAGACGCCGGCCTACATCCCCTGGTGACTGCAGCTGCGAGGACAGCGCAGAACACGACCCGCCAAAAGGGAGGCGAATGCGTAAAGACGCAAACACGCACACAGCAAGAAAAACAGCGACCGAGCAGGGACTCGATACGAAGAGAGAGAAGAAAGAAGGTGGAATCCAGGACGCAAACAGTCTTACCAGTGATAGGAATAGGTGCGTTGGGAGGCGGACTGAAGGCAATTGGGAAGTAGGTCATCACCACGTCAACAACGTTCTCGACTTCGTCTCTTCGCATGATGGAGGCGTACGAGGCGCCAAGCACCGCGACGATCTCAAAGAGCAACAAGAGACACCGCGGATCTCTCTCTCCCTCGAGCTGTGTACAGACCGCTGTGACGACCTGGACGCCGCCTGCCTCTTTTCTGCGTCTGGCCAGGGCCGCCACTTCAGGCTCGCACTCTCTAAGCAGAGCTAGGAGCAGCCGCAGAATCAGCTGGCGGACGTTCTGCGCAAATGCAGGCGCGTGCACATCGCACAAGAGGCGACGCAGGACCGCCTCCACCAAACTCTCTTCTTCGCTCTTCCCTCCTTCTAAGCTTTTTTCGCCGCCCGCCCTGGCTCGTTCCGCACTCCTCGCCTCGCGGCCGCCATCGCCCTGCGCGGTCGCTGCCTCGCCTTCTCGCCCCACCTGTGCGGGCGCTTCGTCTCCGCTGCCTGGTAGCTCGCCAGAGGCGCCCCCCGGGGCCTCCTCTGGCGCCTTGGGGGACTCAACGGCAGACCTTTTCTTCGCCTCTCGCACGAAGCGGACACGCTCAGCTCTCAGCGCATCGCGATGGTGCGTCAGCAGCGCCAGCAAAGCCGCACAGGCGCCCTCGACGACGTACCAGTCGTTGAGGTTTTCCAGACAGAAACCGACAATTTGAGACAGCGTTGAGCGCTCATCGGCCGCTCCGCTGTTGCAGACAGAGGCCTCGCCTGACGCGGGTGAGACCCCAACTGGATCCACGCGCGTTTCGCCCTCTCCCGCGGGCGGGTCGCCAGCGGAAGGCGGTGCGGCGGAGAGCGAAAGCGAAGGCACGCGCTGCAGCACCTCGCCGAGGAGCAGCGCGGCGCGCCGGCGTCGCTGGGCGTTTCGCGCAAAGGCGTTCGGGGCGCTGGAGGAATCCTCTTCGTCTTCCGCGGAGTCCCAGATAACCGAATCATCCTCCAGCGCCCTGTCCTCCGCGGAAGACAAATTTGGACGAGCGGGAGCATCGCCCGTCGCTGCCGCCACAGCGGCGCCCTTCGCCCTGCCGACTGCATCAGTCGCGTCGCCGCGGGCTCCACCTTCGTCTCCCGCAACTCGCTCCTCCGCCTCGTCCTGTTCTGCGCCCGCGTCTGCAGCCGGCTGGGATCGCCCTCGCGAACCGCGAGTCTGTTCCGCCGTGCTCTTGGCATCGACTGCGAAGGGCCGCAGAAGTCTGAGCAGCTGCGCGATGTGCAGGGATCCGCTGCAGAGCTTCAGAGAGAGAGACGCCAGCGCTCCTTCCTGCAGTCGCGTCTCTTCCGCGGGCGTGAGCGGCTGCGACGGCTTCGGAAGGTTACGCGGGGCGGCGCCGCACGAAGAGGCGTCTGACCCCCGCGGCGGGCGCAGCAGAACGTAGGCGCGCACAGCGTCGCTGATGCTCATGCGAAGATAGGAGAGCTGCGAACGCAGGGGCGACGCGGAAGACGCCCCCGAGGAGGCGGCGAGGAAGGAGGACTTGGAAGACACTAGCGGCGACTCGTCTCGCGAAGACGACGCGGGACTCGAGGTTGCGGGTGAGGACGCGTCGCCACCCGCCTCGGAGTGTCCCGTGTCTGACGAGGAGTCCGTGTGAGACGTGCAGTCGTCAGGCTTCGCGTCTGGATGACTCCACGGCTCCGCATCGAGCTGCTGCGTTAGCGCCATGGTGCGGAAGGAACAGAGGGGAGTCCGCGCCGCACTGGGTCAGCTCCTCTAGAGAAACGAACCAGAGACCAAGGCTGAAGTGCTGGGCACCGCCGATAGGTGAGAGCTCTCTCGTGGCAACCTGTCTCGCTCTTCGCGCGACTCCCTCCCACAGAGGCAGTCCCTTTTCCTTGGAATTCCAGCGCCGTCACTCGCAAACCGCCAGGAGGCACAGCGGCAATGCCGCGTCGCAACTGTAACTGTGGACTCTTCGACCGAGCCAAGATCAACTCTTCGGCTCGCGCAGCGTGGTGCGAAAAAGGAGAACTCGTGCTCACAACTCGATAGTACACGTATGTCCAGAGTAGAGAGGAGTGTCTCGCTTTCGGCGACGTGAGCACTCAGAACAGCCAGAAGGGAGGCGACTACAGAGAAACCTCGAGATGAAAAGGCTGGCTCGTCTTGTCTTTCCCCGCCGGGGAGGGCGAGAAAAGGACCGAAAAGCCAGCACACACGTTGCCCAGCGACAGGAGAGGCGGCGGCGTTTCCTCCACAGGGTTCTACTCACGGCCGGCGAAGCAAACAAGCAAAAAAGCGCCACCGATGAACAGGTGAGAAACATGGACGTAAAAGGGACGAACCAACAGAGCTATCTATGAACATGCAAAGCCCCAGCAGCTCGCGGCTCGACGGTGAACGAACAAGGCGAAGACGCACCCTACCGCGCCAGAATTAGGTGTAACAAAGGCGGGCGAACCCACGAGTAGTGCAAGAAACGGGAAATCCTCTTCAACTCCGAAGTAGGGCTATCGCCGCAAACACGACGTTCTTTGCAACACGATGCCATGAGAAAAACCGTGCATGCGGCATGGCAAAATCGAGGAAGTTCCGCTGACGCGCTCGATATCGCTCGGTCGTTCGAGTGAGTATATCGAAGCCCCTACCAACCCGTAGGGAAGGAACGCATCGAAACTAGGGGGAAAAACAGAAAAACTGTGCGACTTCTCTCGCGTGGGGCCTGGGTAGTCGTCGGAAACTACTAGAGCCGTCTGCAAGGCGCCGCAGAGGCAGCCGTCTCTGTGTCTCGAGCGAACGGGCGACTTTACGATTCCTCAATTGCGAGACGGGCCTCTTCTTACGTCTCCCGTCAGCGCTGACCCTCACTGTTGGTTGGTTTCCGTTGAGCGTTCATCATGTCTCTCCGTTCTTTCAGGCGAGCAGAGTGAAAGAAAGGCAGGGTCAAATTTTTCCGTGTGTATAAATCCGCGAGCGGCCATATCATGGGGCCCGGATCTGAGTGTTGAGCTACACAGCAAAGCATGGAAAATCTTCGCTACGAGGGCTGCAGAGCAGCGAGGCGCTTTTTCTACACCGTGCTACCACGGACAGGCTAGAGACATACTCGAGGAGGTCTGCTATGACCCGGATCGTAAAAGAAGAACCTCGAACTCAACACCACACCTACCGGGCAGTACGCGCTGTGAGCGCGATCCGAGTGTGCATTTCGGTGAGCGATAACAGGAGCTTCTGTGCGCATGTATGACGAATAATGACGAGCGTTGAAGTAGAGCATGCCAGCTAAAAACACTCAGTCCGAGGAGACAGGTGTTCAGCCCCAGTCTTCTACAATTCTTCGTGTGCTTAGCCTGACCGCCAACACACATGTACAATACAGGATGATCTGTACGATCGTCCTCTAATCAAACCTCACACCGCACTACCGTGCAACGGTAAGGATCGATGTACGAATCAGTTCATCCTTGTGGGATCTGCCGCATTTGCGGGCGATTCGGCTTCGTGAATCTGCATAGCATCCTTCAGCGCGGTTCCGAGCTCCCAGACAACTCCTTGAACTTGTTCTCATATGGAGAAAGACGCCATCTGCCATGCTCAACCGTCGAACTCCGACGCAAAGGTGCCGAGGGCGCGCACGCGCGTAGAGGCGTAGCCGCTTGGCATGCAGTAGACAAGCTACCTGCCCGCCGAGCTAGAGTTGTCATATGCCTAGCCAGGGTGACCAGCCAGTTCACCCATATTCAGTAGCCTGACAACACTCAGTCTGCCGGGATATCTTTTTCTGCACTTTTTCACTCTCTCAGCTGTGACATTCTGGCTTTCTCCGTGAGGCACCATGACAGAGATACTCTTCCGCTTGACAACTCTCCAAACTCCAGCTGCTCCCACGTCTAGGCTTGCGAAACTGGCTTACTGCCTGCTGGCCCTGCTGAACTGCATCCTTTTCGGAATTGGCATGATCGTCATTGGCATTTTTGAGACCGACGCTACAGATATTTTAATCGGTATCCTTCAGCTGATTCTCCCGCTTGTTGGCTGGATCTGGGCCGTCGTCTGGGGAGTCATCATGATCACCAAAGCTGTCCTGACGCAGCCGGAATGAGTTCGGTATTCCGAAAAATGTCTCATGTCACCCGCAGAGCCAGCTACGCATGAAAAACGGTCCAAACCTCAGCCTCGTTCCTCATGACTATCGCCGTGACCTTGGAGGCTGAAGTCAGCGCAATGCCACGAGCTCCTCGTCAAGAACCGTATGAAGACTACGTTCCCCCCGCAGGAATGACTCTGGGAAAGAGCGAGGGTCGCATTATCAATACATTTGCACTGGATGTTTCCTATTTTCCGCTCCGCACTAACAACCGTTCGCATTCTGTTTGACGCCCATGAGGTCCACCGTTCTACATACATGAAATAATGCGTATTCATCGGGTCACTGCAACTCTTGGAAAGGGACCATGCACTCCTATGGGCAGCAGACCCCGCAGGAGCTTGATCCGGTCGGCTTTATCCGCGGCGACAAGCGTGGAATTCACTCGTTCTCACTTGGAACACATTCAGGCGGGCGTCTTTGGCGGGCAAATCTCTCTGAGAGCGCTTCCTCGTGCAGCGCGACCGCCACACACATGCGGACATGTGCGACACCACTGCCAACTGACGGTGTGATCCAAGGTATTCCGGCTTTGTAGGTCACCGGACGACTCTCCTGATTCTGCAACGCGGTAGACCTGTTCCTAACCATAACTACCTGCCTCACAAAGCAGGAATCGCGCGTTTGCGGCGCAACTGCACCCGTCGCATCCAGTAATTTTCAGTGTACGAGCACAACTGTGCTAGCAAACACTCCTAAACGTAAGTATGCTACTCATTTCCGACACACTCGGCTTTCTACCAACCAGCATCCGCGCTTGTGCGTCTAACTAGGACTGGCGCCCGCCACACAACACTGTTAGTGCCTCTGTCTCTGTGAAGCGACGCTGGATCCAGATGGTCACCCGCCTAGGCAAATCGTTCCGACTGCGACGGGAAACAGCCAGTGCTACGCACGACTGGCCACTTTACTGTGAAGGACCGTTCGTGAACCTTTCTGCTCGGCCTGTGTAAGACCGAGAGTTGCTTTACATCCACCAGGGGACCGGATAGCGCATGCGATGACCGTAAAGCGAACCGCCGAGGCTTCATGTGGAGGAACAAGCGTGCGCGGCCGGCAGCAAGAGAGACACAGGTGACGCTTTTCAGGATGTCCCACGCAGAAAGACAGTCAAAGTTACTTCGTTTTGCCTCCTCAGATGCCTCAGGTCGTTGAGTAATAAGGGCGGGAGGTGGGCGTATCACTTGTGGCGTCTCTGTGTGAGTTAGCTCTCCAAGGATCGATTTTGGCTGACTCACGTGCGAAATCGCCGTTCGGCAGCGGCGACACTGGGATGTGTATGATCGTCTCATCCGGAGTGTGGTCATCTCCTCCTGCTTCTTTCCTTTCCCTCCATCCGTTCTGCTTTTTGGGCCCCAGGTACTGCGATAGATCGTCCGCCTATGAATGCATTTAAGGCCGTTTCTGCTGGAGGCTGGCGCCGCCGTCTCGATTTTTCGGCAGTGTCCATGCTGTCGCTGCACTAGCCGTCTGTGAGAGAGAGCGAGCGCGCGCGCGCGTCTCTCCCCTCTGGCGACGGCTTTTTTGTAGCACTTACTTTCCTCTGCGACGGGTTCATCTGCGGAAGTAGTGTTTCCCGCTTTTCGTTGGCTGCAAGAGCTTTTCGAGCTTTCAAAATTCGTACCTTCTCCGCTTGAGCGCCTTCGGGGCCTCAAGGAGCGCCGATCCACGCGCGGGCGGGTGCAGACCTCCGATCATTTTTTCGCCTTGAAGGCGCTCTAGGCGGGCGGCTGCACACGGAGAGATTATCGCCTTTCACCAGTCACGCATGACGGCAGGACTATCTTCTAGAGGCTTCTTCTTCCAACTCTTTCTCCCGTCGCGCCCACGTGGTGAAGCGCCGCGTGTGTCTTCGCTTCGCCAGGTACCGGCGTCGCTTTTTGACTTGTCTACGCGGCACACAGACTGCTGACGCTCCCAAGTGTGATCTTCTGGCGAATGCATTCGCATGTATTTTTCTGAAAGCCACCAGAAGGCTCCACCGCTGCGCTAGAGAGCTCCACAGACGTGGGCATAAAGTAGCGTCGCGGAACTGTCTGACCGGCGGCGGCGGGATAGCCAAGGTATCCATTGTTTAGGTTGAGAAAGAAAACTTCTGACCTGACTGGCGTGTTTGTTCTGTGGAGCGCGTATGAAGCACCACAGACGTGCTGCTGGCAAGGGGAATTGTCACATCTCGCTCCGTGCTTTCGAGGGCCGGAAGGGGGCGCAGTCCGGCGTGTGCGTTCAACGACCTTTCTGCAGCAGTATCGTTCTCAGTCTTCCCCTGTCCTGTTCATCGCTGGGCGCGGACCTGGAGTTGGAAATTTAACCCTCGCGCGTTCATTTAGTTCCTTTCTATCCCCACCCCCCCCCCCCCCCCCCACCCCCCTCGCCAAGTCAGCCCTCGCCACATGCTTTGTGGGCGCGGGTCCGCATTCCAGTCCTCACGTCCTTCAGCCGCCTTTTACAGCTGCTGCGCGAAAGCCACAGTTCTCGAGATGAGAGTCTTCCTGGTCCCCTACGTATCCCTTCCTCTTTCATAGACTCGTGGTATGTGTCTGTGGCTACGAAGCTCGTTCAGCAGATCAAGAGAGCGTCGCGTGCCGGTCTTCTGCCGGTGAAGGGAAGACGCGTCCCCCGGGGTTTCGCGCTTCGTCACAGAAACCCGTGGCTTCCGCTCCTAGGGTCGCTTGAAGGGATCTTGTTTCCGCCTGCGTGTGCAGTCTATGGATGCGCAGCAGGTGGGCGCCGAGCTGAGAATTCCCTGCGGTCTCTCAGCTGCGGCTGCGGGGGGGCGGGCGGCGCTGCGTGGTTTCTGTTGGATCTGTGGGGTGGAGAGGATTTTTTGAAGGGGGGGCAAACCCGAGAGTTGTTCTGTTTTTGGCTGAGGGGTTTGCGGCAACGCCTTCCGCATTCGCTCCCAGTGTTCCGTGGTGTGCGCGTGCCGAGCCCTTCCTACGGGGCGAATCGTGGGTGCGCGTCGGTTGTTTGGCGGCCTGCATCTCCTCGCACACTCCGTCGCGTCCACTTCCTGCCGGCGCAGACTTGCCTCGCTGCTGTTCTGAGGGCTGATGGAGCCTGCGGCTGTTGAGGTGTGCTCGCCGCTGCCGGGTGGAGGTCCAGAGGAGAGCGTGCCTTCGCCGGCATCCCATGTGCTGGGGGACGCGGAGCCTTCCTCATTCGCGAGTTTCGCCGCAAATATGACCACCTGCACGGCTCAGAAGGACGCTCGCGGTGTGTCTCTTGTGTCTGCTTTTTTCCCCTCCTGTGCGCCGGTCACCCAACCGTCTTTGACCGCGGCGTCGCGTGCGCCGCCTCAGACGGTCTCTAGCGAGGGACTCAAGCACGCGCCGCCCTCGTTTCCGAGCGCCTGGGAGACAGCAGCTCCAGCGAGTCCGACCGCTCCGCGAGATACCGTGCGCCAGTTTCGCTGTCCACAGGAAGATGAGGAGGACGACGCGCCGCTGTTTGCAGGCCGCTATGAACGTCGCGCCTTCTCGCCGTCTGATCTGCTGGGCGAGCCGATGTCCCCGTTGCAGGACGGCGAAGTGAGTGAGGATGTGCCTCCGCCGCGCCGCCTGGATGCCTCTGAGGAGTTGCTCGGGTGCTGCGGATTCGGCTCGCCAGCAAGTAGCGCCATGGACGATGTGTCGCTGGCGTCCCTGACCCTCGCGACGAACGCAGATCTCTCCTCTTCGCTCAGCACGCCCACGTTCTGCGCCACGTCCTCGCGCGCCTCATTCTCGTCGTCTCTGTGTACCGCCTCCTCCCCCGCCTCGCCGCAGCGCCGGAAGCCGGCGGAAAGCGACTTTGACACGCTCTGCGAGGCTGGAGTTTCTCCCGACTGTGGAGCTGCGCACCCGGGTCTGGGGGAGAGTGCGACACGCGGCAAGAAGCGCTCAGCGCTTTCTGCGGAGTGGACGAAGGAGCGCGCGCGGGACGCCGAGGATGTGGACGCGAACATCGAGGCGATCACCACCCTTTTTGCAAAAAAATGCAGACTCAATAGCAGTTATGCACACGCCAGCGCCGAATCCGCGGCACACATGCATCGCTCGGGGGCCTTGCTGCCGCTGGCGGCGTCGCCACCGCGTTTTTCGCCGGCGGGTGCCGGAGGCATGGGACACGGAGACGGGCAAAGTGCGAATCTGGAACCAACTGCGGGCGCCCCCATGCAGGAGGGCGTGTTTGAACGGCTTATAGCCCGCGCGACGACGAGAGGCGTCGTCTTGGTGCTTCCCCCGGAACAGCGTGCCCCGACCCCCGTCAAGGCGGGGATGGGCGAAGCCCCCACATTCTGAAGGACTGCCCGCTGGAGCCCAACGCGCCCGAAGGGCGCCTTGGGCTCTCCCCGTGGGGGGAGCGGAGGGGCACACGGTTGGGGCCTCAGGGGGAAGTAACTGGTGAGGGGGGGTCGACGCGAGAGGCAAACGCCAACCGCCGCTCCACGGAGACTCTTGCGAATCCAGGCGGCCAGAACATCGGCGAGGCGGAGCTTGTATCCCGCGGGAGCGACGGCGAGTCGGTTAAGCCTCGCGACTGCGCCGCGTCGGGGTCAGGAGACTTGAGCTGCCGGCGGACTTCCAGGTGTTCTACGTCTTTATCAGACCGTCCGCCGTCTCCCGCTGCGTCGCGAGGAACCTGCCGCCCGTCTCTCGCTTCTTCGTTTTCCCTTTCGCCTCCGCACGCGTCGTCTTCTTCGCTGCAGCTGCCGAGCGGCACCCCAGAGCTGGCGCAGGCTCCTGTGGCGTCGCAGCCGACGGAGATGTGCCCCGAAGAGGCAGACTCGCTCTCCGACGCCGAGCCGAGCGTGTCGCCACCCCGCAGACGACGTTTCGCGCAGACGATCGACCTCTGCAGCACCCCGCTGTCCCCATGCGCGATGCACATCCAACGCCTCGTGCGTCTGTCCAGCATCGGGCTTGATGGGTGCCCTGGCGCTCAAGCTAAGGCTAGTGGAGTGGACGCGAGCGAGCGACGACGCGGCGGCCTACGTTGGGAAGCAGAGTGCGAGGCCAGCGACTGGGAAGAGGGCTCCGCGGCCCGCAAGCAGACGCGCCACTCGACGAGTGAAGAGGCGAAGCGCCAGCGTGTGAAGGCGCTTCTCGGGCGAGCGACGCCGCCTTCCCGCGATGCCGCAGTCGCCGCCCCCGCCGTGCGTGGGAGTGTGGAACGCGAGCGCGCCCAATCCGCGAATGTCGAGCAATCCGGCAGCTCCGTGGGGGGGGCGTCCGCCTCAGGCCAGACTCTCCCTCGGGGGGCTGGTGAACCCGCGGCGGGTTTCAGGTCGCGCGAGGCGCGCGTAACGGGGCGCGGACATGCGGCGACGCCAGATAGGCTTTCTGTGGAGTGGCCGTGTCGCCGGCACGGAGACGAGAATGGGGACGAGGCAAGATACGCGACGTCGCGTGGGGAGCTGTGTCGGCGCCAGAGGCAAGACGGAGGCCCACAGGACGAAGAGGACGAGGGGGACGACGACCTGGATTCGGACTTGCCTTCGTTTGCGTCGCCTCGGCTGCGTCGGGGGTACTCGGCTTCCGCGTATTCCTTTGCGTCTTCGTCTTTCTCCGGGGGATCATCTTTCTCAGACACCTCGTCAGTCCTCAGTGGAGAGACGTTCGCTCCGGGCGTGGCGCTGTCCAGTCGAGGCAGCAGAAGCGGCGAAGGCTTCTCGTCGATGTCTTCGTACTCGTCCTCCGACAGCTCCTTTGGGTCCGCGAGCTGGCAGGGCGGCAGTACCGAGTCCCCTCCGTGGACGGGGTTGACGGCTTCCACGCGGGCATCGCCTCCGGTGTCGCCTTCGGACCTCCTCTCGGCGGTTCCGCCATCCTCTTCGGCATTTTCGTTGGCAGCGGCGCGCGTGGCGCCTGGAGCCTCGTGGCTACTCTCGCCTCCTGCTTCGCCACACGCGGGCGCGCCCTGCTCACCGCCTGGGAGCTCGTCGGCGGCGCAGCGACCCCCACAGGCTGACGCCTCGCCAGCCGGTGAGCGGCAGAGGTCGGCGGCGGCGGTCTCTTGGCGGATCGCGTCTCCGCTTCTGGTTCCCTCTGTGCCGGCCTCGGCGTGCTTCACGGGGGCGTCTGCGCACGGGGCGCCCTCGTCGATGCACGCGGCGCCGTCGCCGACGCGATCCGCGCCTCACCGCCTTCACCCGACGTCGCTCTCGCTCGGCTCGTACCTCTCAAGAGGCAGCGGAGCGCGCGGAGTTCGAAATGCTGTTCTGTCGTCGTCCGCGGCGTCGGCGGCGGGCCGCGGAGACTCGAGGGCGGACGGGGGGGCCCTCTGCGGGGGGGATGC
Organism: Besnoitia besnoiti; assembly: GCF_002563875.1. Taxonomy (NCBI): domain Eukaryota; phylum Apicomplexa; class Conoidasida; order Eucoccidiorida; family Sarcocystidae; genus Besnoitia; species Besnoitia besnoiti. The sequence continues at coordinate 2,629,127 of NC_042362.1, read as the reverse complement.
CAGCGCAGAGGGCGCCGCGGGGGACGAGCGGCCGGGGCGACGAGCCAGCGACCAGTCCGAGCCCAGGTTTATCGACTACGTGGCCGCCAACCGCTTGCTGCGTGAGGCGCAGTTCGAGTGAGACATCGTTTTTTTATTTACACGCGGAAACGACATTCAGCGTTTTGACCTCGAGTCCATTTTTGTAGCTGAGAGATTTCGAGATGTGTGTGCGGCACGAGCCGCGAACGCGGTTCGTCGCCAGCGCGAGGGAGGGAGAGGGGAATACAACGCTATTAGGAGAAAACGGTTCGCGCGACTGGTGTCAGGGAAGCGAAGCAGGTCAGATTCGCGAGGGCCTGCAAGCGCCTGTGAGGACGAAAGACGGCGAAGGGAGCAAAGGGAGGGACTAGTTGCGATGCCATGCCGGCCCGTCCTCGCCTCGCAGGTTCCCGTCAGGTTCATCGCTGCGCAGGTCTGCGAAAGAGCCTGCCAATCCACTGCCGTGGATCGATGGGTGGAGATGCGAAGGGCGGCGAGGCTGGGGCCTGAGTGAGGCGCGGGGACTACTGAGCGGCGAGCTTTCGAGTGCAGGCAGCAGACACAGGACGACGAGCCGAGACGGGGGCGGACATGATCGCCCGCGCACGTGTCCACGCGGGTGGTGACTGGCTGTCCTACGGGTGTGTCCGCCTTTGGCGCCACATTCGATGATCGTGACCCTTGCCCGTAAATCATGTGATATTTTTATTGGTGACAGTTTTTCCTTTCCCAGGGGGAGGGGGGGCGGGGGTCGGGTGGAGTCAGTCCGAAGACGCGGATTCTCTCGCTTCTCCGCCGTACCTAGAGGCGGAGGGCCGTCGAATGTGCTGGGCTGTTGCCCCTAGAATGCGTTTTGGCGTACGAGGAGTTCATCCGGGCGACGGCAAAGAGTGTTATGTTGAGCGGCGCATGTGAGCTTCGACTCTTAGATAGCCAGTGTTGCGCGCGAAGTTGGGCTAGCGGCGTAGGCCACATTTGTATCTCTAGTGTATCGTGGTATGGGTGCGCCAAGACGTTGGGGAAACTTTTGTTCGAGTGAGTTCTTCGGTTGGGCCCTGGTAGGGGCATGCAGCAGCGCGCAGAGGAAGGAATAAAACAAAGAATAGCGGAGAGCAGGGGAATCTGCGGCAGTGTCCTACTACGTGCCGGTCATCGTGTCACCGTCATTATCTCGTTAGGAGAACAATGGGACTAGGAGCATTTTTCTTGTTTGCTTCTTCGACAAACTATCATTGAAGGTGCAATTCCGTGCCGACGACAGGGGATCGCGCACGAGGCGTTGCGGTACCTCATGTCTTCGATAAATCTATTGAGTCATTCCCTTGCCAGGTATGGGCTTCCACATCCTATATCTGCAGAAACATAATACTCTTTTCGCCCACCCCAGCGCCCAGACAAATTCACTTTTGTAATTGTCTGTACCCGCTATATATAAAGACCTAAGCCACTTATATATATATATATATATATATATATATATATATATATATATATATATATATATGTAGCCGGGGACATACATATGAGACACGGAATGCCCCTGGACACTGGGGCGAGCGGAAAGAGGATTTTGTACTCTTTCAGAATGTAGGCGTATATATATAAATATGAATAGAGGGTAAAATAATGTAAAACGGAGTTCGTGTGTGAGATACGAGATTTGGTCGAGCTGCGCATGCGCGCGTGTGAACGCGGCTTTTTCCAGGTACTTCAGACGTCGAACCTGGTGGTTCCATTTGTCTCAGTTCATTCTTATAATTTGCATACACCGTGCCACACTTCCACGTGACGGAAATAGAGCTCTTAATGCAGAAGCTCCTGCAGCCCTTGGTGCGCAACCGATGAATGCAACTTGTGGCTGTGCGTTGAAGCGCGAACGGAAGTCTATATGCTTCATTTGCGCACAGTGAAGAAGACCCTTTGGAAAAAAGAAAGAAGAGAAGACGGCATATTATATATGCAAATTACGTGCTTCTCAGTTGCTTCGTTCGTTACGAGTAGGTGTCTCGCTACGCTGGCATATAGATGCTTGTCAAGCTGGAGCGAATCCGCGGTGGGCGGCTGAGGGCAATTCAAGACGCAGAGAGTCCCGTGACATTTGAAGTTGTGTTTTCCAAAACAATTTCGCAGACGGAGAAGCGGCAACGCAAGTGAGGCCTTGACAGTGGTGATGAGAACCAGAGGATGCACGCGGATGGCGCAGAAATATAGATATATGACTACCTGCAAAGTCCATACTGTCTTGGATTTATTCTGGCGATCAATCGCTAGTATTTGTTGCCGGAGACGGGCACAACCATGCCTGGTAGATTGGGGCATGAGATGAGCCAGAAAATCGCTCGACTAAAAACACCATTTACCCAGCCACTTTTCAACTGGGCGTGCGCCCCCACACCGAGCTCTAGAGACGGCATGCTTGATTATTCAGTCGGAGAAAGAATCCTGTTCGTTTCCCAACAGCCGTCGCGCACAATTAGCCTTTCATGAATTTCTCAGCTAGACCCTAAACGACTTCACGTGCACCTTTCGTGCGACCCTAGATACCAGCTTCCTATGCAAGCTGCTTGCATACATGGACATCTCCCTATGCTGTCTATGTACCTATCTGTTGTCAACTTATATGAATACACATATCCCCTTGTCTTCGAGTGTTTGCACTTCTAAGCGCCGATGCAGCAGCTTAGACGCCCATTCACCTCTGCCGGCCTCATCTCTACAGTCGCTATGTATATATATATATATATAAATGCACTTTCTCACATCGGCGTGATTTGTGTCCCTGCAGGAGCACCTGAAGTCCTGCAAGGTCATCGTTGCTGCCAAGGAAGACGCCGCTTCTTCGCTGGACCCGCCGCTTTGGCAGCCGGAGGCCGATCCGCGGCTGGGCTCGAAGGCTGTGTAGCGCCTGCGGGCGCCTCGCTTTCTCGCCCTTCAGGCCTCTTCCGTTCGTCTCTTGGAGTCACCGGCTGGCACACTGAATCCGCATGCGCATGTGGAGTTTGCCACTTGTTCTCCCCCTGCATGTCGTCTTTGCCGCTGTGCTGCGCGCCGCCGCCCGCGCCACGGGCTCGGTTTGTGTTGGGTGTCTCTCTCCCGGTCTCCTCCTCTCTACTCACCGCCCGGCCTCGAGCTCGCACCTCCTCCCTGCCTTGGGGCCCGTCCGTGGCTTCTTTCAGTTCGCCCAGTAGAAGCGGCTCCGTCGAACCCCTCAAGCCCTGAGGACGCTCTCCACATCGGCTGCGACTATGGTTCCCCGGCAAACAGCACTCCAAGCCCGTTTGGAGCTCTGCGCCGCCACACTCTCTTGTTCCTCTCCGAGCATGCGCTTCCTCTTCTCCCGCACAGGCGCGAAGAGGCGAGACGCGGCCGAGCCCGCCGACGCCCTTGGCGTGGTTTGGGTGCTTTGCTCTTCCGCCGGCTTCCCCTCCATTCGCTGTCTCCGCCTCGTCCTCCTCGCTTCGCCCGCCATTCATGGGCTGGGAGAAGGAGCCAGACGAAGCTGCAGGAGGACAACTAGTGAGCGGCGCAAGGCTGACGCGCTCAGGCTTTCCACTGGGTCGCCGCTGGAGCACTCGATTCTTCCGGAAGCACTTGACGTCACCGCAGCGCGGGGCGACCTCTTGCCGCTCCTCCATTGGAAGGCACCCAACCTCTTGTCGCGCTGCCTGGGGGGCAGGTCGTTCGGCTCGTACTCGCGGGCTCATGTCCTTCTCGCCTGCGCCTTCCCTGCTGTGCTCGCCTCCATCCCCGCCGTTTCCTTCACTCGTCGCCCTGCGTTTGCGCCGCCACACGCCGCAGCTTGAACGCTGTCGCGCCGACGTCGAGGCTGCGAGGCCGTCAGAGAGGCCCATTGCGCCAGGCTCTGCGAAGTCTCCCGACGACCAGGGTGCGCCTTCGCCCCGGCTGTCCACTCCCATCGGCCGGCAACTCACAGCGACGAGCTGCAGCGGGGCCTCTGCTGCCCTAGCGCCGCGCAAGGGACCTAGACGTTTACGAGGCGAACAGGAGGCGGCAGCCGCGCGAGCGGGGAGCAGTAAAGGGGCTGCGCGCACAGGTGAGGGCGTGACGGCGGTGCCCTGGAGGCCCCTGGTGACTTGAGAAGCCGGCGTCCGGTGGAGGGGCTCGTTCGGGAGACTCAGCCTCGCATGCGCGTCGCCAGATCGGTCGGCGTCGCGAGCGCACCCTGTGACTTGACCCATGCCGCGCGCGCCTCTGCGCCGGTCCTCCTTATGCGCTTCTGCTTCTGCGCGGCTGGCGGCTCGGCTCGTCGCGCCGGCGACGGCCAGCGCGCGCTGCCACGCTTCCTCGCGCAGGCTCCGGAAGAGTTCGCTTTCCTCCAGCTTCTTCGTGGACGGCTCCAGCGACTGCGACGCCCCCCCCGGCGCAGCCGAGGACGAGTCGCGGGGCGCGAGGCTCTGCGCGAGGGCCTCGCAGCCTGCCGCCGGGCGTATGCCGCCGGCACTTCCGCCTCGCGACAGAGGGAACAGGGGGACGCCCAGAAGAATGGACAGTGCGATCTGGAATTCGGAGCAGACGAAAAGCGTCGGCGCGTCGTGACGCGCCGCGGGCGCAGCAGACGCTACCGAGGGGGCACGCACAGAGGAGAGATGCAAGCAGTCGTGGGCGGGAGAGGCGCAGGCGGTCGACAAGGGAGGCAGACACCCCGAAAAGGCAAGGTACATGGCGAGGAGGATCCCTGTGAGGAGGGACGCTGTCTTGGAGTCCAGTGCCGCGGCTTCGAGGTCCTTCGGAACGACCAAAACAAAACTCTCTTTCGGTGGTGAGGAGCCGCGGGCGGAAAGCGCTGGGCAAGGCAAACACGAAGCCGCACTCCACGTTTCCGCATGCGTCGTGGCGTCGCGGTCCGCTGCTCCAACCTGAGGAGAGCCACGGAAAGACGCGATTAATTCCTCTCGATTCGTCCGCGTTTCCTCAAGTTTCGTGTGAAGCCAGTGAGCCAAGCGCACCGGGCAGACCTGCTGCGGCGGATTCGCTGCGCTGGGCACCGCGAGCGAGTCGTCTTCCAGCGCGAGCAGGCAGTCGCGCGCGGAAAGCAGTCCCCGCGAGGAAGGAGCCTCCTGACGCGCGGGGGCGGGAGCCGAAAAGAGAACAGAGGCTTGCGAAGCAGCGGACGAAGGCGCAGACTCGCGTGCGGCGGCGAAGAGGTCGATGACGGGGACGCGCCCCTGCCTGCGCAGACGGAGTCCAAGCGAAAGAGCGGACGGGACCGCGCCGTGGAGAGGCGAAAGACTCCGGAAGAGACGAACGGATGAGCAAAAAAGAGCGCCTCCCACTGGAGACAGAGGAAACTAAATTCCCGCGCGCGCCGCAAAGAGCCACACACACCGAGCCGCGGCCAGCGAGAGATATAGTCCTCAAGGACTTGCCGCAAGCAGACTGGCGGCTGGAAAACCGGCACGTAGCCACCAAGGCCTAACGCCGAGAAGGGATATGGCGCACACGCTCGCCGGGGAGTTGCCTGGGCGCGAGGGGTGAGGAGAAACTCACTGAAGGTTGTTCATTTAGGCGAGCTTCAAACTTCGTTTTTGAATTTCTGCTAGCTGTAGAGTTACGCTCCGCAGGAGGGGCTTTGCCGGGTTGGCTGCATAGAAGGCATGTATGAGGAGTTTTTAAAGATTTGATTACCTATGAATGGGCTACGACTCGTTTGTTTGCCGCGATATGGACACCACCGGCGCATGTTACCTGAGGAGCTCCGCAAGCTGACTGGAGCGTTTCCGCGGCTCTTCTCTGTCTTCTTCAGCCTGCTCTCCGCGTTGAAACCAGTTGTGGCTTTCAGCGCCGGCCGGCGGGAAGAAGAGCCAAAACACGAAGTTCCGAAAGAGATCCTGTCGCGGAGTTAAGAGAGGCTGTTTAGCGTAGCCCCTCAGGATCTGGTGGCTGTTGATGGCGGCCATTGGCAGGAACGCATCGGCAATCGCAAAGCCACGAGCTTGCCTCCTCTTGCTCCCCTCGTCCTCCGAAGCAGCCCTGTCTGCAGCTGCGCCCGGCCCCACTCGGGTTGCGCCCTGGCGGGGGTCCTTTTCGGTCTTGACCCGCGAGCGCGCCTCGAGGGTTGACTCTTCGCCCTCTCCCTTCACGAGGCGTCGCCAGTCAGTCTCGGCCTCTGGCGAGCACGCGACGCCTAGGCTCGACTCTCCTTCTCTCGCGCTTTCGCCTTGCCGCCCGCCCTCGCGCTGCGCCTGCGCGAGATGGCAGCGAGCACAGCGGCGAACGGCCTCCGCCGCGCGGGAGGAAGCGTCGGCTTCGCGGCTAATAGACGAGGGCCCGCTGCCGCTCAGCGCGGACTTGGCGGTCGCTTCGGCGCCGGAGCACGCTGCCGGCGAGGTGGGAGAGAGGCAGAGAGGGCAACCGTCTGCCTCGAGAAGGCATCTTGCTAGGTAGATGCCTCTCGCGCGGGGCGGGGCTGGCGTTGCGCCCTCCGTGGGCTGCAGAAGCGACAGCGGAAAGATCGAGGGACTCAGAAGCGGGCGATTCGATAGAATGCACCCGAGAAGCTTCGTCCGCGGCAGCGGCGGGCGACTTGGCACAAGCAACGCGCAACACGCCGGATGCCATCGCTCCGTGAGGAAATACGCGCCTGTGAGCATCGGAGAGAAAACAGTTCCAAATGTCTACGAGGGCGATGCGTGGAGTGCTCAGTCGTAGCTCTAAAATATATGAATTCTACAAATTCGAAGTTGCAGGCCACAGAGTGAAGGGATATACAGGACACGTCGCGTCACAACTCGCTGTGTCAGTACGCAGGGTTTGCCATGACTCGTGCTCGTGTCCTTCGCGGAAAGAGGCAAGCGACCGCAGCAGGCGAAGGCGTTGATCATACCACGCACGCCTTACCGCTCCATCTGCCTCTCTCGCACAGCTCATCGACGACTTCCGCGCTCGTGGGAGTCGCGTCCTGTCGCGCGCTGTCGGACGCGGCTCTTGCGGCGCCCGGCGTCTGCTCAGCGGAGATCGAGGGAGACGCTAGGGGCCGCGACGAGGAGAGACAGAAGACAAGTGGGAAGAAGCGAAGCACAAAGTCAGAAGAGCACGGGCCAAAACGAAGGATATCGCCGTCAAACAGCTCGAACCACCTTCGCGTCCCCGTGGGGTCCTCTGCTGCGACGCCTGCATCCTTGGATTTGGAGCCCGCGCGGCCCCTCCGGTGCGCCTCGCGGAGCTCAGGCGGGTAGCGAAGCAGGACGTCGTTCCGCTTGGTGCCGCTGGTGGAAAAATCGACGAAAAACACGCGTCCGGTCTGAGTCACCGACCAGCGGACAAGCCGCCGCCGGCAAGAGTCATCGTCACCGCGAGCAGAACAGGAATTCGGCGTCTCGGTTAACCCCTCTCTCTTTACGCGACACCCAGAGGAGAGCGCGGAGCTGCAGGAGACAGGCGAGACAGGCGGGGGTGTCAGCAGAGGTTTTAGGTGTGCGTGAAGGTGTGACTCATGCGTCGGTGTGGTGAGTGGAAGGCTGGAGGATCGACCGGGGAGGGATGGCTCGTTGCCTTCGAGACTGCTTTCTGGCACCGAGGTCGGCGACGCGACTCCCTCCGGAAGAGGAAGACGATCCCGTGAAGAGAGAAAGATCGCTTCAGGCGCGGGAGGAAAAACTCGGAAGCAGCCGTGAAGGCGGCTCACGCCGCGGTCTGGAATTTGAAGCGCACACTGGGGACTCCGGCCGACGCTAAACGCGTAGTCTACGGCCTCATCGGCATCTCCGAGAGACGAGGGAGAGTCCGCAGAGTGATGCTTTCGTTGCGGCGCATTCGCCGTCTCGGATCGAAACACATCGCTGCCTCTGCCGGTCTTCCTGGCCTCAGCATCCTGTGAAAATCCACTAGGCACGCAAGACAAAGAGGGGGGCAGGGCCCACACCTCACCGGAGTTGCAGTTGATCAGTTTCCAACTCATGACTTCCGCATCAGTCGGTGTAGGTACACCCCAGGGACTTCCCTTCAAAATCTAACCGTGTCCATCACATCGGGGTTCTTATGCATTGCCGAATTTTTGGCTCGGAATGCCGCCTGAGGCACGGTCGCGCAGACTGCATCGCTGCAGGACGGCGCGAGGAAGCGATGCAGTGAGAGAATACCTGGAAAAACCTCACTTAGACTGACAGGATGGCGCAGAGGCAGGTGAGGGCAACCGCAGAAAACACTGGGACTACATCAAGCTCTCCGCTGCTGAGCTAGCTCGTACCGCCAAGCGCATGGTATTCGGTTATCCGTAGAGGGGGGTTTTAGATTGCACACTTGGAAAAAATCTTCTCTTCGGGTCTGCAGGAAACGGGGCCGAAATTGCACACCAGCAAAAGGGCGCAAAGTACTTCTGCAGGAAAAACTCAAGTAAGGAGGGAAGGATATTTTTACACAGGATGAACCGAATGCTCTCTGCAACCGTGTGCTAATCTCGAAAAGAAGCCAAGAAAAACACCAGCAGGACGATCGCTGAATTACGAAGGTCACTCTTGAAGATGGATTCTCTTCGGATTTTTGTCGAGAGTATTGTGTCCGTAACATGTGGAGATGGCCATTCGTAAGACGTGATTTGTGCAGTACGCTAAAACTGGAGAATCCGAATGCGCAAGACATTCGTCGTTTTCTGCATGTCTTCGTCCTGCGCATGCATCGACGCTAGTGCGCGAGATCGCGGGCATGTCGGCGCTGTGACGAGAGCTATCCTCCTCTCACTAGGCAAAGCCCTAAACACTTCAGCCACAGAGTGTTTCTAGTTATCCAACTCCATCGGAGAGGCCACCCTTCAGTTTTCAGAACTAGCCTCCTAGGTGACGTCTTCAAGGCGCCTGCGACTGCGCAGTGTATCAAAGCCACTTCAAGCTAGTCACAGGGGTGGAGACGAAAAATTGAATCCCGCAACCTGTAAAAACACTATACTTACTGCCAGCGAGGGAACAAAAGACACCACAGGAAGGGACTGTGGCTGATGGAAAGGCCCGCAGACTGTCACTACTCTGACCATCAGCATCGCCAAGGCAAGCGTGTATCTGTAAGTGCAGAGTCTGTATAATACGAGGCGTAGTGGTGGAAGATAAGCCTTCTCGACGACCGCCTAAAGAATAGTCGGCTGGGATATCATACGAGATCCAAATGCGCGCAGTCTATTTTGCCCGATTTCCACAGGCATCCTACGCACCGACCTATCGTGTGGACACATTCGAAAAACTCTACAGGAGGGCGCAGAATGTGCTGTTGAGCTGATTGGCGCAAGTCGCCTCCTCTGCTGACTTCCAAGGCAGCGCAGAACACAAGCAAAAAACGCATTGAATAGATCGGCGAAACCGGGGGCGATCCGTTGCCTGGAGCTCTCAACCGGCGTTGCCATCTCGCTGGTGTGGAGTAGTTTGCCGCACGGATACCTTTTTATCCATCTGCCTGGAAGAAGAGGATGTTTACTGCAAGAGAGAGGGACAACGCTTTGCAGAATTGATGGTGGAGGGAGTTCCTGTGGCTGTAACGAGCCAACGCGAACACCAACATCTGAGCTCTCTCGTGCGAGCTACACCTGGGAGATTTACAAACAAATTCGAAAACATCGAGTAGATGGTGCCAGCCCAGCAGAGTGCGCAGTGACCACTATACAGGTTAGCATTCTTGAGGACACCGCATGAAATACGCGCGGCAGAAGGGAATACATGATGCCAGCGTCACTGTGCGTCAATCCGGAGAACATGAATGCCCCGCATGAGAGAAGTATGCTCGAAACGTCGACTCGTGGTTGTGCAGAGGTGTTTCCGCGAGGATACTTTAATCTGCGAGCTACAATCATGAGCTTCAGAGACTTCGAACCGGCGTCTTCCACTGCTGTCGTCAGTGGCAGAACAGTACCCCGTGATCCCAGCCACATTAGGGACCGCAGAACAGGCTTGTGTGGAATATATTTGTACTTTATTGCCCGTGATAGTTTTCTGTGAGAGCGAGGCGGCAGAAAGGCGAAGCTATGATATTCATTTAGCATCCTGTGTGGTAGTACGTGAGTGCCAAAAGCATCTGTAAGTGCGTGTATTGGTGCTGCAGCTGTTGGGATGCTCTCTTGATTGCGTCACCCAGGCACAGAGGTTGACATTGCAGTCGACTGTGAAACTGAGACTGCCTAGACGCAGGCCGGCACAACGGGCTCATTGGGATCTGAACTGTCACCCATGGAGCTTCGGGCTAGCGTTCGCGTGCGCGTGGTTGTACGTAACAGACACCAGTTGTAAAAGAGACGTGCTAGACTCAATGCAACACACAATCTCAGATATACTCGATACGGGAACGCGTGTGTGCTACAATACGCGTCAAGTGAACACTGAGAACAGGATTTGCTTCGACAGTAGCTCTCGAACGTCCTTCTGCTTCGCTTTCGTTCATGCACACTCTATACCGGACTCGTATAGGACGTGTCCTTCAGGGTCGCTTTCAAAACAATGAGGACGCCCCAAACGACGGCCCAGATCCAACCGATGACTGGCAGGAGGAGCTGGAGAATGCCAATCATCATGTTGGACACATCATTTTGCAGAAAACCGATGACGATCATCCCGAGGCCGAAGAAGAAGCAGTTCAGCACCCCGAGCAGCCCGTACGTCAACCTGTCCTTGGAGCTGGGCGGTTGCGGCACCGAAAAGTGCATGGTGCGTTGGCCGATGTCGCTCAAAGACATGATGTCGGGAGGCAAAAAAGTCAAAGGGCAGCAAACTCGGAAGCGTGGAAGGCGCCGCGTGCCAGAACAAGAGAGAGAGAGGTGACAAAGGAGGAAAGCGACAGTTATGGTTGGGTGACGAAAGCCTCGACTTCAATCTGGCTGGCCTGACGTACCCCCCGTCGATCTCAGGCAACGAGAATACGAGGCGAAGTGAGCAGTGTCCCAAAAAAACTGACACACCAAGTCGGACCCTAACTCACGTTCATGGAGTGTGCTCACCAGAGGGGGAAGAAACGACTTCTTTTGACTTGTGTCGTTTCACTGTGGCTGCAGGATGCTGGCTGTCTCACGTGATACGTTAGTCGGCGACAACACTCACTGGTCGACTGCAAGCAAACGCATACTTCCCGGCCTCAGTGCCGTTCACTATACAAGAGAACAGCCCCTGTGTTGATATTTCTCCGATGCGAAGGTGCAACCCGCACTCGATTTCCACCTCTAGGCGGCTCGAAAAGTATGCGCACCTCGTAAGGATGTACAGCGTTGACAAAATAGCTTTATAATCACGGTAGCGGGGAGATGTCGTTTGATTGCTCGCGTGCGGGACGCAATGTTCGCTAGAACATGTGCGTCATTAATCGTTACTTTCAAGCTCGGCCATGATTGCGCGGCGCGTATTAGAGGCATGCTACAGACTGGGTAGACACAGGACGAGTGTTTCCTTAAATGCTGTATAGTCGCGGTCCAAAGGCGGTACGCGGCATACCGTATGAACAACACAATGCGCCATCCTACAACTCGGCATCGTCCGTCACAAATACAGGAGACGAATAACGGGCCAAAAAAACAGGCAGTCCAGTGATATCACAGCCGTGCAGTGGCTCGCCGAAAAAGAAGGACAGTCTTCTGCACACTCTTGTGTGCTCTCCGAATGCAAACAAATGAACAGTAGTTAGGCTGCTGCACTATCTGCACTACGAGCCCGCCGCATCCATAGACGCCAGCGTAGTCTCGAGCGGGGCGTGGCATGGAAAACGCTCATCTCGACAACTATCTCAATTCGCTCATCCATGCTGACTGACCTGTGGAGCGCCAGAGCCGATAAAGTGAGTGGATTTGAGACGTCTTTAAGATTATATCCCCTGTCGTGCATGGTGAAAAACACTCATGAACGTGGAAGTCGTCCGAGTTGGTACAAATAAGACCAGTGACGCTCTAGGCACTTGGAGTCGAACGGGATACTTCTGTTTAGGACTGTAAGTTTACAGCCGTAACTTCGCTTGCCATTTCGGCATGAATCATCATTGCCCTCGGCGGCATTAGCACATCGCCGCCGTTTGAGCAGATGATGTTGTTGCCTCTCCAGTACGTGTAGCTCGGGGTGCCTTAACTTCACACTCTGGGCGGGGCCTGGAGTGATAGAGGAAGAATTCAACGCTGGAGAGGCTTTTTGTGCGCTAGAGCACACGTGTTCGTGTAACTTGTTTCGCAAGTAGACGTGGAAGTGTCGCTCACTGCCCAGTCGTCGGAATCGTGTCTTGCCCTGTGCGTCTCTCCGCATGCGGTTAGATGTCTCGTCGCCAGCAACGCCACCGCGTGAGAGACTGCGCGCCCGGGCCCCGCGTAGAAGACGCAGAAGTGTGTCTTCTTTTTTGGCAGCTCTCCACCGAAAGATTCTGAGCTTTCCAGAATTTTTGCTCCTTTTCTCGCTTTTTCGCCACTCGTCAGCTTTTCTCGCAAAGGGGCGCAGTTTTATTGCCGTTCTGGTTCGTCTTGGCAGTCGGCAGGACTTCGGGCCCTTGTGTGTAGACCCTCCTCCTCCTCCTCCTCCTCCACGTGCCTGATTTTCTGTGCACTTTTCCTGTTGAAGCCGTACAGAAATGGAGGCGTATCTCTGTGCCTCTTCGCCGCCACGCAGGCAATTCGCCTCCGTTTGCCCTGTTGCATCCCCCCTGTGTCTGGTTTTCCTCTCTGTCTCCAGCGTGACCGCCCTCCAGCTTCAGCCGCAGTCAGCTTTTCCTTCTGGCTCGTACGGGGCTGCCCGCGTCCCAGGGGCGTACATCAGCGTCTCTCCTTCGTCCGTGTCGCTCTCAAAGCTGTCTGCCCCCTCGTCTTCCCTCCCTCGCAGTCTCTTTGAGAAAGCTGCATCGGCGCCCTCGCTGGACGCCAGACTCCCAGCGGCGGCTGCGTACGCGCCGGCGGCCCCGTTCAGATTCACGGGGACTCTGTCAGGTTTCGGCTCTCACGCCGCCTTCTCCGAGGCCCGTGGCGAGCCCTCTTGCCTTTCTGCGCAGGCGTCAGGAACTGCAGCGTCCAACGCACAGTGCGCGGACGCAGAGGAGAAGCCGACGCCGTTAGCCCTCACGCTGCGGTCCTACCTGCGATGCCACATGTCTCTTCTTTCTGACGCGTCGCCGGCCTTCAGCAACGGAAACCTCATGTTCCTGTACCGGGCTGCAGACGCTCACGAACGCTTGATTTCTCCTCTGGAGCTGCACACGAACTCTCACCACCTCCCCGGAGCCGAAGCCGCCCGCGTCATGGCGACGTTCGAGCCCGAGGCCCTGGAGGCCGCGGTGCCTCCGGAAGCCGACAAGGAGAAACCCCCGCAAGACGAAAGGAAAGTTTTCGCCCGCGAACTTCTCAAATTCGAGGTTCGCCGACTCCACCGCCTCCTCCAATTTGCCTGCGCTGGAGAACTCCGCGGCGAAATCCTCAACAGAGACTCCACCAAAGTCATGTTCGAGCTGCTACAGGTAAGTGCATGTGCCCACGTTTGACGCCGAGCGACCGGCCGTTACGTTTCTTCCAGACACGTTCGGAAGCTGATCCACAAACATCCCTTTTCTCTGAAACGCAATTCCCTTTCGCGCCGTTAGTATGATCTCAAAGGACCAGAAGCCATGTGACCTCTAACGGCAGGCGTGGGCAGGTCTCGAATCTTTCCACGTCAAGGGAGAGGAGTCGCAGAGGAGTTGTCCACGCAGGGGCGGAGCAGGTAGCCAGAGAACTGTAGATGCTTGGAATGAAGAACAGGATACCTCCCACAGTAACGTGCCTGAAGTGTTTACCAATAAGGTGAAAATTCGCGCCTTTTTGCTGCCGACTTTGTCTGACTGCAGGAGGCTGGCCTTCCGCTGTCGAGCGTCTTGGAGGCGTTTGACCGCATGAACAAGTTCTACGAGGTAGGCTGACTAGAGGGCGATCGAGGCAACACACTCGGCTGTCTGTTTTCGCCTTGCGTTTTGGCGTGCTTGCCCGCACACCCACACGCAGACATTTAAGGTTCTGTTTCCGTAGGATTGTCTGCGCGAACACAGCCGACCCGCCCGCTGTGCAGAAGCGTCTCACCGTTCGCTCTGCTAGTCTAGGTAGATTTGCAGACTGCCAGCGCTACAGTCCTTTATGAGCAGATTGCGCGATCGGATTCCGCCAAGGTTTCCCTGCGCGCGTTCGTTGCCCGCTTACCGCCCTCCAGCGTGATTTGGTTCAGAACTGGACATGCGTTGCGAGAGATGCCTCTTGTGGCCCGGAGCAGCAGAGCAAAACGGTCACGCGCCCCTCGCAGCGATTTCCGCCTCCGCGTTTGCCGCCGTTCGATTTGCCATCATCGCACTTTGCACACATTACATCCGCGTGTGTGTGTGTATGGGGGGCGGGGGGGGGGACAGAAAAAAATGCCCGCGGCCGCGTACAAGACGCACTACATGCCGTCGCTCGACTCGCTGAAGTCGCAGCTGCTGGACATCCAGAAGGTACCGTCCCCGGAACAAACGCACGCCGCCTGGTTTCGAGATCCTCGCCCCTGCAGACACACACCGAGCGACACCGAGCCAGGCGCCTCCGATCAATCAGGAGAGGGCCGGGGGGAATGGCGGGGGGCGGCAGCAGAGAAGCAGCCATGTGTGGCCTCGCACTCGCGCCGCTCTAGCATCTCCATTGTAGAGGCCGATCCGCTCGTACGCGGCGTGTGCGGAGGGCACCGGTCTGCTGGCGTACAGGTGTTTGCTGCATGCAGACGAGGATATGTTCGTGCATCGTGGAAATGTGCAAGGTCGTCGCCTGCTGCGTCGCTGTATCCGCTTTGCAGGCCTTCGTCGCCGAAGAGAAAGCCGTGACCAGCCGCCATGTGCTGAGCGAAGTCACCTTCGAGCCTGAGCCAGATCCGCGCACCTTGACGCCGCTCCTCCTGGACATCACCACCATGGGCGACACACTCCGTAAGCGTGAGGGGGGCCTCTTCGCCGCCAGGTGAAGCAGCTCCCGTGAACGAACATCGCTGTGTGCGTGCGCATGAGGTAGTGAGGATCCCGCAGATACGCTCTTCCGTTTGCCTGTGCCGTTCGCGCAGCCGGCGTTGCCGCTTGGAACAAGAAGGCGTGAGAGCTCGCAGAGTATGAGGAGACAAGACCATCGCGGCGAATCCAAATAGAAGTACCTAAACACAGATTCAAATATATACGTTCGTTGGTGCAGTTGTGGCACAGTGGATGCCTCTATCGCCAATCAGAGCCGGAAACAGCCGGCTCCTAAACAGAGAAGAAGGATCCGGGAAGCGTAATCTGCCACGCAAAATCTCGCATCCTCGCTTCATACGTGGTGACGCCGTCCCTCGCATCCACCGAAATGCATATACATAGCTATATATTTCGGCATGCGTTGTTCATATATATAATATATATATTTCGGCGTGCGTTACTCAGTCTCCTCGCGAGCCCAGGAGACTACTGGGAGTGCCCTGAAAGTCTTCCTTGGCGGGTTTTTTCTCGCGGGCCGGCCGCGCGTGCCGATGTTTTCTCGGATCGTCGCGCGAGTCGTTGTCGTTCCCTCTGGAGACACCCGGGGAGTGGCCTCGCCACCAAACATCTCTCGTTTTGCAGAATGGAAATCAACGATGCCCATCGAACCAGTTCATAAATACTTTCTGTAAGTCTGTCTTCATTCCCATATGCCGGAGGGGCGAGAGAACATGTGCTGTCTCTTGCGGCTGCTCGGCCGTTGCCGATTATCTGCCCTGTCAGAGCTCACGAAAATTCCGGCTGCCTAGGAAACCCCAAAGACATGCCTTACTGAGACTTGCCGTATCAGATCGAACTAGAAATTCTACGAAAGACGCAGCTGGTCTTAGTATGTTTCCTTCACCTAGAGCTTGCACAGCACGCACGCGCTAGAGCCAGAAAGCCGCGCAGAGTCCCTCTCTGTTTCTTGCTCTAGAAAGGAATGGAGTGACGCCGAGCACACAATTCGTCTAAATAAGTGACAGCATATATATATATATACTACATGCAGGGCTGTCCTTCGACTATTCCGTTGGGCGGGTGCGTGTATATGTAAATATGTGTAAAGAAATCTGCGGCCAGGCAACAAGAGATTAAGACCTTCCCAAAATACGGCTACACGGGAAGCGAACTACCTTTGAATAAATATATTTATGTAACACAACCTGCCCTTTGCCGACGTCCAACGGATGTGTGGGAGATGAGTTTCGCGAGTCCATGGCAGCTTCTTTTCGAATTTAAGCAGGTTGAGGGGAAAGCACTGGACGCACGGAAATCGCGGGCTGCCTGTTGAGGATGTGCGGCGCAACGTTTGTTTGAGAAAACGTCAAAACGCATCGTGTCGTCAAGAAGGCACACTGATGCACGCGGGTGTTGCGATCTCAATGCAGAATCGTCGCACGTGACGCGCCACAAGGATGCAAATCACGATGCAGCACGCGAGTGACTATTTTGATTCTCCGACCTCTCGATGCGACTAACAAGTGCGTAGATCGAAGCATGTGGGATCAGCTTGATATGACATATTTTAGACGTAGACAGATACCTTTCTGTAAACGACTCCCTGCATCCGTACACAGGAAAACTTCTGCCTTGGAAAAACGGCCTGCGAAGCTTTGCAGCAAAACAAGCTCGCTGCACCCCGCAGTCCTCCCACCAGCTTCTGCGATTTTCTGCTCGTCACTGGGAGATATCGCGCCGCATGGACTTCTCATTTTCCCTTTCTATCGCCTCACACGCTCGTTGCGCCAAGCCGCCTAGCGGCAGGGATTCGC
Source organism: Besnoitia besnoiti (assembly GCF_002563875.1). Lineage (NCBI taxonomy): Eukaryota > Apicomplexa > Conoidasida > Eucoccidiorida > Sarcocystidae > Besnoitia > Besnoitia besnoiti. The sequence continues at coordinate 2,612,403 of NC_042362.1, read as the reverse complement.
GCGCGCGTTGCTTCTCAGCTCGCACGGCTGCAAGGAAACTCTGCAAACTCCCTAAAGAGGCCTCGACGTGCGGCAGCAGGCGGTCCTGTACAGACAGCTCAAGGGCAGCTTGCTTCGGATTCGAAATCTTCACCGAAACAGACCCCGGTCTTCGGCCAGCCTCCGGCTTCGCAGGATCTCCTCGCTTCTGCGGAGTTGCCACCGCTTCTGCAAAGAAGCAGTCGACAGCCAACCAACAAGAAGTGCACAATGAAAAAACGTACAAACAGCGTAAACGCCCCTCCCAGACCCTCGCTCACCATACAAAAGCATACATTCATACATGCAAGCATACACCCGTACATACACACTTCAGTGCGGCGGTTAGTAAAGACACCGGGCTATGGGGCGGCGGCAGCGCTGAGTCGTCTATGCGTCACGCACGTTTCATATACATGTCCAATCACGTATAAATATATATATGTATAAATAAATATATGTGGATATATATATATATATATACATATGGACATGAGCATTAGTTGATGTGAGCCGCACTCACTATGCAATGCCTCACGGCGATGTGTGTCGGGTCACAGTCACCACGGGGAGTCTAGCGTCCGCTTACCGGCGATATCTTTCGCTCGTGCCTCGGCGGCTGCGAGGATGGCAACGGCGAACTGCCGCAAGTCTCTATCGTCGTCTTCTGGGACCGGCGCGAGACGAGGGAGGAACTCTGGGTAGTCGCTGGAGGCGTGCTGCGGAGCCGCGGAGCTCCGGCGGACACGGGCAGTTGGCTGAGAGGCCTCGACGGAGGCGATCTGCGCGTCTGCGCCAGGCACGTCTGAAACAGGAAAGGGTACATGAAAGGCGGATGCGTCTCTATCGCTGAATTCAGGCGACGCCAGGCTCTCCTCTGGAGCTGCGCCGAAGGCAGGCGCGTACAGCGAGGAGGAGAACGAAGACGAGAAAGTCGCGGAAGACGTAAAGCCGAAGGAAGGGGAGTCGGACGCGACGGTCGCCGGAAAAGAGGCCAAGGACGATTCAGCCGCGGTACTGGGCGCGTGGGAGGACTCTGAAGCGTCGAAGCTCCACATCGTACCGACGGAGAGCTGCCCAGAGGCCGGCGGAAGCTAGAACTACCATTCTATCCAGAATGGCGGCTAAAGAGCTAGCAAGGAGATACACAGCTGTGGAACTCGCGGGGCAAGCGGGACCCAACAGGAAACAGGAAGTAACGTGGAGACGTGAGGGATGAAGATGCGCAAGAAGACAGACGAACGATCACTCGGAACTCTCGCAAGGCGCGGAAACGTCGTGAGGCGGAGGCCACGCAGAAGTAGCTTAGGTGGAGGAATCCTAAGCTTGAAGTCATCCAGCTTTGAAGCCCCTCGGAGACATCAGGGCCAGGCACTGAGGAGGATCTCAAGTCCCTCGCTCAAACCCAGAAACGAATCGCAGGGCTTCGTTCTACTCGACTATGCGCCGGCATTCACAGCCTCATCAGACACGCTGCGTTCGTCGGTGTTAGAGGAGACGGAAACACAACGGCATCAGAAACTCTCATCAGGCAGCATGGCAGCACCAAGGCGATGGAAAAATCCCAAAAGAGGGAGAAAAGAGAAGAAAAAAGGGAAAAAAAGAGGCAGGGAAGGTAAGCGGGCAACAACGCGAACACGCAGGAATGTTAATCTGAGGGCTGAAGTTCAACGCGCATGGCAGCACAGTAAGGAAGAGAAAGCTCCAGAGAATAAAGTGAAGGCAAGAAAAGGAAGCCAGGGTCGTACGACGATGATTCCTGGCACAATATGTGAAAATCAAGATGAGGCGGGCAGGTTTGCACAAGACCTGGTGGGTTACTCACCGCCAGTCCTTGCATGCAACTGCTTTTCTGTTTGTGCGTTCTGAAACTTAGGGTGAGGCTTTAACTAGTGAAATTATCGTTTCTGCCGCACCGGCAACTCTCCGGTCTTTCCCTTGGTCCGTGGCGTTCTCCCTGAAGGTCTTCCGGGGACCTTCTTGGTTTTTTGCTTCGCTGTCGTGCCCCGAGTTCCGCATGGAAAAATAAAGACCGCAAACGACTACCTGAGAGGCACCGAAAGCGCCCACAGCGACAGGTCCATGTCATATTTTCTCAATTTCTTCCTCAGGAGCGAATTTACTACTGACTGACAGTTGGTTTCGAGTTCTTTCTGCTCCAGAAAAACTCCTACCAAACTCCCTCCCGAGTTTGTTTATCTTTCAGGACCTACATGCGAACAGTCGGAGTTGTCCGCGCCGAGTGGACGTACAGTGCGAATCCAACGCCGTGCCCGAGGACGTGTTTTCCGCTGCAGTTTCTGAGATTGGTCTTCAAGCGCGAAACTGGTCCACGAAGAGAGAGGCAGAGAGGCAGGAGTGTTGGAGCACGGAGACATTCAAGGACGACAAAGAGAGCGTCGCGGAGGCCCAGATCTGGGTTGAACAGACCCGATCTGCATCTGTGACCGTTCCCGTGGCTTCTTAGGACGTCTGATTCTTTTTAATGAACGTGAGGCCGACCTGGACTGCCTCCTTCAGCCTCTTCCCCGCATGCCGTGTGTGTCCCTCGTGGCAGCCTCACGTTTCGCGCACGTCGATCTGAATTCTCGCCCTGAACCGTCTGAGGTACCGCGCGTTCCCGAGAGAGGCGCTCTCACCGTTTCTCACCTAGAATGGATGTTGCGTGCTGATCTGTGGTCTGGTTTCTTTGGCGTCTTCCCGTTTTCTCTCCCGGTCTCATGCCTCGGCAGTCTATGCGCGCTCCATGAGGCCGAAGGGCTCCTCCTCTGTTTGTCGAGGCGGCAGCATGCACACGAAAGAGATGCGTCACCTTCATCTGCGCAGCGACGGGCAACTGCCGTCGTCTGCAGGCCCCGCTCCTCTGTCCTCCAGCCACGCTGGAGAGCCTTCCTTTGCCGCGAGTGCGCGCGCCAGCGACTCGAGCGATGCGCGGGCGGTGCCCTTTGACTTCCCCAAGGACGAAGAGGCGCCGAATGGTCAGCCGAGCGGCATTCCGAACTGGATCACGAGTCTGGAGGAAGAGCTCGACAAAAAGCTTCTTGTCGTGCTGCGCGACGGCCGCAAACTGATCGGCTTTTTCCGAACATTTGATCAGTTCGGGAACATGGTCTTGGAGGAGACCATCCAGCGCGTCATCGTGGATAACGCCTACGCAGACCTCTACGTCGGCTGCATGATCATTCGTGGAGACAACATGATTCTCTTCGGCGCCGTCGACGACACAAAACCCACGCCCCTCGAGGCAAAGCCTCTCTGCGAGGTCCTCGCCGCCCGACAAGAACGCGTAAGCGCCGCACTCGCATTTGTGGAGATCCTCATTCACCTGCATGCATATTTATATATTTCCATAGGTGCATCTATACATAATTATATATATATATATATATATGTCTGCATGGCTGCCGCCCACACACATACGGGGTAGCGTCCCGTCCGTCTACACGCAGACGGCGCTCGGCACTCCTTCGGGGTTCATTGTGTAGAGATTTATGACTATGCTACATGTGTGGAGAGCTGCGAACCTCATATTTATGTCGGACTGAACTGTGCAGAGAGCTAACGGCCGGAAGTGCATCTTGCTGCCGTCGGTCGGGTCTTTGAAGACCTCCTAGAGCATGGGACTGTATAATCGCACGCCACAAGCTCCCTATGGATCTGTCTCTGTTTCAATCGAGAGCGGCGCTTCACGCCTTTGCGACGTGCGCTTGTGCGTGTTGGTGTTTCCAGGAGGAAAGAGAACGCGAGAAGCGGCTGCAGGATAGGAACTGGTCGGCTGAGCGGCAGCTGGGCGCCGACTACGACGAGTGGTGAAGGAGCTCTGCCTGCTTCCTTCTCCAACGGACGCGAAGGGCTGGGCTTCAGCGAGCGCGGGGTCTTGGGGTTTTTGGCACTCTGCATCGGTGTCAGCGTCTCCCCTTCCTCCTCTCCTTTGTTTGATTGCGTGCGTGGTTGCCGCCTTGTTTCTTTTTTCGGCCACGCTCGTTTTTTCTCTGCTCTCTCTCTAGGCTCCTGTTCACAACTTGTTTTATTCAACTCGTATCGCTGCCCGGTCTGGTCCTGCGGCGCTCGACTTCTCCGCTTGTTGGTAAAACGCAGACTTCACCCGGCAACCCGAATCGGCTCGGCTGGAGTGGAGGAGCCTGTGTGACATCAGAAAAGCCTCGCGGCGACGCACGCTGTGCTCATTTATCGGCTTCACTCTGCCGAGCTGGCGCTCCACACCACACGAAAACCTCTCACAGCACCCTTGAATCGCAGCCTAAGCACTGCGCCTCAGTCAGCGCGCAAGGAGAGAGAGCTCACGTTGACTTCGCACTAGCCTCTGCGGTACCCGTCAGACCTGTACTCGTCGCTTTTTTTCTCTTTTACTCTGGCCTTCTCTGCAACAGAGGTTGCGGTTTTTAGACTTCGCTCGCGCTACCGCTGCTCTGTATTCTCTGCTAACTATCGCGTAAGGGGCAGCGCTCGAATGGATGGCCGCAGCGCGGCCTCTGCGTGAGAATGGGCTTCGCCACTGAGGAAAGCTTGCGTTTGCGTGCGATGGAGACGCCTCACTCTCGAACGAAACGTTCTTTCGAACTTCGTGAGGACTCTTCGAGGAGCTAACAGTGATCCACGAGCTACGAGCTCTTTGGGGGACGCGAACGAAGTGAAAGCTGCACTTCACGGGCGCAACGTAAAACTGCGGAGGCCGACGCTCGGAAAAGCGCAGCACTCTATTTAATAACGGGAACTGTCAAGTTCCACTTTGAGGAACCCCTTTTTCTTGCACAGGGATCATTCGCGTCAGGGATCGAGTGTCTTAGCGCTTCACGAAACGCCGCCATCTGTGGCTCTTAGATATCGGAATCTTTATTGTTCTGAGCAGCAACACTTGCGGTCTAAACTTCAGACCACGCCGTAGGACAGAGAGAGAGAGTCGCATAAACGCTCAAAAAGTCGCCATATGTGCTCGCGTCTGATCCACACCGGGGCACAAAACGCACTCTGTCAGAGCAAAGGCATTTTAGCCCGCGCCCAACCGGCCCCCTACGCTGGGACGATGTCGTGGACGCAGAGAACTGCTCGTTGTGAAACAAGATCTCGAGAGGAAGCAAGTCTCTAGGTGTCCAGAACAAACGAAAGACGTTGCGCAGCACGGATGGGTGGGCGCAATATCAGATAGCTCACATGTGTTTTTCGCGGAAAACCAGTGACATTCGTCTGTTCATTTCCAAAATAACACACCCAACTCGTCGCTCCCCGCCAGAGCTTCCAGGACCTCTCCCCCGCAGCCATCCTGCAGCCGTAAGGCCGAGTATCTCTTTTCTCCTTACCGGGCTCTCATCTCTCAGAGAGACTCTCTCGTGAGCGGTTGCTGGCTCCGAGGCAGCACTGTAGCCTCGGGGATTCGCGGGACGGTTGCATGACCTCTCTGACACACAAACGCACCTATCTTTTCCACTTACTCCGTGTTCGGCCTTCCTAGCTGGCCTCCGCAAGCACGAACGCCTAGAAGGCGGACAGAAAAAACCCTAGGCCGGACTCTCCGTCGTGACGCGCATACCGACGACTCTCCTTGTTCGCCCGTCTGCGTGGTGTCCCTCTCGAACGCCCCCTGCCCATCTGCATCGCCTTTAGGAGTTAGGGCTCACTCTAGTTCTCCGCGCTGCGGCCTCCGTGTCCTTCAGAGTTTTCAGCTTCATCCGGGACTTACGCTAGCGCCGCTTCTCTCAGTGGCCTCCTCCGACGGAGCAGGTGACTCTGCATGTGCCGCTGCGGCGGGTGGCTCTTCGCCTGAGGCAGCTTTCTTTCCTGCGCTGCCACTGCGCTTGCGTTTTGCCTTGGGTGTCGCTGCGCTCTGGCCGCCGTCGGCAGCCAGCGAGTCAAAGCATTCGTCGGCCTGTGTCACGCCGGCCGGCGCTTCCTCCACAACTCTTATCGCCTCGTCAGACTGTTCCTCGTGAACACTTCCTTCATTCACTTCCGCGGACGAGACATCGCCTTGCGGCAAGCCCTCCGCTGGCGCGGCTTCTGTCTCCTTTTCTGTCTGCGCGAAATCTGCATACGCACTCTCGCCCCGATCTGCTTCCGCGGCGGCGCGCTCTTCAAGCGCCTCCGTCGTCTCGTCTCCTCGCTCGAGCAGCGCCGGCGTATCCTGCACTCCCGCGTCGGATGAAGGCTCAGGCGCATCTGATGAAGTTGAAACCTCAGGGCCGGAGGCGGGCGGAGCCTCCAGTCCGGAGAGGCCGGATGAAGGCTCAGACGCATCTGATAAAGTTGAAACCTCACGGCCGGAGGCGGGCGGAGCCTCCAGTCCGGAGAGGCCGGCGCCGCCGCCCTCTTCACGTTCCTGCGCCCTGGCTTCACTCCGCGCCTGAGCGTCTTTGGTGTCTACCTTTTGCTTCTCTCTGTCTTCACTCTCGCCTTCGTGTGACTCTCCGTAGTTGCCCGCGGCCGCCGCCGCTTCCCGCTCGTCATGAAGGTTGCTGCCTTGGTTCAGATCGTCCCTGGGGCCTTCCGTTTCAGCTGGAGCGGTGCCCTCTTCCTCGCGCCCGCGTAGGGCTCCACTGGCCTCCGCGGCCTCGCCGTGTCTGCGGTCGGCGCCCCCTTCCGCCCCGGCAAGGCGGGCGCCGTCGGGTTCGTCTGCTGGCCCGCTGGAACGCTCTTCCTTGTCGTCCTGACTCATTTGGTCTGCGAGCCATTTGCGATGCGAGACGAAGTGAAACTTGTGCTCAGGGTGGAGGGCGACGAAGGCGATGTAGCGCTGCGTGAGAAAGACGTGCTTCGCGACGATCAGCGGCAGCTCAAGCATCTGCGAAAGGAACGAAAATGCGACAAACACTCGCGCATGACGACGCGCGAATGCCATCCGGCACACTCACAAGACAACCAGTTGGACCGCTGCCAAGTCGAGTGGCAGCCGAGCGTCGGTGAGCCGCAGCTGCGTGTAGAAGTGACTAGACGAGCGAACCCCCAGGCCCACAACAAGGCGGCGGAGGATCGAGTGAAAGGGGTTTCACAGCGGAGTGCCGAGCAGCGCGGATGCGCCAGAGTGAGTCGAGGAGACAGCGACCGGAGCGGGGAGTGCGTGGAGGCCGCGCTGCTTGGAGCCCCGGTGCCCCGATCGGTTGGGAGCCTTACCGGATTCGCGGCGAGATCCACGCCATAGACGCGCTGGACGTACATGCGCCAGTCCTCTTCGATGCCGACGAAGTCGCCCTCCGTCTCTGCTACCCCCGCGGCGCCTTTCGGGCTCCTAGCCTCTCCCTCGCTCGGGCCTAGCGCGGCGTCATGTGCCGCCATCGTGCCGCCGGCAACGCGGTCCTTCTTGCCGCTCGCGTCCTGTGTCTCGCTGGCCGACGGCGACGCAGGGGCGGCCGTCAAGCCCTCCTTCCCGCGCTGTGCGACGGCCTCAACAGCGTCGTCGAAGAACAAGGAAGGAAAGACCGAGGCGCTGACGGGCGAGCGGCCCAGCCCCGCGGCGTCTCGCCGCTGCCGGTAGAACCGATGTAGAACGTGATCTTTCCAGAGCGTGAAAGTGACATTTCGCAGTTGGAAACGGTTGAAGTAGACGAACGCGCGCGCCATCCAGGAAAAGGGACTGGAGCGAAAACACGCAGAAAACAAGAGTAACCCCTCAAACTTGAGATTTAACGCATCTGGACACACAGCGGGACTTTCCCGCAGCGCTGAGATCGGAGAAAGTGTCTCAACAACGCGACCAAAACATGGAAAGCTGCGCCAGATGCCTCTCCGCGTTGCAGCCCCGAGACACCTCACCAGGATTGCTGGGCACACCGATACCTTATTCTGGTTCACACAACATACGTGCCTGAGTATGCTGCAACCATATATTTATGTCTGTACTCCAGCGAGTTTCAGGATCACTACTTATTCGAGTAACCCCCTCCCACACAAACATTTATGCACACGCTTTCCTGAGCGAGGCTCACAAAGCGCACTTCGACGAGATGGCGTTAATCAGAGCCGTCAACGCAGGTTCACACGAAGCTCGCTGTCTGCAGATCTAATTAAATGCATATATATATATATATATATATATACATCAATACACGACTGGGTCAGTGCGGCAAAAAAGTAATTGCAGCGGTATTCACGGGCGGGTGCAGTAGGCGAGTTGCTTACTTGAGAGAAAGCCCATGGCGTCGGAGAGCTGCGTCAAGAGAAATTTTTCTCTTGACTCTTGAGGCAAGTGCTCGCTGAATCTGCTCGGCTTGCGCGTGGACCTGCTGCAGCCGGGCTTCGTCGCCCTCGTAAATCTCGAGAGCTTCCTTGTAGGTCTTCTGGAAAGACACCCACCGGTGCCCGCCAGCAGCCCCTTCGTCGATTGACTCTGCCGCGTTCGGCTTCTCGCCAGCTGCGGCGAGAAGATCCGTCGCTTCTCCACGGGCCTCCGCCTCGCCGTCGGGTGTCTGGGCACCGGGTGCGGCATTCGGCCCTCTCTCTGGGGGCCGTTCAGGCAGCAGGAGGAGTCTGCGCCGCATGGTGTTGTCTATCAGGTCACCCAGCACAGCGTCGTCGAGAGAAAGGGAGAGCTCTGCGTCCATGTTGTCTCTCAGCCTTCGTCCGAGGGACGCCGCCTCGCGGGGTTCTTGCTCCTTCTCCGTCGGGCTCCCACCTGGGTGTTCGGGGTCCTCCTGGCCCCGGCGTCCGCCCCCTGAGGCATCCTGCGCCTGGTAGACCAGAAGGCCGACATCCATGGACCGAACGAGAGGCGGAATATGTATCGAGGAGAACGCGTAGAACTGTTTTTCTTCTTCGTCCTCGTCCACGCCCCCTTCCGCTGCCTCCGACAGGGTGTCCACTGCCTCGGGGACGGTTGATCCATCCGCGTCCGCGAACCGCGCCCTGCTCTCCCGTCCCCTGCCGAATCGGGAGCGACTTCTGGAGAAGACAAAGCTCGAAGAATGAACCACTCGGGGCGTGCGCCCGCGGCGCCGTTCCCCGAAGAAGTCCTCGCCGCGGAGCAGTGCCTCGGGCGCCGCAAGGCCGCGTTGGCTTCGCCTCTGCGGGTAGCCTTTAGACGCCTCCCAGGGGTCCACCAAGGAGTTTGGAGGCTCGAGAAACTCCCTGGAAGCAGCTGCCAGCGACAGCGGCGACAGGCCTTGTGCCACGCCTCGGCGCCGCGGCCCCGAGGAGGAGACCCCACCAGCGCGTCGGCTGCGCACGCGGCCCGGCCACGTGCCAGACACCTCGGCGTCGAGGCCAGTTCTGACTGCGTCCTTGGGCCAGTCCCACGTGACCTGGGCCGCGCCTCGCGACCACCTGCGGGGGCTCCGCCGTCGTCGCCCGCCTCGCGCGTTCGCCCAGCGGCCGTCTTCGTTCATCGAAGCCTCCAGGAGTCCGCCCTCCAGCGCGTCTTCGGCGGCATCCTCCAGGTCTTCGCTCTCGATCGGGTCCTCGTCTCCCTCATCGTCGAGGACTACAGAGAGCGCGTCGTCACGCAGCTGGCTGCCGCGCCTCTGGGTGGGCAGCGGACGACCCCAGGGGTGTCGACCTGCGGGTCTGCGGAACTCGCTGTCTCTCGCGCCCCGGCTTCGCGGGGAGTCCCAGAAATACCATGGCAATCGCCGGTGGGGTCCACGCTCCTGTGGACCGAAATACGGCCGGTCTTCCCACATGAGGTCGCCGCGAGGGTCGAGGCCGCCGTCAAAGGCGTCTGTGAAAGGGCCTCCACGCCCGTCGGCGCCGAGGCTCCGGCCTCTGGGCCCGGGGGGACGCGGTTCGCGGCCACGAGTGGAGTACTCCGCAAGGCCGTCCGCCTCGTGGGGCCCTACATCCCGACGACCTTGGGACTCTCCGTCGAAAGTTGCACCGCCCCTCTCCCCTGCCCGGGGCGCGCGGCGAGCCCTTCTCGCCCGCGGTGAAGCTGCCGACGCAAAGGCGGTTGGGTCACCGGGATAGGATGCATCGTCCTCCCTTCGTCGCGCTCCAAGAAGCTCTGGAGAGTCCTCGTTCTCGAGATACGCCGCCGCCTCGTTCGCGCCCCCCTGTACACCTGGCGAGAAGGCTCCGCCGACTCCCTCTCCGTCGACTGCATCGTCTTCAGCCTCACTCCATCGCCCGCGCGGTGACGACGCGAAGTGCGGCCTGATTCTCCGGCGCCGAGTCGACGCCGCCGGCGCGGCCTCCTCGTCGGCTGCCTCCTCCCGGCGCGAACGTCTCTCAGACACCGGGGCACCAGGAGCTCCCGCGCCTCTTCGAAATCTGCCTCCGCCCGCTTCGGGCGCGTCTCGGCTCCAGTCCTGCACCCCCTGGCCGCGAGAGGGAGGAGGCAGCGAAGACGCAGAGACCCGCGGGGGCCTCCCCCTGCCTTGAGGGGAGACCTCGCCAGTGTCGAGAGCCGAAGACCGCGAAGCCGCGGGCCGCGAAACCCGCCTCGCAGGCTCCAGCGATGCGTCTTGGGAGGGCGCCTCCTCGTCAGGTAGCAGCTGCTCTGAGGCATGCGCATCATCAGGCAGCCGACGGTCAAACGCCTGTCCCTCGAAGAACCCAGGTCCCCCTGGGAGACCATCGGGGGAAGCGTTGACCGCGGGAAAAGCCGGAAGATCTACATCGTGCCTTCCGAAGAAGGGATCCTCTTCGGAGTCCCAGCCAACAGCCTCACCCTCGGGCAAAGGCGCATCCGCGACTGCGCGGAGAGCCGAAGGCGAAGCCCGCGAGAACGCAGACGGGCGCGGCGGGGCAGACCGTGGAAGCGCCGGAGAAGGCACGCAGGCTGAAGAAGCCGCGCAGAACGGCGACACACCAAAGGGCGGTGCACCAGCTGAGAGGCTCGACGCAGCTGCGGCTGGCGACACGGGAGACGATGACGCCCGAGCAGCAAGGAACTGCGATTTGACGAGGCCGGATCTCGACGCGCCTCCCCCGTAGCGACAATTGGCGCCTTCCGACGCCTTTGGGGACGAAACTGGGAAGGTAGGAGAGAGGCAAGAGGGAGCAGTAGACTCTCGGGAGCCGACAGAAGAAGAGGCGAGCGGTGCAGAAGAATGCGCGGCCTCAGACCGAGGCAGGGAGGCCACAAATGCGAGATGCGGCGACGGCCGAGAAGACGAGAAAAATACATCTCCATCGGTAACTTTCGTGGAGGAGCGAAGCGACGTGTTTCCTGTAGGGCCTCTGTCGCCGAAACGAATAGCCAGGGCCTGGGCACTGTGATGGCGGCCGTGGAAGCGTTCATTACTGAAGAAAACCGTCACGAGACACACAACCAAAAGACGGCGACGGAGCGATGCCGCTCTTCGCTTTTCGTCTCCTGTCCCTCCTGCGTCTGGAGTCTCCCAAGCCATCGCTGACGGCACGCGAAAGAAAGTTTTTTTTTGCGTTGCCCGCTCAAAAACGTCTGTCTGAAGCCGTGGAAAGCCCTTGAGCTCCAGTTGAAGCAACGCCCGCGTGAAGCGTCGGCGGAACGAGTTCGAGATGGGGAGAGACTCCGTACGGAGCCGCAGCTCGACAGGTGAGGAGGAGAGCTCACGAGTAGTAGGGGCAAACAACCAGACCCCAACTGAGACGATTGCGAGGCAAAAGTACCCTACTGGCACCAGAGCCTTGAGGTGCGTCCTGCGGGAACGCTACTCCGGGCGCTCGGAAGAGAAATTGGAGACTTGGCTTACTGGGTCTACTCAGGAATGGACGAGCTCACAGTAAGACTTTACACCCCCCCACAGAGGCACGCAGCTGAAGAATCGAGGCAATACAGAGACTGAAGCGCCGACAGACAAAAACGACACCTCTCTTGCGACTACGCGGAAGCCTCGATGCAGGCGAGAGAGAAGAAGATTATGGAGCCCAGGGAGACACAAGGCCTGAAGCCCACGAAGACATGACGCGCAAGACAGAAAGGAGGCGGCTAGGAAGTGAGCACGCCGCAAAAAAAAAAAGGGGGACCCAGTCTCACGTGCGGCTGGGATCTTACGAGGTTGAGAAGAGGGAAAAGAAATGAGGAAAGGAATGACAACGAGGTACAATGTTAGACGGCTAGAAGGGGACTACATGCTGGGAGCCCGAGACAGGCGAGACAGATACGAAGACATCGACGAGGGGGATTCGGCTTGACAGCTTTATGACATACCCACCAGGAGTAACATAGGCCGTGACGAGAAGACGAGTGGGAACACACAGAGCCGTATAACCAAATGGAGGCCGAAAAAAAAGCATCGCGGGTCGCTGGGAGAAGACAGGGGAAGGAGAGATAGGAAAACCAAATCTCCGCTTGTCTCACGCGCACGCATCGGTGACCTGTCATCCACGGAGAGTACATGTAGTCGTTTTCTCCTCACAGCTCGGCTGCAGAAGAAAAAAGCCCTTCAACTGCCACAGGCGATCGAAGCCCACCAGAAGACACTCGAGTTTGGCCTTTTCTCGCCTGTCCCTTTTCGGGGGAGCAAGGTACGCGCCGCGCACGTGTGTCTGGTTCCTGCAACTGCCGCCCGCCTGCGCGGGGGTTGTCGGCTCCTGAAGACAATCGGGCCTCGCGCCCAGCGGTAATAGTAGGCCTTTTGTGTTTGTAGGGAGCCAAAGAAAACACTGAAACGGCGAAACTCTCCCTGTGCTTTCTTCTCCTCTTTTTCTCCGTAAGAAGAGACATGATGCTAGTCACGGTGAGAGGCGTCACAGGGTTCTCTGTCCGGGCGCGGCGGGCGCTGCCTCGACGGCGTGCCGAAAAAACGATTGGACTAGTATGTCGGCGACGTGCTCGGGAAACCCACTAAATGCGCATGTGTAAAACGGACTCCCGTAGGCTCAGAGATGGTATTCCCCATCTCGGAACTGAGAGGAGGAGAGCGAATATGCGCAGAGCAGCTTTCCCTTCGGGGCCCTTGAGTACGGTGAGAAGCGCCGTCCTTCCAGCACACTCGCCCTCGGGCGTGAAGCTGTCACATCTTACGCCACGGGGTGGGATTCACATCTCACGACTATCTGCTGGATCTTCATACAGCTCCAAGCATCCATATGCGCCCCTACATTTATATATATGCACGCCTTTTTGACGCATAGACAAGAGGGACGTTGTAGCTCCGGCGTCGGTTCCTTGTCTTCCAACAACGACGCAAACACCATCTCACGTGGGGTGCTGCATGTGGAGGTGGCGCGGGTTGTAGCCGTTTGTTGGCGTTATGTAGACGAGCGGAAAATCCTAAGTGCACGTCGTGCAGGGGGATGATTCCCGTGGTATTGCTTTGAAACTCGAGCAGTGGCGTGGGGGAAGGGAAAACAGCGAATCGTAGTAAGTCTGACGAATTACAGACCGGTTTGCTTCCTCTGCGGCGCCCCATAGGTCCATTATTGGAGCCAGTATCGGCGCCATTGCTGTGTGAAGGAAGCAGTCGACGATCCCCCTTCTCGGATCCTGCTAGTCTTGATAGCGGCAACTCGGATTCCGCGCGGCATGCGAACAGCGATAAAAACCCGGTATGCCTAATTTCGGTCTGTTCGTTTCTTTCCGTCGACTCATCGTTTCTGCGGCAAACCAGGTGCATGTAGGGACGACCGGCGGCCGTTGTGTGCGATAGGATATTTCGCAAAGGCAGCCTGCCTCACCTCGGCGTAGACCGATTTCGCCGACTTTACAAGCTAGACATGTCTGGGATGTTTGTAGTGTCCCATGTGGCCTAGGCCGGTGCATGCGACAGTGTCGTTTGCGACAATAAACGGATTGTTCTCAGAGACTATCCTTCATGACGGATACAAAAGCCTCAGGGCGCAGGAGTTCGGCGAACGTGCCACGGCAGAAGAACCGCCAACTAGGAGAGCGAATGCCGAGATGCGAGTAAGTGCCCCCTGGTTTTAAGCCTTCAGAGGTCAACCCCAATGGCGATGACCAGGGTGTGGCCGTGCTCGGATTCTGCCTTATTTGTTTCTCTGTAGGTTGCAGTCTCTGTCGCATGCAACCCAAAGGCAACTAAGCATGCGAGTTCACGAGTCGAGCCCATGCTGCCAGAGAGTAGTTGCGGGAGCCGCAGGACCGAAGAAAGGACTGCACCGTGGTGAGGAGGCGGCCGAGTCGACCAAGCTGGAAGACGAGGAGGAGCGCATTCGATCGCGAACTGGTGGGGCAGGTATAAAAGTAGCGCCGATTAGCGCTCTGGCGGACTCTGGAGAAGCTCTTCCTACGCTTCTGTCCTTTCCGCATGGTGACGCCCAGATAACTAAATGTGTTTATCCGGGCTGTCCCTCTCCGGCTGGCGCCCCTGCCGAGGCTCGAAGCAGACGCCGCTTACCACGAGCGACTGGATGAGATTCAACCTTCCTGTCTTCCTCGAGGGTTTCACAGCACTATTCTATTTTGTGCAAGGTGTGTCGGTGCGTGGGCTCTGCATTTCCGATTCAACAGCTCCCCGCAAGCGCGACCTAGCTAGCTCGTTTTGCCGGCACGCTGTTGAAAAGCGTCAGAAAGCCAAAAAAGCACATCGGTTGCTATCTTCGAAAGCTGTGGGAAGACAGAAAAAATGCTCCAGTGTGCTCAAGAACAAACAGCTTTTCTTTTCCACGTCGACACTTGACACCGTGGCGGCGCTGTCTCGTCTGTCACAGAGTGAGTGTGCGCTGCATGCGGGCGAGAAAAAGGGAACGCGAAAGTGCTCGCTCTCTGCTCTGCATGTCATCTGGGTTTTACGTTGCTTTTCGTCATTTCCTCGCATCTCCTGTCTCCAAGAAGGCAACGGAACGGGAACAACTGACTGTATTGTGTCAAATGACCGCGACAGAAACGCAGCGGAAAACCGAGTGCTGGAGGATGCGCACCCGTAGTGCCTTCTCCGGAAAGAGCACACCCGCCCGTCTGCGTTCTGAAACTTCCGTGTTTGAAGAAGCACGCAAAACACAACTTCGTTTTTTTTCCGTCCCAGCACTTCCGGGAGTTCTGTTTAGAGACTTGAAGGGGCTACGGAAGGCGTCGATCTTGGAGAAAGGTCTGCATGCGTTCTTGGTCAATCCTGCGGCGACTGCAGGGACAGAATGCCGACCAGCCTGTCGAGAAAAAAGTCGAAGGAACAGTGACGGTTATTGTACTGGATCGTGGCTTTTCTAACAAACTGACATTGGTGGTTTTTCCTAGTGTATGTACACTTCGCGCACTACCACTTACAGTTTCTACTTTCCGTTTTCTCTCATTTCTCTCGTTGCGCGACGTCCCAGCGGGCTTCGCTGGTCTTGCTCACGCTTGTTTTTTTCTGTTCGGGTCGCGCCCTATCGTCGCGCGGTCCTCGTTTTTCGCTGGAGGCATTTGCTAGATTTAGTGGTGTTCTGATAGAAACGCGTCTTCGGCATAATTCACGTTTCAGCGTTTGAACCACGTCTGCTCGCCGCCCTCCACTCCTGCCAGTCACCTTCGTTTTTTCTCGATGTGAACCCGCGTCACGGGCTCGTCCCCCTTGCGCGCGTTTCGTCTAGGGGGTGTAATGTGACTTTTTTCCGCTTTTTGTTTTCTGGGCGAAGATGACGGGCTACTGGACAGCTTTTGTTTCGCTGATCTCGTCGGCGCCCGCCTTGCTAGGCATGGCGGGCGTCGTGTTTCTCGTGCTGGACTGCTTTGCCGTTTACCAGCTGAAGAAGATTTACTGTCCTTCTTCGTCGGGGCCCGCGCCGGCTGCTGCGGCGGGTTTCACAGTGCAGCGAGACGACGACGGCCAGGGGCTGCCTGCGGAGCCTCACACGGACTCGGGCTCAATCACTCCGCGCACGCGGTACCAGCACCCGCACTGCACGTCGCCCTACTTCGTGCCGCCCCCCGGCGACGACGGCTACGACTCCGAGCGGCGAGTGATCTCCCCGCTGTCTCCTGAGGACGAGGGGCCGTTGAGTTCGTTTCCCTCCAGCGCGTCGCACGGCCGGCAGCACTCAGACCTCCACACCCTCGCCTCGTCCTCGGCGCACACAGGCGACGAGGGGGACGGCGAGCGCGCGGCGGCGGAGCGCGCTCGGCGGAGCGGCGTTCAGGGGTGGACGGCGTGGCTGAAGCGCTGGCGGTTTCCCGGCTTCGGGGGCCTCTCGCGCTTCCGCGGCAGCGAGGCGAACGCTGGTCCTACGCTCGCCCTGCCTCCCAGCCTCACTGGCGGCCAGACGCGCTCCGCCTTCATGCTTCTGCTTTCCGCTGCGATCTTCGGTAACTGAGCCACAAAGATGCTCTGGGAGTGCCTGAATCTGCCTGCTTCCACCGTCGATGTTCTTTCGAGCCTAACGTGGCTTTTCGTCTTCTATATTTGGTATCTGCAAGCGGAGGCGGTGAGGACGAGGGGAAACATCTGCCGTGCTTCCACATGCAGGCAGGTAGCGTCTCATACCTGCGCAAGGTAGACCCGGCGATGCTGCCTCAAAAGCTGTGGGCGTGTGGAGGCGGTGAGGGGGGCGGGGAGGCGGGGGGGGGGGGGAAGGCAGAGTCCGGCTGAGTGGAGACGACGCGAATTTCGGGCGAGGCGATGCCGAATTTTTAAGCTGTCCGATTTTTTGTGACGTTTGCCACGTTCTCGCCGGTCTCCATGGATCAGCTCACCTTTGTGCGAAGTCACTCGCGAATTCACTTTTGTTTCCTGCTTTGCTGCGCGCTTGTTGCCTTGCTGTTTGCAGCCCGGGCAGTCTCGCTCTTCGTCATGGCCTGGATCGTCGCTGCAAACCCTGCGAAGGAGCCTGCGGAGCCTCTGCCTCTGGTCACTCCGTCTTCGCTGGCGTCTCCGCCCCTGTCGTTTCCGCTTGCCCTCGCTGAGTCTCTCGCGCTTCCCGGCTCCTCCGCCTCGTCTTCGTGCTCCGCAGTGTCTGCAGACGTGGCAGACGACGCGGCGGCGCCGGCCTTCCGCTTGTCGCTGGACTGCGAGTGGCTGCTTCTTTTCCTCGATTCCGCGCCTTCACTTATCTTCTTCTCGGCGCTCTCCCTCATCATTCTCTTCTGGGCAAAAATCTACTACGCCGTCATACTCGTCGCCTACCCGCGACTCGAGTAAGAGACCTACGCGCGTCCTGCGAGCTTCGCGTCCGCGCCGTGGATGTAGCTCGGGGTGGGGTGCTCATGTCTTTGTATTCGCAAAGGCCTGCACCACAAGCGCAGCACGTGTAGGGAGGTTCTTAAACACGACAGAGCGGCGAGGGTGTGGCTGCTCAGTTGTCCCGGGGGCCACGCCCGCTGTACGCGTCTCCGTCCCTCTACGGAGAACTTCTGGAAACATGAGTATGCGTGGCCGTCACCAGACCAACGCAGCCGCAGCGTCCAAGCATTTCCGTCGCGACACATTGTGTGCTGCGTGTGTATCTTTTGCCTCTCAGAAAGGGACCCTGGCTGTGCTCAGGCGGACTTCTCGCCTTTTTTCTGCTCTTTTTCTCAATGGCAGTGCTGCTGCAAGCGAAGCGCTCGGCCACGCGCGCTCTCCAAATCGCAACTGGACTCCTCTTCGCGCTCGCTGCAGGCGCCTTCTTTGTTTACGGCACCAAAGTGAGCTTCTTCGCCCGTGTGCCCGCTGGATGAGTCTCTTCGTCCCCGTGTCGGCTCGCACGTCCTCGGGAGGAGGGTGTTTGTCTCTGCCCGTTCTCCAGGCCGGTGGCGCCGCGGCGAGTAGCCGTCGGCCTTCGGGGTTGACTTGCATGTTCTGGGCAGCGCGCCCCTCTCTTAGGAGTCGAATGCCGACCCGGACGCCGCTCAAAAAGCAGAGTTTTTGCAGCATTCCCTGAGGGCTGAGAGATGGCCGGCGCTCCAAAGGACGTGCGGCACGCGGCAGAAGAGAGTGTCTGACTCGACAAATCCAACCCACCCAGACTGCCTGCACCTCGCAGCGTGTGTCTCCACGTCCGCTCTGGCTGGGCGAGCGAGTCGCGGCAGGCGGAAGGACACGCGCTCATACTCCTGCTCGACAACCAGCAGACCAGCCTTGCACGTCGCCCGAACTGCTTGGCTGCCGTCGTGTGCCGCCTGTGCGTCGCACCTCTCTCTGCTTCCATTGCGGCACTGTGCGGCCGCCGTGAGTGCGACGCTCCCTGCGCGTCTCCGTACCTCGACGCTCGCGCTGCGGACCTGTGTGCAGCCTAAAGCTGTGTTTCGGAATTCCGCTGTTGATGCCCCCTGCAGGTCGCGAAGAAGCTGTCTGAGCGCGGAAAAGCTCCCTCGAGGAAGAAAAGCATTGTCCGGCGGGTGAGGCTGCAGCTCCGTCGCTTTCACGAGACGAGACCTCAACGCGCTTTTCTGTCTGCGCACCTACGACTGGGCGGATGTGCGCGGGTTTGCTCGTCGCGCTCTGTTTCTCTGTCTCTGCGCCGCAGCGGTGAAGTGCAGCGGCTTTCGTCTGCGGGACGGAGACGAAAGCCGCGACCCCCACGTGGATGCATTATCAGTCACCGCGTTCGGCGAACACTGTCCCCCGAAACGTAGGGGACGACCCACTGCGGCTTGCGCGCCCGCGGCGTCCCTGCGGCTGCCTGCAGGTTCTGTTTCTCGCCCTGGTCTGCCCCGTCCTCTTCACGGCGCGGACGATCTTGGCGCTCCGCGGGCACACGCCGCCCGCCTCGCCGCTCCGGCCCTCTCTGCCGCCGACTTGGCACTCCCAGCCCCTCGTGGAGGCTGCCTTGGTAAGCGTTCACCCGTCTCTGCCTCCGGAACGCAGCGCAGAGGCGCTGCAAACAACAGCGCTGGGGTCGTCCGGAGGGCACGACATGCGAACGAGAGGGGTTGAGGCGCGCGCGGAAAGAAAGCGCAGAAGTGAGAGATTAAGCAGCGCGCGACTGACGCGGTGCGAGCGCGGACGTCTGTGGAGCAGCTTCGTTGGTCTCCATGGGGACAGGCGCCCTCGAGTCAAGTTTGCGTGCGCATGCTTTTTATCGGCCTTTGGTCGCCGTCGCTTGCTGGGCGCGTGTCTCGTCGCGTCGGGTGACCTCTGCATCGTCTCAGCGTCTGACGACTTTTGCGTCGGATGCTTCAGATTTACCTTGTCACCGAGTGGGTACCGGCGCTGTTTATCCTGGTGACCTTCTGGCACCGAAAGAGTCGCGCCGCGGGCGTCCGCTCGCATCAACAGCGGCAGCTGATGCAGATGCACGACCACGAGCGCGAGGTAGGCGACGATTGCTTGTTAATACATATATACATGCATGCATATGTAGATATATTAACAAATATTCGTGTGCAGTTGCAAATATTATGTGTAGATGTGTGTCGATATGTATGGACTTCGCATGAGTCTGCGGCTGCGTCGGCTTGTGAGCCTGTGGCGAGGCCGTTAGGGCGTGAGGAGCCAGCAAACGCTCACAGCTGCAGGCCGGAGTATCGACAGCAAATTGCGCGGCGAATGCATGTATCCCTTCACATTCTATGCAGTACCAACACGGTACATATATGTTTATATATGTATGTGCCGTGTTGAGTGGATATCTACATATGTATGCCGTGAGATATAGATCCATGCGCAGAGAACGGGAAAGAGAGCGCGAGCTGACGCGTGGCCTCTGGCGTGTTTTCAGCACAGCTTGGACTCCACCGTCGCAGCGCCGTTGATGCAGCAGAGCTTTTACCCTCTCCTGTCGCCACCGGCCTATGTCCAGTCGCCTGCGCTCTACGATTTGAAGCTTCAGAATGCGGGCGCGCAAGCGCCAGCAGGTGCTTGTGTCACTGGAGTGAGTCGAGCCTTCTGGTGCCAATCGTTATATCCCTCTCGCCGTACCCACGCGACTCACACCTATCGCTGCGTCTCCCGCTCGAGCACGTGCACATTGATTCACGTTTGCTCACTTTATATCCATATGTATATCCATCGTTCTATCTATCTATGCGCATTCTATCTTCAGTAACGTATATATATATATATATATATATATATATATATATATATATATATATATATATATATATACGTCATCGGTCGATGTACGGCTTCCTGCTTATCTCTACGAACGAATATGCATAGTTGTCTGATGCAGATTTGAATAGGCGTTCGTGGGATCCTGGCTCGGTTGCAGGTCTCTCGGGTTACTCTGCGAGTTGTTTTATTATTGGGACTTCTCGCTGCACGTCTGTGTCTGCCGCATCAGAATGCACAGGACGGGCTGATTTACCAGTCCTACGTGCCCCCGTATCCGCTGCCCGGAGGAAATCTGTCTGGCGGCTACGCCATGCCACATGGCCCGTACTACCAGCAGTACTACCCGCCGCCGACGCTCTAGAGATGCGAAAGTTGCGGAATCCATACGGTCCTTCTGTCGCTCTTTTTAATGACTCACGGAGCCTCAAAACGCACCACATCTCGAAAGCGGGACGGCATTTATATATATATATATATAATCCATATGTTTACGTGTATATATATGCGTTTCTATGTGTGAGAAATGTCTATCTCGGAGCAGCGCCGCCGCTGGTTGTGTGCTGAGTAGGTGCGTAGTGCTGCGTTTTCCCAGTTCACTTTGTGAGTCTATTTTCTGGCGTTTTCTTCCATCGTGTTCGCCTCTTTTCCGTCGTAAAGGTCCCTCCTCGGTGATTGCCGTCTCCGCTTGGGTTGTGCGCGCTGTCAGGGCAGCTGCAGTCTCTTCAGAAAGATTCGCAAATTCCCAGTCCTCGCCATATTGCTCGAATGGTGTACTCCACACATGCATGCAGCCCACTTGCACATGTGCATGCATATGTGAATGATACGGATAGCTTTACGGTCTGGTCTCCCGCGTTCCTCTCACGTATGCGCATGCATATATATTCGTACTCATATAGGCATACATATAAATACATCTACATATTTATGTATGTATATAGTTAAGCGTGTGCGAGGTGGGCAAGCGCATTGCTATGTAGCTTGGCGATAGACTGTTTTCGGAACTCGGTCGCGAAGGAGCGCGAGTAATTTTGTGTTCCGGCCCTGGAGCGAGGCGCATGGTTGCCACGCGTGCCGTATTCTGATCTTTCTTTGCTCATGGAGGCGAGTTTTTGCCTCTGCTCTCGAGAGACACGCGCGAGACAAATGCGGGCAAGCAAACGCGTGCGGACGCATACCCGTTTCAGGACGATGGCGCTTCTTTCAACTGCCTCCGCTCCACAAACCCGCGCGGTCTAACCGTTTCACGTCGTTGCCAGAAAGGAAACTGCCGAGGGTTTGCAACGGACAAGCCTCATTCCTCTCATCACCCAAATGCGCATATATATGAATAAATATACTTATATGTATTCATAAGTCCATAGCAATCTACTCTGAAGCGAATGCTACATAATGCGGCCGGCTACGGCCGCTCTGCGACTTCGCTAGCGCAAGAATTGTCCTGCAGCAGGTCTGACTCGCGTAGCCTTCTAATCGGCGATCGATCCTGATCTACGAATCTTCGCCGCCGCCTCCCCTGTGGCATATGAGGCCACGGACCCCGACTGCGTCTCCGCCGCGGTTATGCGCCCTTTGATTCGATTGCAGAATCATAGTTTCTGCCGTGGCTGCTCCTGGGCTGCTAGGGGAAGTTGGCACACGAGTTTTGTTTAGCGTGTGTCTACGGAAGGGCAACTCGTTTCTCGCCTCGCAACAAATCTTGTCCCTACGGCGTGGAGGACCGACGGTTAAGGCTGGAAGAGGAGCGGTTTGATTAAGACTAGTTTACACGCGCTCATTTTAGTACGCAGTTATTTAACAAAGTTCTGTCGTGCTAGCAGGGTTTCGAGAACACCCCAAATATCCATGAGTTTGAGGAAAGAGAAATCTTTCGGAACTGTGCAAAGAGGGCGGCGCCGCGCCAAACCCTAAACCTTATCGGAGGATGTCAACCGCATCGGCAGGGGCTGGCGCGGACTCGGCAGAACGCGAAAACAGATTGTGAGGGAGAGCCAAAAGGCGCCAGAAACCTCAATATGGCAGAAAAGGCGTGCGGAAGACTAGTCACATGCCGCCTAGCCGAAAACGCGGGCTCTGCTCCATGTAGAGAAGAACCTGCATCCCCTCCTAGAGAGACGAAGCACCGGTCGATACGCGAAAAGTTGTGTGCACATAACCGGACATGTCCTCAAGCATATAAATACATCTAAGTGTACTCACATGCCACTGTGGATGGCCACCGCCACTTGTATGTCAGTAGATACCAATACATTTATATATATAGTTGTATTGCTCGCCTGCCTTCCTCTGCGGCCGCACACAAACAAATGTGTATCATTATTGGGAGGCTTCACATGCGAGCTTCTTGGCGGAGCGCCCGCGGGTCTGCCTGGGAGCGGTTCTTTTCCTGGCCCTCTGCAAGCTCGCGGGCGTCGTGAAAAGAGATGTTTTCGAGGAAAAAGGGATGCCAGTTGATATTCTCTTGCCAGTCGCTCCACCTGCACCGCGCATGCAGCACACCACACATGCTGCAGTCCAGCCCTTCGCTTCCCATGCGGATAGCCGATGCCTCCTCGACTCGCAGACACAAGATGCACGCAAACGAAAACCAGCTCCACGAAATACCGCAAGTCAAACGATGACTTACATACAACGAAAGAGACTGCAGGCAGCACAGCCACACACATGTACTGCAGCCTAGTCATGTGCCGTCTGCTATCTCCACCTTTTGGCCGGTTTAGGGTATAAGGTTGAGATGTTTTTCCTGAGAAATCGCACGCGTTTATCCGTTGTTGGTGATTTTTCTGATGGCGCTGCGAGCTGCGTCGGGCGAGCGGAGCGACGGTCTAAGTTCGATTTACTTACACAGAAGTCGAGAAGGATCGCGCGATACAAGGCAGGATCGCCGCGCGTTGGAAGGCGGATGTTTCGTCCTCCAGAGACGCAACCTCAATCAGCGGCAGCTCGGGCGGAGCAGCGCGCGTGCGGTTGTAGGTGTCATACACGGGCTGCGCACAACACGACAAAACGTGAACCTGTCAGCCGCATAGCGAGATCGCAATGGTCAGCCAAACAGCCGCGTAACCTAACATCGAAGAAGGAGCTGAAAAGTAATTCATGTGTCTCAGGACGTCATCCGTTGTCTGCGGTAGCGCCGCACACCTGTGGACCTACGTATGCGCACCGCACTAAGCGAACAACGTGCTGATACACGCAGAAGCTTGACGAATGCAAAAAAAAGCAAATAGACTCCTAGATCTGAAATTTCATTTTAAACTCGAACGCCCTTCGCTTTAACCGTCGACTTGCAGAAGCGGAGCCGCATGTGGAATGGCAGAGACGCCATCCATAAATAGAAACTCTCTGATGCGTCAGCCTACCGAGAGAAGCAGGAGACCTTCCGCAGGCGCTGTGTGAATGAAAACGTTCTTGCGATTCGGACGAAGCGAGTCTGTTAAGCTCGATACTGTCGCCGTTCCGCGGCAGACCTCTACGGCGACCCCTGATCGCAGCGAAAAGAAACCAAAAACCGTGATGGAGGACTCCTTGCGCCCGTGCCGCCGCGTCAGGACTGCGGTCTGGCTTCAGAGTTAGCGATTCGTGGACCGTAGCTCCGACGACGTCGAGCTCCACGCGCGAGGCCGCAAAAGCGCTTAGCTTGCTGTCGCGTAAAGACACTTGCGTTCCGCGCCAAAACCACCCTTTCATCTCTCATGGGGAGGGCGGAAACCAAAGAGTCTCACCGATCATCTTCCGAATTTGGTTGAAGAGGAACGACTGACCCTCGAGCTCGACGACGAGGATGTCGTCGGAGACGCCATCCAGCTTTGTCACTGAGACCTGCCGAAAATGCGGAAAACCAAAACAAACGCGAACTGAGAACGCCAGCTGAGGGCGCGCGTCCGCTCGCCCGCCTCCTCGCGACGTCCGGCGCATACTCACCGAGGTGCGGTGAATGTGGCGCTTGAAGGCTGCTGGCGAGGTGTCTTTGTTCTTGCCGCCCTTTGTGAAGTTCTGAAAAGAGTGCGTGCCCTCGAAGACCTTGAACACCGCCCGCAGGCGCTCCTGGAGAAGTGACAGCGAACGGCAGAGCCGAGAGTCAGCCTCATACACGACGGGACGCCGTGTGCGAGCGAGGGAGAGGACGAAAGGGAACACGATATCACGAGTACCTTGTGGACTGCGGCCGCCTTCGAGTTTAGGGTTTACAGAGAAAGAGTGCATCGGAGTCCACAGCTGCGGCGGAGCATCAGCGCGACGAGGAGACGGCGGACGCCTCAGAAGGTTCGTTTAAGGAACATATCTACAGAAACCGCAACACGCCACTCTTGTCCATCACTTGCCCCCCCCCCCTCTCCCCCCCCAGCCCCCGGGCCCGGACCGGCGCAGGGAAGAGAAGGAAGCAGACGCCCTCGCCCGCGCCAGCATCCAGCGCGTCGCTGTCGCTAGTTTCGCAGCAGCGTACCGCCAGCTCGGGCGTCGAGAGAGGCTTCGGCAGGGGGGTGTGACCGTCGTCCTCGAAGACGCTGCGGTGTGCGTAGGCCGTGTCTTGCAGCGCGGCGCTGGAGATGACCGGCGGCGGGCCGCCGAGGAGCCGCTCGCCCAGGTGGAATCTGCCCTCTGCCTTCACGGCTTCTGCGGCGCGCGCCTTCTCCGAAGAACTCGGACTCTGCACGCCCTCCGTCCCCGCCGCGGGGCCGCACTCGCCCGGCGCGCTGGCTGTCTCCGCAGCCGCCTCGCCCTCGGCCGCCCCCGAGGCGAGTGCGAGCTTCAAACAGGCCCGCGCCTCCGCGGATAGGGGCGATGCAGAGGCCGCTGCCGCACCTTCGGAGAGAGGAGGCGACGAGGGAAGAGAGGCCGATCGTGCGTGATACAGATTGAAGACCTTGCGGAGATCCCGTCGGACGGCGACAGGCTGGAGGAGCCACGCGGGAAGCAGAAAGGCGTACCGACGGCGCGAGCAGGAAATCCTGGAAACGAAAAAACTGAAGCTAGCTACATCAAGCGACAGAAAACGCCGAGTCACAGCTGACGGCGAAAACGCGAAGACCGGAGAATATCGAATGGAGAGAGAAGGCCTCGCGAAACAGAGAGCAACGCGGCAGCCTCGGGGGAGCAGGTACTTCATTCCACGTGTCTGTTTACACATGTAAATAAACGCGTTTACAAGCGCATATGTGTATACATATACATATCTGCATATATATATATATATATATATATATGTATATGCATATGTATAGGGCCGGAGCCTGAGAATGCATTTGTATTGGCACAAATGGAGGGTCTTCCCACGGCCGAGTGACGAAGGCCAAGACAGAAGAAACGCGGCGCGCGCCGTCAGGTGAAAGGCACACGAGAGCCCGCGTGGGGCGCCCTATCGCACCCACGCATTGGCGTGGAGGGCGGCAGCGTCTTTCACGTCGTGCAGAGCCAGTCTGTACCTGGCATCGAAGTTTTTCGTCACACGCTTGACGGCGAAGCACTTAATGTCTGCGGGCAGCGCCTCGTTGAGTCGGTCGAGGAACGCCGCCTCGCGCCCGCGTTGCCAGGCAAGATGCGCCTGCCTTTCCGCCTCTGTCTTCTGCGGCTGCTTCTCGCCATCGGCGCCAGCGGCCTCGGCGTCTTTCGCGGCCTCGGCGTCACCATCGGGGTCGAACTCCAGCGTGTCTGCAGCTTCTGTGAGGCACGACTCCTTCCTGAGGAAGGCGTCAACGAGGCCGAGACTGAGTTTCAGCGAGATGACGTTGCAGGCGGCGTGGACGCCGCGGTCGGTACGAGCTGCGCGCGACCACTGGAGCTTCTGCAGACAGCCAACATGACACGCCGCGATGCCGCCCGCCGCCAGCAGTGCCTCCTCCAGTACGCCCTCCACCGTCCGCAGGGGCACCACAGCCGACGAGGCCGCGCTCGTGGCAGTCGCTGCTTCCTTGGCAGCGGCGGTGGAAGCCGGCTCAGGGGCGGCCTCGGATGTGCCTTCACGCGGGGTGAAGATATCCGGGGCGTCGGTCTCCTCGACCTCGTCGCCCGCGGTCGCGTCTTCGTCGACGAGGGGCGTCGCGGCGAAGGCGCCGGTCGACAGCTCGCGCTGCAGCGCCAGCAGCGTCTCGAGCGGCTGAAGCTGCTTCTGCAGCCCGTGGAAGCCCTCGCCGTTGTAGCTGACAAAGGCAAGAATCGAAAAAAAAGAAAGCGCAGTAGCCGAGGCGCGCACCGGAGACGGAAGAACGAGCCGAGGGACGAAACAGAAACGCGAAAAAATCTGGAATGCATTAAGTGCAGTGCAGCGCGGAGAAAGCACCGGCAGGCGGACACACACACTCGCGCGACTCGTAACGACGCTGGCGGGACAGGTCCTCGCCAGGCTTCCCTCAGTTCACTCCGCGCCGTCGGCTCCCCCAAGGCCCCCCTCTGCGCTCAGCGAATCGTCTCTGACAGTTCTCCCGCACGCGCTTTCCTCTCCTGCCCAACCTTCAGCCTTCACCTGGCAGGCCGTGACAGTTCACCTCACAACCGCAGGTAGAGAGTTCCTTCGCGCTCTAAATTCGTGACTCGCATCCTTGTTATCCTTTACACTGTGTCTTCTTACCCGAAGAGAAGCGCGTATTTTTTCTTGGGAACCTTGGGGGAGTGCTGCTCGTCGCCTCCGGCGTTTTTCGATTCCTTGCCTTCAGCCGCGTTTCCGTCCCTCTTCCGGCTCTCCAGCTGCTCGCGAAGCAGAAGGAGCTCCGAGTGCTTCTCGAGTCTCTCCTTCCTCCTCTGTTTGAGGAAACGGACTTTCTCGGAGTTGCGGGCACGCTGGAACTGCTTCCGCTTTTTCTTCTTCGCCGCGTCCCCGCCATGCGCAGCGGGAAACGGCGAACCCGACTCCGCGGAGGCGTCTTCGCTCTCGCGCGGACGCTTTTCTGCGCTGGGGTGATGCGGCTGCGCTGGAGACTTCGGAACAGAAGAAGAGAGAGATTTTGGTTCGTTGTCGGCGCACTGCATCTCAGACGGGAACTCAGCGGCCTCAGCAGGAGAGGACGAGGGCAGAGCGCCCTCGTGCGGGAAATGAACAGCAGCGGACGGAGCCGGAGGCGAGATGGGAGAGGCCGACGATGAATCGTCATCGAAGAGCGGATTGAACTCCCCCATGGCGGCTGCTGAACGAAGGAAACGCGGGAAGCTCTTCGACTCGCTCGGCTAAACAGTTTCCCTGTCTACGCATGACACAGAGCAACGGCTGAACAGGGAGGAAAGCCGAAGGCAGACCGCGGAGAGGTATTGGAAATGGAAAAGGATAAGAAGAAGCGTCGCTCGGAGCCTTTTCGGCGACCCCCTGGCGAACTGCTGGGCGGCGCGCGAACTAGTACCGCGCGCCTGTGCAAGAGAGGCAGCGACAAGGACCAACAAAAGCGGGAAACGGGGCAAGCGAATCAGAAAAGAGGAAAAATGACGCAAAAGACAGGACGTTCCGCCCTTCAATTCTTACTCAGAAGTCACCGCTGAATCGATTGTGGATCTGGAACTCGCTGGAACCTGCATGCATTATTTCTCTGCGGAAACGACACACGCCGTGCCGCATTTCTTGGCTGCTTTTCGCCCTCCCGAAATTTATGATGAAGGAGACAAGGGAAAGAAACTCGCAAGCAAAATGAGCCTGCTGAAGTCGAGCAAAGTGCAAGTTCTTCCGCTAACAGGCACCCGAAAATACCACAGCCAACGGCGAGAAAACCGTCCGCGCATGCGGAGAAATCGCGGGACGGAGAAAAGCGGGCCGACAACAGAAAATCGAGCGTCACGACACGCACCTGACTCCGCCAGAATCAGGTGCTCTTAGTCTCTGCAATATATGCTGTGATTAATAGGAGAAAAGAATACCTTCACAATATTTGGGTAAATACAGGTGTAAAAGCCCGCATGCACATCTACGTGTACATGCAAGAACCGACAATCCAAATAAGCGTATAGATATATGAAACTACTCATCACGATATACCAGTATCTAATAGTATATATAAATGTCTATTCCCAATTACGCCTACCTAGAACTATCTACCTCTATCGATATTGATCAGATTGTACTTACACACGTATATCTGCAGATTCAACCTATCAGCCTCGATGTATCTATATAGACACATACGTTTATATAAGTCTACTTTCACGGATTCACATGGAGGTGTATGCGAACCGCGGTCACTGCGTTCGTCTATTAGGGTTAACGCCCAAGAAGGCTGACGCGCGGCGTTCCCCTGCGGATTTCTGCTGCGCGTGCGCTGCAGTTAAGAAAAATAGTTCCGCCCTCTGGCGTTAGAATGAAAGCCTGAGCGCCAAAAATGGCTCCCAAACAGTGAATGGTAACTCTAATCCGCTAAACCTCGGTCCCCCAGACCATGCATCCCATCAGAGGAGGGCGCGTGTCCTGTGTAGAGACGCGTCTCCCCACACATCCGCAGCAATAGGTGTTTCGAGAGGCCAAAAGGCAAAAAAACCCGATTTCCAAAGCGAACTTCGCGGGGGTGACAGCGAGCTGCGACTTGCCTCAGACGCCGGCGTCCGCGAACAGTGCGTGTGAAAAGAAGAGAAACGACGAGAGAAACGAGTAGCGTCCTCCCAATAAGATAAGCAAGCGAACGGCAGGGCGTCGAGGAAAGAAAAGCGAAGCGAAGACCACTTCTATCTGCCTCAGAAGACCGTAGACATATGCATACAGGCACATCCACATACACACTGAAAGACACCCGCGCACCTATTCCGCTGCGCGTCTCTCCGTCTCCTCCGCCATAGTCTTGTCGGCGCCCGCCCTAGGTTTCTATTCTCCCGTTTTCTCTGGTTTTTGTTCGCTTCCACCAGCTTAAAATCTCTTCGTCTCCACTCACGTTCGCCTTTTGGCGCGTCCCGGTGGAGCGCCGCTCGCTTCACTTCTCCCTTCGCGTCTCCTTTAGGGTTTAGAATTTAGGCTCCGCGTTGGGACCCGCGCTCACAAGGAAGCGAGTTTCGCGTGCTGCGGAGGCTGCAACGTCTTCTTCACTGCCTTGAACACTTGAATCGGGACCCAGCAGACTAGCGTGACGGCGGAGACCTTCGCCCAGAACGCGAGCGTCATGATGAACTGAAAGCAAACGCGCAGCGACACACACGACAGCGCTTCAGCACCTGCGTCCCGCTCTCAACCCGCCTTCTCGTCTCTGCGCGAGACTCTATCTGGTCCCGCGGCGCCTGTCCTGTTCGAGGCGAAGAGCGCCGAAGTCCATGTCCGCCCCAGTCTCAAGTCCATTTTTCCTCGCAAACACAGCGTCTTCCAAACTGAACGGGCGCCGACTCGCACACGTCGCGATCCGCCCCTCGCCTTTTGCTGTCGCCGTATCTTTCTCATTTTCGTTATCAAACCGCCGTCGGCAGGCTCGTGGGTGTGAGGCACCGTACCGCGATGTCAAAGTAGCTTCTCAGAATAAACATGGAGAAAATGTAGATCGTCACGGTGCAGATCTCCGAGGCAATCATGAGTGGATGCCTGAAACGCGCGAAACAAATTCGACAAAACGAAAAACAACCAGCTCCCACAAACGACTATGCCTCCCAGCACAGACAAATGTACACGCGGGAGTTGAGAAAAGCATGAATATGCTCCCGAACCGACAAAGCAGCGCCTACCGTTGCCCCTAGGTATAAGCACCACTGGGCGTTCAAATATATACATATATGCATATAGATGTATACGCGTTCATACCCACAGAACAACCAGAGCACGCAATGATATTCAAGAGATAGACAACAAATACATATACCCGTATATATATCTATATATATCAGAAATATATCAATATGAGACATTCAGCATATATATAAACTCAAGTATCTCGAATTCCGCGCGCAGGCGGTGAGCCGCTCTCGGACGCCGAGCTGGATGAATTAGTGACTCCGTGCGGAAACACAGGCAATCCGAGCGGCCGCGGAGAGGAAAAAAACAAAGACGTGTAAGTGTCTTACCAAGTCTGGATCTCCGAGGCGACGTTGAGAAGTTCGGCAAGGATCAGCGCCGTGAAGGTGATGCTTACGATGTTCATGAAGGAGTTCTCGAACAACGCAATCGCCCCCATCATAACCACAGCGGCCTACAAAAACAATCGAAAGCGAGAAATTTCTCTGTAAAAACCGCGATGTACGACCTCGAGCAAGGCCTCTGTACCTTCAGATTCTAAAGCAGCGAGGCTTCCACCGCAGCAGAGGCCCTTCCACGCAAGCTGCGGCGCGCGGAGCTGTCTCTTCATCTGCGGATTCATATGCAGCCTCCCGCTTTTCTATGCGTTTCTCTAAGTCGAATCTATTAGCTGCGTCGACACTGTCCTGCGATACCGTCCAGCTTTTCTCTTGATCAGCGTATTTAGCTGCCTCTATAGGCTTGTATAATATATATATACATATCTTCCAGCTGCCATGTAGCTCTCGATGTGCTCGCCTTGTCTGAGTGTTTGGTTTACCTACGCGGCAACTCAATATCGCGGCCCGCCTTGCTTTCTCACGCGGCTCTCCGCACCCGAGCAGCCCGCGTCTTCTCTCAAATCAGAAATCCATCTGTCTTTCTTTAACTTTCTGCGTAGCGATGCACTATCTCTCGATCGGAGCGGTCTCGCGTTTTATCAGCCACGCAGCGGCTCACGCAGCGGTCGCCGTCGCAGTCCAGGTGTGCATGCATCCACTCCGGCGGCATGTCTGCTCCTAACCACACAGCTCGAGTTAATCTCGAAAACCGAAACTGGTGAGACTGCCCGTACACACTACGTTTTGCGTTTTCCTTTTTTCGCTGCAAAAAAACGCCGCGGCGCTTACCTGGTAGATCGACTTCCACACCCAACCGAAGAAGGTTTTCACGCTGAGGACGCGCCCGTTCTTGAGCGTCTGATACAACTCGGGAAACATGAAAACGACGTTCTCGGGGAGCTCCTCGTCCAGCACCAGCGAGAAGACCGGAGCCATCGTGTAGTACGTCGCGTAGCCGACTTGCAGCCAGCCCTGAGGAGAGAAAAAGGAAACCTCGAGTGCGCTGTGAGATGCCGAAACGAGAGGAGACGAACCCGGGCACTCCGAGACGCCGCCTCAAAAAGCGGAAGACGCGCGGCGTTCACCTCGACAGCTCAGGCGACAACAGTCAGCGTTTGCCTCCCTGCGGACGCTCCACGGAAAATGGAACGAAAGTGCATTATGCGATTGCAGGGCGGCCGCGCTCCCTGCCTGGCTAAATCGAAGGACGTAGGACACGGAATGGGAGGAGCATGGGGATGCCTGAGCCTCCCTGTCTGCTGCTTCATGAGCGGCTCAGTTTCTTCCTCCCCCCCTTTCGCGGCCCTCGTTTTGAAAGAAGTTCTTCACTCCTGCGAGACCCCGCCAAGATCAGCATCTTTCGCGTCCCACCCCTGCCTCCGCCCTCGGTTTTCTTAGCCGCTTTTTGTTACCTGGAAAATCGCAAGCGGAATGAAGTAGAAGATGGCTGAGAAGATGACTTGAATGAAGGCGATGATCAGGCCGCGGTGAATGACGAACTGCGCGAGCTTCGCACTCCGCTGGTACGAGTTTCGTCCGTGCCAAAGAAGCAAGCGACGCAGATACGAAAACTGCGTGATGCTGAAGTCCGCCGCCAGCGACGCCTGCCGGCCCTCCTTTCCGACCAGGCCGATGCCAACGTCCTGAATGAAAACACCCCGCGCATCCATCTCGCAAAAGTACAGAGATAGATGTCTACTGCATTTGTAGGCATACAAATACACATATGTGTACGGGTATATATATATATATATATATTTGTATATCTACAGGCCTAAAAATGTACAGATGTTCTGTATATATCTATATCCTTATACACACATATATATATGCACGCCTATAAGTATATCTGTCTGTACGTATATCTATGTATATAGATAGATATATGTGAACATATATTTGAACACGGGTGCAGGTATGAGCTCGAAGACGCTGCCGTCGTGGGGTGCGTGCAGACCTACGGCAGCCTGAATCATTGAGACGTCGTTTCCGCCGTCGCCGACTGCGCAGGTCCGGCGGCCCGTAAATTTCTTGACGAGGCGCACGACGTCGGCCTTCTGCGTGGGCGAGCAGCGACAGCAGACGACGGCTGGCGCCTGCGCGGCCACGCGGATGAAGTAGTGCGGAAAGTGCTGCAGCGCGCAGCCCAGCACGCGCCCGTCCACGACCAACACGCTCTCGCTCGGCCCCATGGCGAACCGCTCGAGCGCCTCCTGCGTCTGCACACCCGGAAACGGCGCGAAGAACCGAACTGGGGAGGGCGGTTGAGAGGCAGGCGCGACGCAGTGGGGAGAGAAAACGAGACACCCGAAATGAGGAAAGGCGGCCATCCGACAGACACACCGGCGCCTAGGGGCTGACACACACGGACTTCCGGACGACCGGCTCGCGCCCCCGCCAGCGGGGCAGCAGTTGCGCGAGCGCCGACAGATTTCTAGCTTTTACGGTTCGCTCAGTGACGCGACAGGGGAGACGACACACACCGCAGAGATATGTGCGGAAACACGCCCCGAAGGGAGGGAGGAGAAGGACAAACCTGAGAGAGCGTCACGATCTCCTGGCTCGACAGAATCGTCAGCGAGTGTTGACGCGCCTTCAGACCGGCGGAGACCGCAATGCACGTTGCAGTCTCGACTTTGTCGCCAGTGAGCATCCAGACTTTCACGCCTGCGTGCCGTAGAGACTCGAGCGTTGCAGGCACGTCCTGCGAGAGAAAATGCAGAAAAGTGCAAAAACCAACACCTAAAAGTCTGCGTCGAGTTACACTGTCAGACACGCAGTGCCTTTCTGCTTCTCAGTCCACAGTCTCTGTCTGCGCGATTGCCCACGCTGCCCCCCGTCAACCAAGCTAACCAAGTGCCGATCGTCTGCTTTCTGAACCCGGCTTGTTACTGCTCTGCGTCGCTCCTTCGCAGCCCTCTCTCCATCCTCTCCACGCTATGCGACTCGGCGTTTCGTTATTCCCTCCTTTTCCTCTGCTCTCGCTCGTCGCCGTCCCGGCCGAGATGTGTTTGTGGCGCTCGACCACCCCCCCTCCCACGTACGTGCTGCAGCTTGTCTTCGACTCCCGTCAAGCCGAGGAGCTTCAAGTCCTGTTCGAGGCGCTCAATTTCGCGGCGACAGCGCGCATGACGCTCCGTCATCGCGGCTCTCGCAGCCGCGTAGCGCGAAGCAAAGAGTTCATACTCGGCCTCCTCGAGTTCCTTCTGCGCCAATACGATCGTTCGCAGGCCCTGGCGAGCGAAGTTGTCGCACTCCTCCTGGAGCCAGTGTGAGCCCTTTGGCTGCAGGCGCGGAATCATCACGGCCTCTGCGCCCTGAGATAGCCAACAACGCAGCGAGATCAGCGTGTAGTGAAGCGATTACAGTGATTCCTGGATCACAGATGCATTTTCGCTATTTCACGTACAGCTGGCGAACGAGGAAATAAATCCGTTGGGAGCTCGGCAACGGTTTTGTAACGTACGGAAGTCCCCCATTCGTCCCGCGTGCGCTCCCCCCGCCTCAACCGAAGAGCAGAGTATTCGTCCGCAATCGCTACTCGGTGGCTAAGAAGAGACGAGAAAGTCATGCACAGACACCGCGAGAGAGGACGCAGATGAGTGCACGAAGCAGAGGAACGCGACAGGAGAAAGCGAAGGCCGCGGGCGTCTCCTCCGACAGTGCACGCGCTACCTACGTCGGAAAAGAAAAGTGCGCCGCGGAGAGGAAAACCGGTCTGCGCAAGCGCGCGAGGTGTGCTGCCTCTTGGGGGCCTCGGACGCCACGGCCGCTCTGCATGCGGGCTCTCCGAGTGTTCGCTTACCTTGACTAAGAAGAAGATTCTCTGTGTCGCGACCTCCCTGAGAATGATGCCCATGCGCTTCGACTCCGAGCTGAACGGGAAACACGTCAGCACCGTGTACTCGAGCCGCTCTCCGCCAGGCACCTGAAGCAAAAAAGGAAAAGACGCGAGAGAGATGCGACGCCCGTCACGCTTCCTCCTCAACGGCAACGCACCACGAGAGGTCAGCGACAAACGCTACCTACGCAGAGCTTGCATCGCCCCCCCCGCAGCACAAATCCCGAATTTGTCTCCCCGAGGCCGCCTGTGAGAGCCGCGGACGCCTCCGTTTGCTCCTCAACCGAGAGAGTTACAACCGTGGAGACGGACAGAAGACCTAGCCCTCTCATTTTCTTGTACGCATGCATATCAGTCCAGACCCTAGGGCGTGAGATGCAGAACGTCAGCCGTGCCGCCCGCTGCACTCTCACACTCCTCGTCGTCAGCCCTTTCCCGAAAACAGAAAGCAGGGCGCACTGACAAACTACCATTCTGGCACCTGTCAATTCCCCATATACCTGCGCCGATATCTATATCTATCTGTACGGAGAGTTGCAGCTATATCTAGGCCGATAGATAGAGACATTTGAATGACAGAAGATGCAAGTGCCCTCCCCGCCCCGCTTCGAATCCGGTTCGGCTTATAGTGGGAGTCGCCTGCCTCGAGGAAGATGCTGTGCTCGTCTCGGTGAACCAGCTTCACGCCCATGTCTCGCGCGAACGTGACAAGTGCCACCTCGTCGGGCGAAGCGGCTTGGAAGGTGATCTGCGAGGCGACAGAAAACGAGTCACAACAAGAGCGAGGTGAAAGCAAGGCTGGACAGCAAACAGCTCTTCTTTTCCCTTCTGCGTCGCTTACCGGCTTGTCGCTGTCCTGGACAGGCGTCACGTTATGGCAGAGGCTGAGCGCGCGAACGGCCTCCACAGCTGCGAAGGCGATCTCGCCGCGTCGCCCGCCCTCCCGGTCACGGCCGTCTCTCCGCTCGCCTTCCGCGGCTGCCGCAGGGCCCGCAGAGGACGCTCCGGAGGGTCGCGAGAGGTAGAAATTCTTCAGAAACGCCTTGAGTTCTTCCACCTCCTCCTCTGCGAAGACCGCCCGCCCGATGTGCAGCCGCTTGAAACGCATCTCGTTCTGCGTCAACGTCCCTGTCTTGTCGCTGAAGAGGAAGTCGATTCGCCCGAGCTCCTCAGGCAGCGTCGAAGTGCGGACGAGCTGAGAAGCGCAATCGCAAACGCAGCGGCACACACACAGCGGAGTGCTTAACGCTACAGGAGGCAGAGAGCTGTAGCCAACGAGCCAAGGCGAGACAGCATATGCGTCTATGAATACACTTTACTTGTTTATTTATCTATGTGTGCTTGTATTTACGCGTGCACGCAGGCACGCACGAGACGGAGAACGACGTCGCAGGAGCGTCTTCAGAAATACATATATATATATATATATATATACATGTATATATATGTGTGTCTGAATGTATGTATATACGTAAATATATACATATATATGTATATGTATTATGTACACGTAGCTGTATACACATTTGCGAGCCAGAATGCCTCTCACGAGCCAGAGACGGGCCTCCACTCAGGGATTGTCGGGGTGAGTCGTGTCTCACCGTGTCCTTCATTTTTCTGTCGCGCATGATGAAGATGCTGTAGAGCGTCTTGGCCATGACCAGGTTGACTTGCAGCGAGATGGGGATGATCGAGGAGAGCAGCAACACGAAGCGAAGGAAGTATACTGGCCAAATGCCCTCGAGGCGACGGAGCGCAACCAGGACGAACGCGAGAAGCGCGAGAATGCCAAACAGAATCTTGCTCATCACGTTCACCTCCAAGTCAAACTGACCCACTTTCATCGCCGGCTGCGACGCATTCATCGCCGCACGCGTCTCCTGAAGACCACCACGCGGAGGAAAATCGAACATGCACTGTAAACTCCCCACATAACAACCCCGCATACGTGTACGGACATGGAGGCCAAGGTAAAAAAATGCACGTCGAGCTGTCGGTTCACCCTATACGCAAACTTATACGCAGATATAGATACATGCACATATATAGATGCATATATATATATATATATATGACCGGAAACCGCGACTGTCGAAAAGATGAAATGCATACTGGGGACAAACAGCCAAAGACAGCAGGCGGCCTCCTCCTTGGGCTCGCTGCTTGCCGTCACCACTACGACGAAGTACAGATTCACCCGTACATGCATGGAAACATCTACGCTACAGGAGAGAGTTACTCACAGAGAGGCATCCAGTTGTGTCCTCGACGCATGGAGTGAATAGAGAAAACACACGCACGCCCTGCTTACTTTCCCAGTGTAGATCGCGAGCCCGAGGACGGATCCCGAAGCGACGACGGTGTTCGCCCAGAGGACGTTGTCCAGCGTCAGGCCCTCGACGACAGGCTGACCTTCGGCCTCGCGCCCGCTGCCGTCGTGCAACGCGATCTGAAAAGCAAAAAGAAGCGGCGAAAACGGCGGATACGGTCACTTCGTTGTACCAGTACATATTGGTGGACTGGACCTCGTTTTCGCAAGGTACTTTGATCCTTGTTATTGATAGCACAGTTGCCTGGGTATCCAATGCAGCGCTCTGCCGCGGGCATTTCTGAAGCTAACCCCCATGTCCACCCTGGGTCGCGGCGAAGGGAGGAGCCGAAACACAGCAAAACAGTGGCGGCGTGAGGCTATGGAGGAGACGAAGCCGGGAAGCAGGCCAGCGAACCACCTCAGGATTGCAACTACAGATGCGCTCCGCTCTTCAGACTACGCATTTCGCTCTCTCGCACTCGCACGCTTCAGCTCCCACGTCGGCTCGCCCCGCCAGCCCGCCGCAGCTGCGCGTCCTGCGTGTCTTCTCGACCCCGCACGTCTCCTGGCTTGGTTTTTGCGTCTCTGAGAGTTACCGTCAGCGGCTCTGCGTCGTCTCGTTTGCTGCCTCGCTTCTTCTCCACGGCCTCGCCGGCTGAATTCAGGCACGAAGAGCATGCGGGGTCCTCTCCGGAGAAGACGCTGAGTGGCGTGGGCGCGCTGCCGAGCGCAGGGGCGTGTGTGAGAACGAATCTCCCCAAAAACTCGTCGATGTCCTGCCGAGGCGCCTCTGCGTGGCACCAACCCGACGCGCGACACAGGTCGCTCGCGGAGCTCAGCCGCTGCGTGCAATGAACCGCGCGCCTGCAAACAAAAAAAAATAAAAACAAACTGCAAAACATCGCGCGGGCGCCAGGGCCGGGCGGCGACACAGGCACGCGCGAAGAAGTGAAGCGACAACTCGCCCACGACGCACGGGAAAGAGGGGGGGGGGGGGGAAGTAGGACGGCTCGAGAGGAAATGAACCGACGCGCCCCCCCTCGTCGTGCCGGTGTGCCCGGACTGTGCTTCTTCTCCCCATCTCGCAGACATCTGCGGGTTTGTTTCTCGCTTCATTTTCGCTCTCTAGCTCCGCCCTTTGCGTGTAATTCTTTTTCTCGCGGTTTACAGTTTCCTCCAAGCCCCGTGTCGTCCTCTGCCTCGCCGCTGCGCCGATGCAGCCGCTGCTGTGATTGCGAGCTGTCGCCTTGATATTCTTCTGCTGTGTCGCCGCGCAGCCGTCTCTCCAGCTCGCGCCTGCGCATGGCAGCCTCATCGCTGGCTCTTCGCCGCCGCCTCACCTCAGTTTCCAGTCAGTTTCGCCGTCGAGCTGATCTGTTCGGATGAAGCAGCTGCCTGCCTTGTCAGTTGTGCGAAGAAACACCACGTCCGCCGGCACGCGCTGATTTGCCTCGATCTGGATGATGTGACCAACTTCGATCTGCGCCGCCGCCACGTCATGCAGCCCTGCAGCAACGCGCGAGAAGCAGACTGTCTCGCGCTGGAGGCCCTCGAAGCGCCGCACAGCCCCCTGCGACTAGCGGCAGAGCACTCGACAGAGATGCCTCCTCTGAACAGACTCCAAACAGAAGCGACCGCCGGAGCGCCAGAGACTCGGAGGCCTGCTTCGGGATCTCAAAAGCGAGAAACCCAGAAACAACAAATCGAACCGCACAGAAAGCCGCAGTCACGCACCTTCGTGAGTCAAGCGCTTGTAGCCCTGCTCGTTCATCTCCTTGTCGCGGACGTAGCTGAAGACCGCCAGCCGCACACAAAAACTGCAAACAACGGAAAAATGAAAACACCGACGTGCGGGGCGAGACACGCGAGGCACGAATGGGCATGCGGCGCGTGCTCCACGGACACAACCCTAGCCCCCGCGGACTGCTCGTGAACGTGCGACGCAGCTCGACTCTATAGTTGTGATCAATTTTTCACGTGCCCCAGCGGCGAGAGCTGCGGTTTCACCGTTTGTAGTCGTCATAGGCCTCCTTCGCGATGGTCACGAACTGAACAAAGGCGAGCGGCGCCAGGTAGGTAAAGAGCGGCCCGACTTGCAGCAGCGGCACGAGCTGCGCGAGCGCGACCGCGAGGTAGAAGAAATTGAAAAAAAATCTGAAAAACGAAATGCGAGAGCAAGGAGGCATACGATCCCTTGAAAAGCCGCAAAACAACACACGACGCGCAAGAACGCAAGAGAAGAGCCAAGCGAGCCCCCCGTATCTGTCGATGTCGCTGGCGCTCCTCTCCTACTCCGTTATCGTTCAGCGTCCAACTGGGTTTCGACTACACAGGGTACCTTCAGGTACGTGCTTGTGCGACAATTATATCACTGCAGTTCCAACTAAGGCGTGGAGCTTCTCCTACGCTCCTTCACACCCCAGCTATGCCGAATCAGCTCACCCAAAAAAGTCCATACCAGTGTACTGGTTTGCCTCAATCGGAGTGAGTGTGTGAACCCTTACTTGAACTGTTGGAGCAGGACGATGGGGAGGAACGTGAAGAAGTTGTATTTCGTGTTTTTTATGGCATTACTCGCTGATACACATGCAGAACCGCGACGCGCCGCATGGGGAGATTCCGAATACCACAGGGCCCTGCCCGAAGCAGCCGCTTGAAGGCAGGCAGAACGGACGAGATCCGCGCGTTCGCGAAAAGGCGTCACACCCCTGGCTCCGGGAGCAAATCGAAGAAGAGGAGGCGATACAAAGGCGGGCAGCCACAAGCTAGCACACGACTCATGGAATGACGCAGTCCACCCATAAACCGACACAAACCCTACATTGTCGCACATGCACATCGCTGTATACACACGAGTCCCTACACATGCATGCATACGACCGTGCAAGCGCCTTTCGATATAAGGCTTATGTAGCTGTAAAGAAAGATACGTATCCATACATATACATATATATATATATATATATATATATTAATTCATGCATGCAGGCGTCTTGAGGCAAAGCACACGACGGACGTCGGGAGAGCAGAGCGACCTCCCCACAGATTCTCCACACGTCGAAAGGCTGCAAGAGTCGGCGTTTCTTCGCCGCGCGAGTTGCTAAGAGAAAGAGGGGATAGAGAGGAGTACATAACGCGAGTCGAACTCGCAGTATCTACTCCTCACAAAAAGTTCTGGTAGACAAAGAGCTTAAGCGAGATATATTTATCTGTCGCAGGTTCGTCACTCAGCTCGTCATTGAGAGACACTTACTAGCCCAGCACTCGCGAGCCCTGAATCACAACTTTGAGTCTTTTCTAGAAATCTGAAGATGAGTCCGGTTTCCACATCGGCTATGTTCTAAACCCACTTACGGAAATACCGCGGCACGGTGCGGCCGTCGAGGTAGAGGAGCCGCTCGCGGTACTGCGGCGTCACGCCGCAGCAGAACCGCCCGAGCCACGCGCAAAACTGCTGAAGGCAATTTCCGTCCTGCGAGAAAAAAAACAGGCGCAGCCGCCGCGTCGTAGATGCAGTCAGAGGATCAGATCTCCCTCCTTTGAGACAAACTGTCGCTCGCGATTGATACCGCGCGAACTGAAGCGCGTGGCGAGCGACATGGAGATTGTGGGAACGCAAAGGTCGAGCTTACCTCCGCACAGAGTCCTCTCCGGCTGGAGAGACTCGTCACGAGCGGCGCGTCCTCGACAGCGGCCTCGTAGCCCGCGCTGGAGCACGGCGGGTTGTTTCGCCAGTTCATGGTGTCTCCCTTCTTGCGGTCCTGACTGGAGAGTCCTCTGTCACTCGCCCCGCCGTCTCGGCTGTCTGTCAGGCGGTGTCTGGCGGCGCCCCAATCCTCTGCGCGTTCGCGGCCAAGCCCTCTGCGGGCATGACGCGAATGCCGCTGCTGCGGAGAGCGCGCGTGCCTCTCTCGCGAGGCGCTCCCGCGCGGCGTCGCTCCGAACGCACGCCCAGACGCCGCGAGCGCCTCGTCGGGATCTGCGGCGCCTGCGTCGCCTGTCGTCTGCGCGTCGTCTCCGCTCGCCGCGCCTCCAGCACCAGCGGGCGGCTCAGTCTCCTCGCAGGCCTCCTGAGTGAGCGGCGCGTAGGCCTGCCGGCCCCAGACGCGCGGCGCGAGTGCAGACGCTGAGAAGGACGAGAGGGAGGGGATGGCAGACGACGGCGCTGGCAGCGCCGTGGAGTGAGCCAACGGCGCAAGGAGCGCCTGCGTGGGAGGGCTGCCGGGCTGCGGAAGGAGACCAGGCGGCGCCTCGCGGGCCTCGGCGAAGGCGGAAAGACCTAGAGGGGTGGATGGCCAGTGAGGCGACGAATCGGCCGCTGAGAAAGACGGAAGGGGAGAGGAACTCGAGGCAGACGAAAACGTTTCGCAAGAGGGAGACGAGCGCAGTTCAGGGTCTGACGGCGAGGGCGCCGACGCGCGCGACGAGGCGCTCATATAGGAGCGCAGAAAAAGTCAAGACATCCAGAGAGGCCAAACAAAACGCGAAGAAGAAGGAGTAGCTCGCGAGGAGAGTGAGGCGAACAAGCGAGCAACAAAAAGGCGAAAACGGGACGAGAAAGAAGAACAGAGGTGCTTACAAAGGAAAAAATGAATGCCAGCCCACGAATACGCGAAGGCTTATGCGAGGAAGCATAACGAGCATTTCTAAGAGACAGAGGACGAAGCCGAAACTAGAGAGAACGCGGTGAACAGACTCAGTCTCGCCTGAGCAGGAGCAATGGGCATACTCGAAAAAGATCTGGCAGACAAGCAGCGCAAAATCAAACCAAGACAAAACGCGGCATGAGGCGGCGGGGAAAAATAAGAAGAGACAGATCAAAGATACAATCCAGAGACGGAGGAGGCAGACGAGGTCGCGCCACAAAGAAGGCACAGCACGAAACAGAAGCCTCACGAAGGTGCGCCGCGTCTTCTTCGCTATGCGAAGCAGGCCGTCAGTCAAAAGCTCGATGGCGTGTGCCGTAACGAGAGGAACGAAGACAACCTTTGTCGCCGATCTCCGCTGTTGCTACGGAGTTTCGTATCGCTTAAAGCTCTGGAGGTGGACGAAAATGAAACGCCGGCTCGCACGAGCCGGGAAAAAATCATCTGCTGCAAACGACGAAGCCGCAACCTCAAGGATGAGATGGCGGAAAGAGGGAACGAAAAAGAAGAGAAAGAAACGGCGTAAAAAACCGCCTGGCAGCAGAAGTAGACAACACAAGAGGCAGAAACGAGAAGTAAAGCGGGTTTGTTCGTGCTTACACAGCGAAGATACCAATAAAACGAGAAAGACCTGCCATGCAAAGTCGTCCCGGTTTTACGGGTCTCGCCGCGTCGCCGCAGCGACCTCGAGAAAGCGAAAGTCTCGGACGTGCATGGACGAACCAAAGATAAGAAATCTTGGCAAAGAGCTGGTGTCGGGAATCAAGATGAGTCTATTTTTTTCGGCGTGTGAGCAGTTCAAATTGAAACGACGGCGGACCTCATGGGGGTGGAGATACCTCATGGAAATCGAGAGGTGCATGCAGGATAGATAGCTCTTCGGCATGGAGCGGAGCTGGTGCAGATTTCCTATTTTAGTGTTAGACATGGATGCATGTGTATACCTTCTCACCAATGCGTATTTGGTTCGCTTGGTTTTCGAATGCTTAGTAGGAGAATGAAGAGACATGGGGACTTTCGCCCAGCCCGAGGTCAAGCCAGCCCTCCACGGCCGCGAAGTGACCGGAGTGTCTCGCCGTCTCCCTCTCTCTGGCGCGCCGCAACTGGTGCCCGTTTTAGACGCTGGGGCCACATCCGCGCTTGTCTTCACTGCTATGAACCATCTGCCTAGCAGTTAGACTCTGCTTCTGTGTGTTCTCTGTAGATATCTCCAGAGATACAGGTGGATTCCGACGTGTATGCACGCTTGCCTGCGTTCTCGACAGATGGGACCGTGCGGCAGAACTGCCGCCTACACTGTGCGAGAAGTTGAAGGTTCGCTTTGCGTACTCGCTTCCACTTGAAGTCGACAAAGATATGGGAAGAACGTGAACAGCAGTTCGCTCCCGTCGACGCCGTCACGGGTGCGTTGTCTGAGCGACCCCTCTGTCTCACCTAGGCAGGCAATTCGCAGTCAACTAGCTGGACGCGCCTTCCGCACACGAATACATTCTTGAACGGATTCATCTGCGGAAGTCATGCACACGACCAGACTGAGAGGGAGACGACCTACGTTGCATTCGCCTACACCTCTCCAGCGTATCGCGCTGAGGGCAACAGGACCAACGTATGTATAGTAGCGTATCATTTGTCAATGGCGCATGAGGGCAGAAAGCCACTTTATGTGCATAGTCATACCTGCCATGTTACCAGATACGGAAAATAAAATTCCCGGTGATTGCAGTACACCACCTCGCCACAGGAGCGCTTTCCTTTCGCATTTGTGGCAAAGGAAGTGCCTTGTTGCCGCACAAGATTCTCAGATCCTGAGGCACGCGCGGGCTTCCAGTACAGACGATTCGCAGCGGGTACCTGCACTACAGCCCGAAGTTCCGGTAGGACTTCTAGTGTTCTGTGCAAACGCGTGCATGTGTGGCTCATCTGCGTCTTGTTGCAGACATATGATAAGAATCTCGTAACAAAGCGTTGAGGAAAAAGGTCCCTCGCTGTGGAATGACACGGCTGGGCATCCGCGTGTGATGAAATGTGGGACGTAGGTGACTCACGGCGACAAATCCGGCACCCATCTAGACAATGCCCCTTCACCCAAAACCCCTCTAAAAATCAGTCTCGCAAACAAGGAACCAGACCACTCGCCAGCACGCAGTCTCCCTGCACAGTCCCGCGCGCGCAGCCGCTGAGTGTGTCCTACGAAATGGTCTTGTCCCTCTCACTTCCGGGATAAGTGTCTTCCATCATAAAAAAAGACCGGCAACCCAATTGCACGCATGCTGCCACACCAATACCGGTAAAGAATACCATTCCCACACCGCACAGAGATGCAGCGCGGAGGGACGAACAATGCTGCACGCGATAGAGGCAACGACCCAATCGACAGAGTACATGAAAAAGGCGCACGTCGACCAATCAACCAGGTATATATCCCAGTAAAAGGGACAGACAACTGCGTTCAGGGGTGACCTGCTTCCTACTGTGGCATCTACGTGTCTGGCGAACACTGGCGACGCAGCATCGCGACTCAAATAGCTCATTTTCCCCCAAGACAATTGCGGGCTAAGCAAACGAAGCGCATCGTGGCACGTCGTTTTGTCAACGAAGAAGGAGCTCGATGCCGCTCAACAATGTGGTGAGAACGCGATTTTCAAGCGATACCTACTGAGAATACTTGAGTGAAAGTGAGCAAAGAAACACCAGCCGTAGCTGTGTAGATGCCTCAAATCCGAACCTCAACGCACCGCTGCAGCACCCGCGCGAATATCGTTAAAGCCTTGACAAGGCTGATGCTCAGTGACGCCCCTATCCCGCGGTTCACTCTCCTTCCCCTTTGCCTCCCTTGCCCTTGTGGGCTCCTCTGTCCCGATCTCTCATTTCTCCCTGCACCAACCTCATCACACACGAGGCGCCTCCTCTTTTCTGCCTCTTCTTTCCCCCTTCGCCGCGCCTTCCGTCCTCCACGTACCTAATTTTCCGTGTCTTTTCCTCGCTGCGCCTGCAGCTCCCCCCTGCGCCTGCAGCTCCCCCCTGCGCCTGCAGCTCCCCCCTGCGCCTGCAGCTCCCCCTGCGCTGCGCTCGCGCCCGTGCGCTCGAGTGTCGGGTCACGCGTCGAGCTGTAGGTGTGCCAGGAGCTGGTCGATCTGTTCAGCTTTCTCTTGATAGAGACTCCGCATGAGCAGCACGTCGGGCGCGACGGGCAAGTGCGTTCGCTGTTGAGAGGGACTTTCCCGCAACCTCTGCGAGCCGCCTCCAAATCGCCCTTGGCGTCGGGCTCGTCTGTTCGCCGCCGCGCGCTCGCCCCCGCCGGCAACCCTGCCGCCATCTCCCCGTCTGCTGCGCCTCCCGTGCGCGCCCTCTGAATCCGAAGGCGGCGCGGACGTCGACGGCGAGAGGCACGTGGAGGCTTCGGCGTGGAGCCTCAAGGTCGCGGAGGTGCCCCGGCTCGCTGACGTCTCTTCTGCTTCTGCGCCGTCGCTCGTAAACGGCAGCACCCCTGGCGGAAGCGTCCACTGACAAGAGAGAGCGACACACAGAAAAAGCAACTGCGCAACTGTCGACCGTTCTGGCGGGACTCCCGATTCCGAATCCGCAACCGCCACGCCGACAGACACTTAGGAGACTTGAAAAAGATATCCAAGCCCCGTACACGCACCGCCTCCCGCCAGGCATACCTACATAAAGGCTTAAGGATTAAACGGAGATGCATCATTTGTAGGGGCTCAGTCTGTCTAAGATTCAGCGCAGCGAGTGTAAACTGCTCCCCTCCGGTATCGGCATTCCGCAAGGAGCGCAGAACCACTCCGCTGCACCCCCGTGTCTCCCAGCAGCTCTTCACGTCTATGCATGTAGAGAACTCCACGTAGGAATCAGGAGCGATAACTCCTCTTTCCGAGGGCAGACGGATGTGCCCTCGGATCGAGTGTGTTTTAGTTTCTCAGCGCACTCACCTCG
Organism: Besnoitia besnoiti; assembly: GCF_002563875.1. NCBI lineage: Eukaryota > Apicomplexa > Conoidasida > Eucoccidiorida > Sarcocystidae > Besnoitia > Besnoitia besnoiti. Next base: position 2,567,865 of record NC_042362.1, on the reverse strand, counting down.
ACCTCCAGGGCGCCCTCAGTTTCTTCGGGGCTCTGCGCGATGCCGTAAATCTGCGCGAGCGCGTCGGTGATCTCCTCTACAACTGGGATGGAGTCGACTTCCTCGCGGTTTTCAACAGAGTGGGCAGATGAAAGGACGAGATCGTGGAAGTCCCGCCTCGGTAAAAGCGCGTCGATGCTCTCCGCCATCACCGCCGCACAGCGAAACAGCAGTCGGTCGAGCCGAAGGAGATTCGCCGCGGTGTAGACCCTGCAGACGTTGGAGACGTCCACGAGAGGCGACAGCAACGCCGCACACACATTCACGAGGCCTAAGGAGCAAATCGCAGTCGAAAAGCGACAGGAAGGGAGCGCGTCATGGCGCTGTCGCATTCGGCATCTCTCTATCTCAAGCGAAACGCGACTTCTCGGCACACAGGCCGCGCCCAGACTCCTCCGCAGAACTGAGGCGTCCATCGCGTAATGAACCGGGACTACTACGAATGAAACCACAAGGGCGTGAGGACGTAGGGCGGGGGTGCACATTTGAGAAGCGTGAGGACGGCATCCCTCTTCTGACGCCAAAGGGATCCTTAACCACACAGATAGAGGAACGGATGCTAGCATGCTTTCCAAAGTGTTCACGAGACACTCGCGGTGAGATAAAGAGCTCAGGCAAGGCGCCCGCGACTGCCAGAATACGTCCGCCGCTACTTGGAGGGACGTAGACGTATGCGTCAGGTGCAGACGAATGTGAAAACGAGGCAGCAAAGCAGTCTCACCCCGCATGAAGTACATGCTCCCGTATTCCATAAGGCGCAGCAGCGTCTCTGACGGCTGGTCCGAGGCGGCTTGAACCAGAGGCGAGGGAACCTGAAGGACTGTCTCCGTATACATGTACTCGAGCATCAGGGCGAAGCAGCAGACGTCCATTTGCGGCAGTTCGAGAATCGCCACAGAGTCGAGCCCTGGAGAGGGAATGAGCTCGTCGACGCTTCGCGGCGCGCCGGCCTAGCGCCCCGTCCATCTCGCATCCTGCGCCGTTCCTTCCTCTTTCGATGCGGGGGAGGGCAGCGCCGCTGGCCGCGCCGCCGCCGCCGAAGAGACCGAAAGCAGCGCAGAAGAAGACGGCAATGACGACGAGCGAGCGGGCTCACCTTGAAGAGGATGTGGCGGGCTATGAGAGGTTCGACGACGGAGTGGCGCGCGAGTTGAGTTAACAGAGCCAGCCGATACAGTGGACGCGCAACAAGCCGAAGAATCAGAGACCGACGAGGCCGCGATGACCGGACTAATCAACCGACATGGCGGCAATGGAGATGGGAGAGACTGGAAGGACGCAGCCACAGGCGAACGCACGGAGAGTGACGAGGGCGTCGAATCCAACCGAGAGGGCGAAGGCGGAGAAGTACGGGAACAAGACGTAGAAGCGACGCAGGGAGGAGAGACAGAGGAATAAGGAGCAGATGAGGAGACTGCAGACGAAGCTGACGACGACGGGGGACAGGAACGCAAAGGACAACGAGACGCTGAAGAGGCCGCTGCAGGCAAATAAGGAGGACGCGTCTCTGAAGAGAGGAAGGACGAAGGGGCGGACGAGAGAGGAGATGAGGAGTTCTCAAGGCACCGATCACCAGGTGCTCGCGGGCGTGCGCAGCTGGAGAGGTCGAGAGGCGACAAGGTTCCGTCGAGGACTACAGGGCAGGGAGGCGGGACTTTAACCTCTCGAAACGACGAATGCAAAAGCGTCGCGAGATACTCACTTCGCTTTTCCACGATGAACCTGTGGCAGGGGAAAGGCGTTTGCGACGCTCCAACATACACGCAGAGGTCAGCGCAAGACAGAAAGACGTCTACGAACCCCTCGTTCTTCCCACAGTCACCGCCCGGCTCCTGTTTTTCAGCTCCTGCTTCTAAGCTTGCCTTGCATGTCTCCTTCCTGTTCTGCTGGTCGCCCGCTGCCGCGCGCTCCTCTGTCATGCCTGACAGCGAGAGGTGAGGCGTTCTATCCTCGCCTCTCTCTTTTACTCCGCGTGGTTTCGTTGTCTGCGCTTCGCCTTGCGTCTGCTCTTGCTTGATCTGGGCGCCGCCTTCCTCAGTGCTGTGCTGGGATTGGTTCTTGAAGGTGAGATCTTCGTCGTGAGTCAATTGCCTGGCTCGCTTCTCTCCTAGTTCTTCTGCACAACCGCTGGGAATCACCTCTGCTTTCGCTTCCGGCTCTTGGCTGTCGACCGAGAGAGTGAGACCCTGCCTCTCCTCTCTGTGGCCCCCACGCGAGTCTTCTAATTCGTCACTTTCGGTGGCTGTCTGCTCCATGCCTCGCTTTCCGTGAATGTTTCTGCTTCTGCCTGCACCCCTCCACATCCCATTCGCAGGTCTCTCCGCCGCGCCTCCGCTAGTCTCGTGTCTTCCGCGGCGAGGCTTTTGGCATCGCCCAGCCGATCCTCCTCCGCCGTCGTCGCCGTCGCTGCGACTTGAGCGTGGAGCTTTTTCTTGCGCCAGCTGGATCGCATGCAGCTGTTTCTCTGCATGCCTGAAAATGCTGACGACCGCGCTGCGAAGATCTCCAGCGAGGATCGCGGGGAAGTCTTTCCGCGGACTCAGGCCAAGGGTCTGCGGCGCGGCGAGCACCTTCCGCGAGCTCTGCCGATGCATGTGGCTGTCGATACAGGTCTTCTCCTCTTCAACCCGTTTCCAGAGGTCCTCAAGCCTGAACGCTTTGGCGAGCTTCACGAAGGCGCTGACGTCTTTCAACGGAATCTCCACTTCGTCTGCGTACAAGTAGCGAATAAGCTGCAGGAGCATGGACGGGTGGGACTTCAGCAGTTCAGCAACAGGGGAGCAGGCTGCCGGGCGCTGCACGCTTGCCACGTTCGGATTGCAGGACAGAGATCGGTCCGGCGACGTCTCCGAAGACCTTCTCACTCGAAATCCCAAGCCCGCCATGTGTGCTGCAGCACCTCCACACACGTCTGCTCCCCCTGGGATCTGCCGTCTGCCTTCGCCGTGTTCGTTTGCACCGTGAGAGGCTCCAGGCCCCCGCGGGGCTTTCGACGCGCGCGAGTTCCCACCGCGACTGAGCGGAATATTCAGCAGCGAACGCGAGAGACAATACGACTTAGAGAGTTCCTCGTGGAAGAATGGGGAGCGGCACGCCAAAATTAACTTGTGTGCATTCACCACGGTCGCGTCGGGAGCCAGGCGAACTGCATGAACAGGCAGAGCCGCGACGTACGGATTCCGCAGAATTTGCGAAACGAAGTCAAGGCTAAGCGGCCGACGGCCATCAGGGGCAGGACCGGCCGCGGGGTCACAGGTGGAGACAGGGGACGAAGACTCGAGAGAACCGGAGACGTGAGGGAGGAACCGGGGGTCTTCGCTCGCTTCCGTAGACCGGCAAGCCCGACCGGGCAGCGACGCGAAAGAAAAAGCAGGCAGAGAGGTACTCCGCGACCCATGCGGGAAGAATGAAGACTCAGGTCGATCCTGAGCCTGGTCGGAGGCCTGCACCCTAGAGGAGAAAGAATCAGCTTGGCGGTAAGACACAGACGCGACAGACCCGCGTGCTG